>NC_086320.1:141366666-141698451 GCF_036172605.1 Pelobates fuscus
AGATCAGTAGCACACCCTTGTAGGGCTATTCCTATTAGGCCAAAAAAAAAAAAAAAAGCAAGGGGGGAGCTGGCAGCTCCCGCCTCCCGAGCCTCCACCAGTGACCCGCAAGCGGGGGCTATTAATAGAAACGGGGGGGAGGGGGCTAGTGTCCCCCCCATACTCCCATCCATGACCATTGGGTGGGGACCTTAAATAAAAGAATAGCCCTACAAGGCTTAACGTAGCTCTCTATCACTTCTATATAAGATACTGATTTATATCCAGTTTTAAATGACAGCTGTTTAGGCGACATGCCTCTACTCATAGTGACCCCCATAGGTTTTAATGTGGGGGGGGGGGGTAGGAATTGTTCATATTTAAGGAGGGAGATGGTAGCAGTGCCTCCTCCCTCCTTGCCTTTTTGTTTGCGCATGCACACTGTTATTTTTGTCCTAATGTATGGAAAAAATATATTTTTTACTGAATTTAGCCAGAAAAACGAATTTTACGGACGAAATTCGGAATGGATGAATGACCTTTTTGTTTAGTGCAAATTCATTTGTACAAAACTAAAATTTCACTGGTACACATGACTAATATTTATATATATATATTAGACATGTGCATATATAAAAAAACACACATTTCATGCGTGCAGTTATGAAAGTGCATGCTTTATGTGTTTTAGAGCAACAAAACAGAGTTGTAGAAATGCATGAGAAAACTGAAAGCAAGGCTTTATTTTCATTGGTCACTTAGTGTTCACACCAACTCAAAATGCAACTTCAATTCAAGTGGTCAGCAACCAGAAAATTAGCTAATGGCAGTCTTCAATCTACTTAAAATGCATTCTCTCCCGGGCAATAGAAGCAAAAAGAGGCATGATCTATAACTTTTATGTGCAAATGTAAACCTCTCTGATTGTTTCCTTTCACACAATATCAACTTATGATAAAGCATTACTGTCATTTTACGATTTCCCAAGAGTGTCACGCATGTATTTCATAAAACTTGAAAATCAAGGAATGACTTAGAGCAATATAAAGCAAAATAGCCAGCTATTTGGAAACATAAAAGTGATTCCTTATGTATAATAATAATGTATTTTATTACATTGGTCTTTTACTTCATCTTTAATTAATTATACGACTAGGCTATAATCGGTAGAGGTAAAGGTGGTCTTTTAGTTGGAAATTTGTAGATTATGTTAACGTAGTGTACGTATAATCTTAATTTTAATAATGGCAGGAGGCGAGTATTTTGCATAACTTTCTTTACTTATGCCTCCAGCAGCACAAGTCAATCAATCAAAAACTTTTAACCAATCCTAGGCCAACATAGCCTGTATATAAGTCTTTGGTGGGCGTGTCTATTCCTCTTTCTTTGATGTGTGAAATCCTGTAACGTCAGGTTGTGGAGTGTCCTTTAAACTGGAACTCTGTAACTTTAAACGAATGTAGCTTGGAGTGAAGCTTGAGAGGAGTTGTCGCCCGGTATGCGAATCATCTTATGCTGGAAAGAACAGAAATAGGTGAAAGGTGTGGAAATGGACTATTGTCCGCATGCAATACTTATATATCCAATTTAGTTAATTAATATATCTAAAGTCTGATAATTACATTAACAAGTCTATTGAGTTGTTAGCTACAGTTATATCTATGCTGAAACTGTGTATGTGAGATTTCATACAGTATGAAAATATCGGTCTGAAGGTCGTCATAACTGTCTGTTAAATGCTGAATGGCGAGTATTGGGTGGGAATAAAACCAATGTCTACGGGGGGGAAAATACTCGCCTCCTGTCATTATTAAAATTAAGATTATACGTACACTACGTTAACATAATCTACAAATTTTATTACATGACAGGAGGCTTCCTATTTTGCATTTTTAACGCTGTGGTAACAACGAAAAAGATGCGTGAGATGTCTGTCGAAAGTAGAAAACTCTGAAGGTGTTTTCTCTAGTCCAGTCTGCCGAGCGCAAGATGTCCGTAAGAGATGCTCCCGCCGAATATGCACGCGAAGCCGCCGCCCCGCGTACCGAGTGGGCCCCGAAATTTGGTTCTACACCTGCCAGGGATAAGAGCCATCGGACCCATCTAGCCAACGTAGTGGTAGTTACGGGTTTGTACGGTTTAGTGTAAGATACCAGTAGTTGACCCGATCGGTGAAAACGGAGCGTTTCGGTAACCTCTACGTACCGCAGTAGGGTGTTCACGACGCATAGCCGCGGAACCGTCGGAAAAAAAGGGTAAGATACGGATGTGGAGTCCGTCTTAGTCCTGCGAGACACCGTGAAGGTAACCCCTTCTGGTGTTACAGTGAAACCGTTTACGTCAAAAGCCCTAACGTCCGCGACTCTGCGAAAAGAAACTAAACATAGAAGGAGAGTCAATTTGGCTGATAGTTGTCTCAGAGACAGGGCCTCGTTGTCCGGCCAGTTCCTCAGGAATTGGATAACTACATCTACATCCCAGAGAGTGTTATATTTCGGGGCCGGAGGTCTGGCTAGTCTGATGCCCCTAAGCAGACGGCATATTAGGGTGTTTTGACCCACTGGTGTACCATCTATTGGGGTGTGGGCCGCCGAAATGGCGGATCTGGTGATATTAATTGAGCGGTATGCTCGTCCTTCTGAGAAAAGGTTTGACAGGAAATTTAGAATGTAGGGAATAGGTGCTGTAAAGGGATCGAGGTCCCTTTCCATGCACCAGCGATTCCATGTGTTCCATGCGGATAGGTAGCTGCGTCTAGTGCCAGGTGCCCAGGAGTCCCATAATAGGTTTCTAGTCGTTTGCGATAGGCCTGAGACATTCCAGGATCCCCGGAAAGATTCCAGACCACCAGTTCCAATCGGTCTTGTGTAATCAACGGATGAGGTTCCCCGTCCGGGTTCACTAGGAGGAATGGGAACACTGGTAGGAGTAGCGGATGGTCTTGAGACAGAGCTAGAAGGTCCGGGAACCATGCTTGGCTCTTCCACAATGGTGTGATCAAGATTAGAGAAGTCCTTGCTCTGCGTAGGTGGTGGAGGACTCTCGCCAACATTGAAAACGGTGGGAACGCGTAAGCTCCCGTTTGTGGCCATTGATGGAGGAATGCGTCGACTGCTTCGCTTTGAGGGTCCGGAAGCCAGCTGTAATACCTCGGTAGCTGAGTGTTCGTCCGTGATGCGAAGAGGTCTATGTGTAGCGGACCTCTTACTTGTCTTATCCTGTGAAAGGTAGTGGTGTCCAGGCGCCAATCGCTGCTGTCTCTCCAATGTCGGGAGAACCAGTCCGCCGTGAGGTTGTTGACTCCCGGTAGGTATTCTGCCTTGATCGTGATGTTGCGGGGTAGGCAGAAACGATAGATGTCCCTCGTCGCTTCTGTCAAGGCCCGTGATCTGGCTCCGCCCAGGTGGTTTATGTACCGGACTGCCGAAAAAATTGTCCATGCGCAAGAGAATGCAGCAGTTGGACATGTTCTTGGCCAGGCTCCGGATTGCGAAGGAGCCCGCTATCAACTCCAGGCAGTTGATGTGTAGGAGTTTCTCTTCCTCCGACCATGGTCCTCCGGTGGACGCCTGTGCACAGTGGGCTCCCCAGCCCCATAGGCTGGCGTCCGACTCCAGGACGAAGTCCGGGTTCGGACCGAATATGGCTCTGCCGTTCCAGGCCTCCATGTGGAGGAGCCACCATCGGAGTTCTGTCCGAATTTCTGTTGACACTGGGATCCAGTGGTCGTAGGTCTGTCCTTGCCTCAGGTGATGGGCCTTTGCCCGTTGCATGGCACGGTAGTGTAGCGGTCCTGGGAAGATCGCTTGTATGGAAGATGACAAAAGGCCTAT
The DNA here is from genome assembly GCF_036172605.1 of Pelobates fuscus. Classification (NCBI taxonomy): domain Eukaryota; kingdom Metazoa; phylum Chordata; class Amphibia; order Anura; family Pelobatidae; genus Pelobates; species Pelobates fuscus. Next base: position 141,370,479 of record NC_086320.1, read on the forward strand.
GATTCTGGCCAGGAGGCGAAGCGGAATTGAGTCTCTTCGAAGCACCCTGCGTATCTCTTTCCGTATTGTTGCAATCTTTGAAGTGGGTAACCGGAGAGTACACGTTCTCGAATCTATTTCGAATCCCAGGAATTGAACCACCGTGGCTGGTTGGAGTGAAGATTTTTCTCTGTTGATGATGAAACCCAAAGACTCTAGCAAGAGCACTATGGATCTCGTTTGAGATTGAAGCCTGGGTGCTTATTCGCAGAATATCAAAATATCGTCCAGGTATATTAGGCAGCGGATGCCCTTCTCTCTTAGGTAAGCCATTACCGGCTTCATCAGTTTCGTAAAGCACCATGGTGCTGAGCTGAGGCCGAATGGGAGACAGGTGAATTGGTAGGAGAGATGTTTCCATGTGAAGCGAAGGAAAGGACGGCTGACGCGAGCTATTGATACCGATAGGTAGGCGTCCTTTAGGTCTAGTCGGGTGAACCAGTCGTGTTGCGACAATAGGTCTCTTAGAAGGTGGATTCCTTCCATTTTGAAATGTCTGTAGGTGACAAAAACGTTCAGTTGCCGTAGGTTGATGACTGGTCTGTAGTCTCCGGTTTTCTTTTGGACTACGAAGATGTTGCTGAAGAAACCCGTATCGTCTGGGGCGGGTTCCACCGCCCCCTTGTCGAACAGGGTTTGGATCTCCGTATCTATGATTTCGGTGTGTAAGGCCGACGCTCTTATTGGTGGTGGGCGTCGGTCCTGTACCGGGGTGTCTGAGAATTCGATCTCGTAACCGGCTACTGTATTGAGGATCCAGCTGTCCGAGGATATCTTTTCCCATTCCTGTGAAAAGAGAGACAGTCTGCCTGCAGTCATGTGCGAATATAGAAAAGGCATGTCGGGAATGCTCACCTGCATTGAAGCGTCCGCGTCCACGGGTGCGGGTGCCTCTTGAACGGAAGGATCCTCGCTGGAAGTTGGATCTCGAGGTTGGGAAGAATGCTTGAGATGATTGGTGTCTGGGGCCTGTAGGCCAGAATCGGCTGGTGGCTCGGCCCCTTTGGCGACCAGCCCTGGCAAAAACTCCCCTGCGTGGTGCGGTGTTACGAAATACTTGTTTGATGGAGGTCTGAGCCTTATTCAGAGTGGTGAAGATGCTCACATGTTTCTTGAGCTCAGTTATGAATGAGTCACCAAATAGCTGACCGTTCGCTAGCGGTCCCATCTCTTTCTTGCCCAGCTCCATCAGTTTCGGGTCCATTTTCAATAATGCAGTTCTGCGGCGTTCTGCGCACATTGCTGCATTGGTGTTGCCCAGCATACAAATAGCCCGTTGTGCCCATTCGCGTATAGTGTGGGCATCCAGTGTAGTGCCTTGGGAAAGGGCTAGGTCAGCCAGGTATAGCATTTTCGCTAGAGGACCCAGGATGTCAAGGAGCTTGTCTTGGGATTCCCTAAGGCCTTTTTCTATCCCTTTCCGCGGGTCTCGGCCCGCGCGGGACATGAACAGGGATACAGTAGAATCGAATTCTGGGGTCACTGCGATTTTGTCTGGTAGAGTTGGTCTTGGGCATTCTGCCCGAAGCCTTGCCCTGACTTCCTTGTCCATTGGCTTCCTCAGCCAGAAGTGGATGAACTGAGCCAGGTGATCTGGCAACCCCCATTCTGTCGATCTTGGGTGTCGGATCGTGCGGGGGTCGAACATGGCCGTCCCCTGGGGGTCTATGAAGGTGCCCTCTTCTTGATCAAGGTATGTGTCTTGATCGCATTCCTTGTCTTCTCCTTGGACATCTAGCCAGTCTTCATCTTCCGAGTGTGAAGCCCCCGCCTTCCATTCGTCCATGATGTCGAGCGATGGAGGGGGACTGCGATCGTCGTCCTCTGAGGACGGAGAGTATGGAGGGGAAGGTTCTCTCCTCGCTGCCTGGCGGCTCTTTTTCACTGGAGCTTTGCCTCTTTGTCTCTGGGTGTCCGATACGGTGCCCTTCCGTTGCCGTTTTATGGCGTGGAGGTCTCCGGGGAGGACATCTTCCATTACTTCCGTGGGTAGATCCGTAGCTGTATCGGGTTTTGGGTTCTGCATGAGCAGTCTGCCAATAGCTTTCTCCACGGAGGCGGCTACCGCTGAGGTAATAATTGTTTGCCAATCTGATGGTGGTAACTGTGGTGAGTCACTCATCTTGTGTTGTATGTTGGGTCTGTCTGTGGAAGACAGAAGAGTGTTAGGTTCCGAAATATGTGAAAAGCCGTAAGATACAGCTTTCACTATTAATGTGGTGTCATATATAGAGTCACATATATAATGGTATAGCAGGGGATGAGCCTGCTAGTATTGAGTCACTTAGTTTTAAAAACAGGGGTAAGACTGTTTGTACTAAGACACTTGATTTATAGCAGGGGATGAGCCTGCTAGCAGTGAGTCACTTGCATACATACAACACTTATGTATTTAGCAGGGAAGAAACCTGCTGGCACTGTATCATTTGATTTGAAACAGGGTATGAGCCTGCTGGCACTGGCACTTGTATTATAGCAGAGGATGAGTCTGCTAGTATAGTGACTCTTTGTGTGTAGCAGGGGATGAGCCTGCTTGCACTAGTGACTCTAGATGGAAAGCAAGGGATGAGCCTGCTTGTATTGTGACTTTGATAAGTACAGTAGGGGATGAGCCTAACTGTACTGTGCCTTTAAGATGTACAGCAGGGGATGAGCCTGGCAGTACTGTGCCTTTAAGATGTACAGCAGGGGGTGAGCCTGCGTGAACTGTGCCTTTAAGAAGTTCAGCAGGGGATGAGCCTGCATGAACTGTGCCTTTAAATATGTGCAGCAGGGGATGAGCCTGCAGGCACTGTGCCCTTAATAGGATTGTATGTGACAAAGGTATATATACACAGTATGGAAAAAACGAGTATTAGAAACTATGAGGATGGGTCATTTGAATAACGACCGTAGGAAACGCTAATGGCCGTCGTGGGTCTCGCGAGCGCGAGATCCAAGATGGCCGCCGTTCGCGCCAAAACGCTAATGCGGTCCGCGATATGATCGCGGTCCGCCGTCCGTTACAAAGGTCGCCCTGAACGGAATAGTCCCTCCAACCCCACACCCTTCTCCTGAATAGTCTCTGTATTACCTCCCTAACACAAAAAAACGAACGCGGTCGCGTAAAAACGCCGCGGAAAGATGACAGGGAGAAAGGGAGACAGTGGGGCAAGAGGGAACAGTACAGAATAAATAAATGAACTATATTACTGACAGTATTAAATAGAAGAAACCAATGAATTTCTAACAGTATAAAAGTCAATAAAAGTCAATAAATCATTTCAGAAGTAGTACTCTGACCTGTGCCTTCCGGAAGCAGCAAAGAAAGAGGAATAGACACGCCCACCAAAGACTTATATACAGGCTATGTTGGCCTAGGATTGGTTAAAAGTTTTTGATTGATTGACTTGTGCTGCTGGAGGCATAAGTAAAGAAAGTTATGCAAAATAGGAAGCCTCCTGTCATGTAATAAAATTAAAGAACCCTGCTTAAACTGTCAACACAAACTGCTTGCATGCGAAACACATTGATATACAAAAGGCTTCTGAAATCTCATTCCTGTATTGTATCTTATCATCAGATGTCCCTAATGTGATACTAATGCTTTTAGCTGACAGTCTGATAAAAAGTAGGTAAACAGGAAATTCTGAAAATCAAATAAAATTAACTCTGCTACTGGACAAATATTCCAGCTCAACTGCATTTAAATGGACACATATTACAGCAAATGTAGCGAAGTAGATATTTATTAAAATGTAATTTGTGGATGCAGCTCTTTAGGAACAAAGTAGCCGAGTTTATTGCCCAATAAAATGGAGCAGCCGGAAATAGGTTGCTAAGTATAGACCAATGTGATTTAATGATGGGGAAAGTGATTTTAAAAAAGATAATGTATAAATATAGAAACAATGATTTATAATAGAGCCTTCTGCCAAAATGTAAGTCAATTTGTGAAAGCATGTAAATAGGTTTCCCCAATTATCACAGTGCTATTAATTCGTGGTTAACATAGAAATGTTGTGGTAATTTATTCTACCTTGAAATATTCCTTTACTTTGCTACTGAAAAAAGATGCGTACTATATACAGCCCTAAAGTCTGAATGCTGCATTCAAATTAAGGCTTTGAGACAGATCGCCAGGTAAACTTTTTACTGGTAAATCTCTTCATACATCAAAGCTTTAATCTCAGCACGACAGGTGTTTGAAAGATGATGTCCTCGGGTATCTTAAAAGTAAATGTTAAGGTTTTGTACGAATATTGATTTTTGTAATGGAAATCCACATAGTTATCAGTGGGGGGCCAGATTGAAAGAACACTTAAAATATAGTTTATATGTTGGAACATAATGGTGAGATGAGCGAACACTATTTGAAAATATAGTCCTACAAAAGAAAACAGTCCATGACAAATAATATTAGATCGATGAACCAAATAGCTTTTTGTTCACACTTCAAGTTGTGCTGTGTAAGGATCATCATCACCTTTTACTATATAGGTTACAAAGACAAAATAACTAAGCAATGTTATAATACATTACTGCTGTTCTAGTATTTGTATACTAACTAGTAGAGTTGAGCGGACACCTGGATGTTCGGGTTCGCCGGGTTCGACTCGAATTTGACCTAAACCCGAACCCCATTGAAGTCAATGGGGACCCAAACTTTTGGCCACTAAATGGCTCTAAAAAAGTCCTGGAAAGGGCTAGAGGGCTGCAAAAGGAAGTAAAATGTATTGCCCATGTACTAATATACTTACCCAGTGGAAGAAGAAGAATGTTACACTGTATACTATTTTAAATAAAAAGTATACAAACATAGCCAGGATTCAGCTGTAAGCATTTGCAACACTTACAACAATCAAGTAACACACATTCATGTAAAATGTAAGTTACTTGGCCAGTCAATGTAATGACAGGAATAAATAAGTAGATAACTCCCACGGTATTAGAGAGCTAGCTACTAAAAGGCTGAAAGACCTGAATTGGTCTTTCAGCCAAATTTACTAAAACTAAGTAAAGATTACTTAGCATTAGTAAATTAGGCCCCTACTCGCTATACCGCGAGTAGGGGCATGTTTATTAAACAATGAGCAGCTTTTAAGCCTAAGTTAAAAAGAAAAAAAAAACTTAAATACCAATTGGGGGGACCTAATGTCTTCCCCCTGGCCCCCACCCCTGAGCCATGGGTGGGGGCCCTTAATACCAATTGGGGGGACCTAATGTCCTCCCCCTGGCCCACACCCCTGAACGGTGGGTGGGGGCCCTAAATTAGAATAAGGGGGGGACCTAATGTCCTCCCTCCTGGCCCCCACCCGTGAGCGGTGGGTGGGGGCCCTATATAAAAATTGGGGGGGACCTAATGTCCTCCCCCCTGGCTACCATCCCTGAGTGGTGGGTGGGGGCCCTAAATACCAATTAGGGGGGAACCTAATGTCCTCCCCCGTGGTCCCCACACGTGAGCCATGGGTGGGGGCCCTAAATACCAATTGGGGGGACCTAATGTCCTCCCCCCGGCCCACACCCCTGAGCGGTGGGTGGGGGCCCTAATTTAGAATAAGGGGGGACCTAATGTCCTCCCCCTGGCCCCCACCCGTAAGCGGTGGGTGGGGGCCCTAAATAAAAATTGGGGGGGACCTTTGTCCTCCCCCCTGGCCCCCACCCCTGAGCGGCGGGTGAGGGCCCTAAATAAAAATGTAACCCCCTCAGGTGACTAGGGGTCACTAACCCCTAGTCACCCCCCTCCCCCCGAAAATTAACCCCTACCTACCCCCCTCACCATAAAAGTAATGAGGGGGGACCTTTAACTAAGTACCTGTAGAAATAAAATAAAACTTACCATTTGATGTTTTCTTTCTTCTAAAATCTTCTCTTTTCAGCCCCCAAAAAGGACAAATAAAAATCCATAATAACTGATGCACTAAAACCTGTTATGAGTCAAATTACACAGCGTGGGAAAATTCCAAAGAACTTTCCCACGCTGTTTAAAATGACACAGAGCACACTGATTGGTGGATTATTTATTTATACATATATAAACAATAAAATTAATCAAACATAAATACAATGAAAAAAATGTCAATGTTGCCACAAAAATATATGTCCAGACCAAAGTTCAAAGATACACAGTGTGGGGCCCCCAACACTAATATTGATAGTGTATCAAAAATAAAAATAAAAACCAAAGGACTGTGCACATCAAAATTAAAAATTAAAAAATGTAGAACATCAAAAAATGAACATCAGACCCCAAACACATATATCCCAGGAACGATATATGTGTTTGGGGTCTGATATTCATTTTTTGATGTTCTACATTTTTTAATTTTTAATTTTGATGTGCACAGTCCTTTGGTTTTTATTTTTATTTTTGATACACTATCAATATTAGTGTTGGGGGCCCCACACTGTGTATCTTTGAACTTTGGTCTGGACATATATTTTTGTGGCAACATTGACATTTTTTTCATTGTATTTATGTTTGATTAATTTTATTGTTTATATATGTATAAATAAATACTTTGTGTATATTTACATTTTTTATTCAACAGCTGCTGCTTTGGAGTATAATTTCTAGTGGTCATATTTTGATTTGGAGCGCTCACATACCATTGTTGGTTTATATTTTATTTAGTTGTTTAGTCGCTCCTTTGTATGTGATGCAGCCATTTTATTATTTCATTTTTCCTCCTGCACAGAGTTATTGTGTACTCTAATTCAGTTTCTTTTGAAGTTTTTTGTATTGGTAATATAAACTCCTTCAGGAATTTCCCACACTGCATTGGAAAATAACTGTGTAGCTTGGCAGCAAATCATCGTCTTCATTTTTGATAAGCAGGATTGGGGATGTCTATGAGACCATGCAAATTCATTGTTCCAGGGCCCCTGTCAAACTCCTGGGTCCTAGGCAGCTGCCTGGGGTTGCCTTATGGTTAATCCTGCTCTAAACAGCAGAGAGTTGCGTATGTCAACTCAAGATCAATAAAGGGAGTAAAGAGTTTGGTGAGATAAGCGTCTTTGAACAGTATAAACTAAAATGAGGCAATATTAAGGGTAAAGAGCATTGAGTGCTTAAGAAAAAGTCCATACGAACTTTGGTGAGTACAGAGTCTTTGAAAGAATAGAGTCTCAGGTGCAGTTTAATAAGAGATGGTTGCCCTTTTGATTGCGGATGAAAAAACAAAACAAATGAGTACACTTTATGATCAAATTGACCTGTATTACAGAAAGATTACTAAAATTTTAAATTGAATTGGATACCTCATATCTGTAATGATTTATATTAAGATTTTTTTGATACAGCAAGAGTACATGTGCAACATTGATAGTAGAGCTTCCATGTACAAAGGTTGGATACTAGTATCCGCTATTGATAAACCTAATAATGCATGAAATATGTGAAAATAAATAGAAATCTAACAATAAGAGGGGATATCAAGGTAGGGAAGAGGGAAGGGGGGTGGGCATTTGTATGGTTTACAACATTATGAGGTGTAAAAGTCATTAATCTGTTGGTTTGATGGCCTATTGTATTATCGTTCAATACTGAGTGTGGTCATGAGGAATTAATCATGCAGAAACACATATTACAGTTCCATTATATAGCTTATATTCATACAGTAATAATACTTTATGAGCACAGTTGGCAACTCTTCTCAACTTTTTTATTTTATTTAATTTTTTATATTTTTTGTACCTTTTGTACCCTTTCCCACATATCGCGTGCTTGTTTGTATTTATGTTTGTTTTTCCTTATGTTCGCTCTGAGGAAGCTTTCATGCAAATTATTTGCATTAATGAGGTGTGTGCGTTGCAATATATCTGGAGTGTTTTCGTTTCGCCAGTGTCTGCTTAAACACATAAATGCAGCTATATTAATTTGGTACCTGGTACCTGGCTGTATATGAAAGTTTAGTCAGATACTTTTGTAGCAAGAGACATTCTGGAGTGCGAGAAATAGTAATTCCTAGTCTGGGGTCTATAAGGTGTGTTACTGCTGTCCAGAACTCCTGCAGCTGTGTGCACTGCCACCAAATTTGAAGCATTGTGCCTTTTTCTGTTCCGCACTTCCAGCACGTGTTGGATGCATTGTGGAACATATGCTTAAGTATTTGGTACCGACCCGCCTTAACACTAATATTTGTATTCAGCCAAGTGTCCTTAGTATAACAGTACCCCCCATGTACAGGTTTTATAGTGTTTTTGAAAGTTACCGGGTCAAATATAAGGCTTGATTTTCAGTTTTTTCACATTGAAATTTGCCAGATTGGTTATGTTGCATTTGAGAGCATATGATAGCCCAGCAATGAGAATTACCCCCATGATGGCATACCAAGGTATTGCAAATGGGGTATGTTCAGTCTTTTTTAGTAGCCACTTAGTCACAAACACTGGCCAAAATTAGCATTCATAATAGTTTTTTTGCATTTTTAACACACAAACAAATATAAATGCTAACTTTGGCCAGTTTTTAAAATCATAATCCATGCCTAAAGTACAATGTGTGTGAAAAATAACACAAAAAAATTACTACCCAAAAGTTTGACAAAGATGGGGGTAAATTACATTGGCCGCTTCAAAAATGTCCCAAATTGGACATGGGTGCATGATGACCAGATGTGAAAATTCCAAGTTGGAAAACTGGAATGCGCACCCTCCAAATAAGGTATTTTAGACCCCAGAGAACCCAACACACCTATACATAGGTGGTATCACTGTACCCAGGAGATGTTGCTGAACACATATTGAGGTGTGTGTGTCAAAAAAATTACCAATTATTATTTTTATTTTTACATTTGGCATAGATTAGTGGAAGAGAGTCAAAATACCCCAAGTTTAATACCTTAGGTTGTCTTCTTATAAAAAAAAAATATATACATGTGAATGGTTATTCAGGGATTCCTGACAGATATCAGTGTTACAAACAGGCCTGGTCCCAAACGGTAAGAAAATTGAAAAGCAGTCTGGTTACTAAGGGGTTAATAGAGTAAGTGACAAAAATCGGTAAATTGTTTGCGAGCATATTCTTTTTTTCTAAGTGTGTTCAGGCCAGTGTGTGATGTGAAAGTGTGCAAGCAAACATTGTGGTGTGTGCAGTGTGGTGCTTCTTAAAGTTAAACACAATAGCATCACAATAGTAAGTCCACCAAGCACCAACCCATTTTACAACACAAACACCTAATTTTGCTGAATAAAATCGTGTTTACACAATACACCATCATTCATATCCCATATTTTTTTTTTATAATAAATCAGAAACCTAGTCCTGGCAGGGACTTTCCTCCACTGGATCACCAAGAGTAAACTCATGAACAAGAAAATGCCAAGGAAATAGCCCACCTCCTTCCCAGCAACTGGATAACAGTTCTGGGAGTACAACTGACTTTATTTCTACCACACACAGCTTTTATGCCTTGCCCCTAGCATGGGATATCCAAGTCAAGAATACAAGTTTTTCTTCCCCAAGAGCCTCTGTGTTTGAGAAATAATTGAGCTCCAATTAGGATAACTCAATTATCTCTCAATCAAACAAATACACTATATACATAAACAATATGTAACAGTGAAAGTGCGTAGCGCTCAATAATGGTCACTTACTCCCCAGCAATTTCTTAAGGGTATGTAAGATATTTGGGTATTCTTTACTCAGAATGCAGTATGTTCCTCAAAATAAACAAAGAGAAAACAGGGAAGACTCGCCCTGGTGTTGAAATCCTTATGATAACATTATATTGTGTAAATAAAGGTGAAGGTTGCTTCTCACCTGGATCAGAGCCTGTAACCTGTCTCTGAGTGAATTAGCCCGTGAGTCCTTTTAAGGGGATGACTTCTTCCCTCTTTCAGCAGGATAGAAGATGTACCAGGTGTATGTCAATCAATAAAACTTTTATTATATAGACATTTAAAATAAAATACATACATTACACTGGTAGCAGTCCAACACGCGTTTCGCCGATTTCTCTTGGCTTTGTCAATTGGTAACTTCATCCTGCTTCGTTTTAATTAAATTACCCTCCTGTCCGGATTGGAGGAAACTAACCCCATTCCAACCAATCACGGACGTTCCTGTGGGGGGGTGTGAGGACCTACAGCTGAAATGATTTATCCCTTATCAGTGACGTCATCACGCATGTGCGTGCGTTCATGCGTGTCACGTCACTTCCGGGAATCTGAAAGTTCTATATTCACCCCACTGTTCAATGATATCCTTTTTCAAGTCATATGGAGTTCGATGTCATTTCCTGTGGCATGGAGTCTCTGTCAAGTTTCTTGAACGTCAATCCGCCATTTTGCTGAAGGGCATAGTGTTGGCAATGTTTATGTCCATGTTACTGTCCATGTTCTTCTTCTATTGTTAACATAGTATGCTCATATTTAAGCATTATAGAGGCATAAGCAAAAAGAATACAAACTATTAGTGTCTGATAAATATATATTAAAAAGATCATTTATATTAACCCCACTAAAAAAACAATAGAATCTGTGTTGAATGGTTCTTATTATGATGATTTTTCACCACTGAGTGTGCTTTATTTACATTATCCCTATTGTTAAAAATAGCATGAATATTAAACATATAAAAATATATATCAATTTCAATAATAATAATAATAATAATATTAATAAAAAATGTTTTAAAAATATATTTCATTCTGTCATTTTAAAAAAAAATACTTTATGATTATAAAAAGTGGCATATTTCAAAATCATCACTAAGACCATAAGGTTGCATAGTGTTTAAATTAAAAATCCATTTCATCTCTGTTTGTCCAATTAATTTAATGCGATCACCACCTCTCCAATTACCATTTCCTTTTTGAATTCCCATAAATTCCATCAGATATGGATTACTGTTATGGTAATTTTAAAATGTAAAGATACACTATGTTGTGGAAACCCATTTTTAATGTTCCTAACATGTTCCTGGATTCTGGTGTTAAGGGTTCTAGTAGTCCTCCCTATATAAGCTAGCCCAAACATCCAATGTATCCCTTCTATAATAAAATCTATTTGTGTTTGTGGGAATCTTTTAGAGAATTCTAAAAAGTGCTTTGTTGCATTACATCCTCTCGTATGGGAATATATAGAGAGTTAACATCTGCAGTGACAAGGTAATAATTGTCCTTCCATTCTATATCTCTAATTATCTGTAGTATATTGATAGTATCCTTAAGTTAGCTGGGGCAAGTGCAAACGATGGGCTGTAAACATCTATCAATATACTGAGACAATTTGCTGGAAATTGACCCTATCCCAGAAACTATCGGTCTACCGGGAGGTCTGTCTTTATTTTTGTGTATCTTAAAGTAGATAATAAAATACTGGAACTTTAGGGTACTGTACATTTAAAAATGTTTATTCTTTCTGATTTAAAATATTTAAAGATTTTCCTTTCTCAATTAAATTATTATAACTTAATTTGATCTCTTTGGTGGGGTTAGTTTTTAAGATCCGATATGTTTGTTGTTCACTCAACAGTCTCTCTGCCTCTTTGTTATAATCATCAAAACTTAAAATGACAATTCTTCCCCCCTTGTCAGCCGGTTTGATTACTAGGGATTCATCTTCTTGTAATTATTTTAGGGCTTGTCTCTCATTTAGATTATAATTGCCTGATTTTGTTTTTTTAATTTTATTTATATCTTTCATCACCATTTTCTCAAATGTCATCATTTCTTCAGAAGTTAAGTGGCGAGGAAAAAAGATGGAATTCTCTTTCAAATATGTGTGAATGATATCAGTCTCATATTCCCCTATAGAATTATGGGTAACTGGTTGTTTCAAAAAATGTTTTTGAAAGAGTATAAGGTCTAAGTGAATTCACTTTTGAGAAAGCTGTAAGCGAAACATGTCAAGTGGAGATTAAGGATTGCCTACAAGGACTGGTTTTATTTATAGTTCTTTTTACTATATAGTTCACTTTTAAATAGTTTTATTTATTCTGTTTATTAATAAAGATTCTGTTTTAATACCCAGTCACTCTTGAGCTCCTTATACTCTCACCATCACTCTGCTGTTTCTGATCTACATATATCCCTAGGTGGGGATTGTTCCACCTAAAGCTCCATACACTAGAGCAGGTCATTGCTCTAGCAAATGTAAGTAGGTCAAATATTATTGACTTATCCTACTTTTACATACGTACTGTACCATTGGTATACATCCTTATTTTTTTCATATAATGAATCGCACTACCTTGGGAATCTGATACCAGCAAAAAGAAATCCTTAGACGGGGATTGTTCCGTCCAGGCTCCTAAAATAGAGCTTTTTAAGCTCTGGAAAACGTGAGTGCCCCTTTGGAATATATCTTTATAACCATATTATTCATAACATACTGCACTATCATTGTGCTTTTATTTCCCCTTTTTTTAAGAGTAAGACACATAACTGCGAAATCTGCTGCTACCTGTGTATGTATGATTTTATTATAATAATTCTTAGCGCTGTCCACCTAATTTACTTGCTTGTTTTGTTCTATTGTTCACAAGATAAAAGGAACTCCTTGTTGGTGAATAGCTGCTTTATTGGATAGAGAGCACTTATCACTTTTTCACTATAAGTTATATACTGTCATTATGGCTTTCTACATACATACATACATACATACATACACACATACACGCATTATATATATATATATATATATATATAGATATATATATATATATATACACACATATATATATATATATATATATATATATATATCACCCTTGCAATTAAACACAGGCCAAGGTGGTCAGGTAAGAATTAACCTGGCCTGTGAGTCTGTGCACGGGGGCTGTGCAGGATATTGCTCCAAGTCGCAGTACAGGTAAGGACACAAGCAGGAGAATCGTCAAGGGTTTGCCAAAGTCAGAGGATGCCAGAAGTCAGGATACATGGTAAGAAAGCAAAGGTCAGAGGAAGCTAGAAGTCAGGCTACACGATGCGAATAAGCCAAGGTTAGGAGCAAAACGATCTGGATACACAAAACAGGAACCAGACAGCAGAACCAGAGTCAATGAACTTACAAAGCTCCCAGGGACGAGGCAGTGCTTATATACCAAGCTGATTAATATCTGCTTCAGGTGGGCTGGATAGACCTGGGCAGCCATGGGCAAAGTCCACCCCCCAGTGCTGGAGACAAGACGAGAATAAACATAGGCCGAAGTAAGAACTGGAGAGTGGCTTTGAGGCAAAACTGCAGAGCTATGGCACAGAAGAACCACAGTTCAACTCCCCCATTGGGCACCTCTGGGGCGACCACGCCTGTCCGTCTGGATGTCACGGTGAGAGCCGTAATACATAATTATTTGACAATTATGTACAGATTAAATTAGTATATGGCACACCACTGTTTACTATGACTTATATACTACTAAGGAGCTTGTCCATGCTCTAGTAATCTATTGCATTGATTATTGGTCCTAACTGGTCTTCCCAGAAGCTGCATTGCCCCACTACAGTCTGTAGTGAATGCTGCCGCCAGACTGATTTTCCTCTGCAGTCGTCCTCTCACACCTCACCTCTTTGTCAGTCCCTACATTGGTTTTCTGTATCCTGCAGGCGTTAATTCAAAGTGCTTATTCAGCCTATAAAGCACTGAACAATTCTAGCCCCTCTTATATCTCTTGACTGATCCATAGGTATGCCCCTTCTTGGTCTCTCCGCTCCGTCCATGACCTTCTCCTGTCCGCTGCTCGCACCCGTATGGCCAACTCACGCTTGCAGGCCTTCTCGCGGGTGGCTCCCTTCCTTTGGAATAGCCTGCCTACCACCATCCTACCACCTACCTAGTCTTCAATTATTTAAAAAGTGCCTCAAAACCCATCTATTTAGGTAAGCTGAACTCCCAGAGTAACCTCTACCTCACATACCTGTCCCTTGCTCTCTCTCCTAAGGGCAGGACTCTACTCTCGCCTCCAGCTCTGCCTCACCCCCACCTTGTTTGTTTGCTATCTCCTGTCATATTGTGTTTTGTACCACACCTCCTATAGAGTGTAAGATTGTTTGAGCAGGGTCCTCTTCATCCTCTTGTTCCTTTAAGTTTTTGTAATTGACTTAGTTATTGTTAAATATCCTCCTCCTGTAATATTGTAAAGCACTATGGAATTTGTTGGTGCTATATAAAAGCCTATAATAGTAATAATAATAATAATAATAATAGTATTATCCTATATTCTATCTCTAATCCCAATTGGGATGCCAATCCTAACCTTCAAAGGTAAATTTAACCTTGTTCTTTCTAAACCTAAACAATGCCACAACCTCAAACCCTAATATTATTTTTAACCCTACATTTCACCCATAAACTGAAATGTCACCCCAGCCATACATTCTATGTTTAATCGCAACACTAATTCTAAAAAGAATTATTAATCTTTAATGCTTTTAATTTATTAGTGCCTTACTTCCATCTCAAAATTCAAAGAAATAAAAAGATGCTTCTGTTTTGAAGACATTTACACAGTATTAAAAGGAAAAGCATCAAAACATTCCATCTCCTTATTAATTTGCACAATTTGTACGGAGCATTGTTAAAATTAAACAAAAGTGCAGTCCTCCATTAAGCTTGTTTGAAATACAATTAGAAAATACTTTGTTGTGGCTTTTTTAAGTTAACCAAGAGAGACATGTATGAAGATAATACAGCTTTGAAACAGATTTTTTTTTTCAAATTAAAGCATTTTAATCACAGACTTTGGCAAATATTAGATGTAAAGCTGTTACAAGTCATATCCCAAAACATCCTAAGCGAGATTTCCTGTGTTCTTTTGCTAATTGTATGCATTTATGACAATTCTTTGTATTGGTAGCCTGATAAGATTCTTAAAAATGTAACATAGGTCCAGCATCAAAATTACAAGGTTAAAAATATGAAAAGGGTATGCCCATAACATAGCCCTGTATCATTAAATCTGGGCTAACCTAAATAAGTGGTGTTTTCATTGGAAATAGCTGAACTTTTATTATGTCTGAAAAACACAGTATATGTGTACACAAACCAAAAAAAGTGCAATTAGTGCCAAATAAGGTACAAGCAGACAAAAAAAAAAAAAACTTCCCTGTACAAGGTGAAGCTTTCAATGGTATCCCCAAAGACTTCCTCCTGTCTTCCACGAAATATATGCAAAAATTAAGGGGATGATCTGCTAAATCAATAACAAACGAAAAAACATAGCATATAACTGTGTATATGAATTAACCACAAGTGCTGTATTCACAAATGGCCACTCACACATTCACCGAAGTTAAAGTGCCTTAAGTATAAATTCCTTCCAAGGATTCAATCTTCAATCTGTGTTTAAATCACCATGGATTTGCTGGAGTATATGTGCTCAAGAGAGAAAAAATAAAATTGTTGTGCACAATCAAGATTATAATAAAAAAAATCTATTTAATCCCTTACATCAAGGTTAAAAACAATGGGTGTAGTATTTCTGAGTCACCACCAGGGGTCCTACGCGTTTCATCTGTGTATAGGACTTCCTCAGGGACTTTGGTAGTGCTCAGTAACAGATTCAAATGAATGATAAAAAAACCCTTTACCCCCATAGTCCTTTATACCTCCCCTAATGTCCACAAAGTTCAATAATCCTTCCCAGGTGTTCAATTTTGATCCGTGCAACATGACGTCATCACGCACGCTGTTCGATGACGTATGCGTTCCAGCGTGCGTTTCCACTGCCGAAACCCAGAAGTAACTGGGGCTGATTGTTTTGTCCGATCTTCTTTTCATAGTGTGCTAAAAATGAAAATAAATAAATAAAAATGAATGGAAGAAATAATAATTGAAAAAAATATATGAATTGAAATAAAATATAAAAAAGTATATAAAAATATGAAAATAACATAAAAGTAAAAAAATGACTAAATAAAAATATTAATTAAACATAAAAACTGATTAAAAAAAATATATATATATATAAAAAAAAAAATCCCTTGAGTACAAATATGTTCCCACATTTTAAAGTGAACAGAAGTGCTATACCAAACTATTGTACTCTTCCCATCTAGTAACTACTAAGATATAAAATGTGTGGGCATTATAGAGGGCAATGCCCAAACATTTTATATCGTATTAGTTACTAGATGGGAAGAGTGCAATAGTTTGGTGTAGCACTCCTGTTCACTTTAAAATGTGGGAATATGTTTGTACTCAAGAGAATAGTCTTTTTCTTTTTCTTTTCATTTTTCTTTTTATTTCTTTTTATCTTTATTTTTATGTTTTATTCATATTTTTATTTATTCTATTTTTTACTTTTATTTTACTTTTATTTTTTTTTTATTTTCTTTTAATTCTTTATTTTTGTTGTGCATTATGGATTACAAGCAAGCCCGTTATGCCACGACAGCAGTCACAGGTATATCAACGTTAACATTGTCATGGCAGGTTTAATTTGCAAATTTTTTCGAGTAGGTATGCGTACTAGTACATGCAATCAGCATTAACAGTGTGCAAATTATTGAAAGTTATGCTTATTAAAATGTACATATCATGGAAACGTTGGTAGAAGAGAGACAAAGGAGGAGAACAAAGTTTGAGCATACAATCTACGTTCAAAATTATACTAGTTAGCTCTCGCTAAGCTGAGGAACAGGTGGTGATACATCTCACTTGTCTGGGTAAATGGTTTCGCATCATGCTAGCACTCAGACGTGGGTAGCTTGAGCACATAAAGCTTAATATGAGAGCAGTATCAACATTAAGAAGGAACTTTGATTGTTTTTGTCAGAACATATAGTAGTTAGGCTTTTTCTTTTCATCTGTGGTATTGGTACAGTGTGCATTATTCGCTTAAATCTCACACTGAACAAATTGCCCGCTAAACAAATTTACTTTTCTATATAAATGCTAGGCTAGGTAGACTTATGAGATTATTAATAACGCCTCAAGTTATGAGAAGGTATGTGAAATTACAGTTTTGAGAAGGGTATACAGTATACTCATTTAAGCAGGTTACATTTGACATGTTCTCGCAGACATAGAATAAGAACGAAAGGCAAAGAGGAGCACAATGGAAACATAAGGGAAACACATGGCATACAGGTGGGAACTAAGAGAGAACAAACTTATTGTTTGTGTGAATTTGCCTTGCTGAGTTCAGTGTCCGATAGCCTGCTGTGAAGCCCTGTTTCAGCCGATACCGGTCGGGTAGGTGGTGCCTGAGTCCGCCTATCGCCGTAGCCTGTGTGAGAGCAGGTCTATTAGGTAGATGCTGCCATTGTTCAGTAGGGCTCTGTGTGGCATGGCTTTCCTCTGGCTCTGCTGGGTTTGCAGCACCACTTTCTTTGCGTGTACCGTAAGTGGAGCTCTGTTGCAATGGGCTGTATGGTGACCGGTCATCAGTTTTCTTTAAGGTGCGGGTCGCGCTCCTGGGCGCCGTCTCACCTGTGCAGAGGCGGGAGTTCTCTTCTGCCTCGGGGTTGCGTGAGGGCTGGTGCTTGTGGGCCTCGAGCCTGGAGGCCATCGTTACGGTGAGGAATGGTAGTCGCTTTTTGTTTGTGGGATGTTGGGCGAGTGAGCCCTTCGGACGCTGAGGTCGTCTCGCAGCGGCCATTTTGTGCTCTCTTCGTGGGTGCTTTGGTGAGCGGGCGCTATGTGCATGTATGGCATGCTGCTGCATGCGCCGCTCCAGTTTGGTCCAGAACGCCTCAAATATTGCTTCTATTCTTGCGGCCTGTGCAGCTTGTTCAGCGTGGTAGTCTCTTGGCCCCTTTGTGCACTCCCCGAGTGGCGTGGCCGTTACTACGGCAACAATTTCAGGGGCACTTTGAGTCCGATTGATTAGGCTGCGCCCGGAGTATCCGGAGCTCGGTCCTGAGCGGGAAACTTCAGCCCGTGCTGTTGCGTGTGTCCAGTCGTTGGGGACCGGGATAAACCCCTCCGGTCCATAGGGGGGGGAACGGGGGTCTGAACTGCGCTTCGCTGAGTGTTTCCGCGGCGGGAGAGCGGCCGTCTCCCCCACCGCCGCCATGCTTGCAGGCCGAAGCCTCGGGAGGGTCAAAACCAGAGCGGAGATCCACCTGCGTGGTGTCGGCTCGTAGGTCTCAGTGACCTCTGTCGCTTGGGCGTGATTAAGAGTTGATTCGAGGCCTCAGCTCGCCGGTAGTTGCCGGAAAGTGCTTTTAGAAGCGGGAGCAGCCACGACATGCGACCGCTCTGCTCTGCAGGCAAACCCCGCCCCCTTTACTTTTATTTTTTTAAATACTTTTTTATATTTAATTTAAATTTATATATTTTTTTTCTCTTTTTTCTCTTTTTTCAATTATTATTTCTTCCATTTATTTTTATTTATTTATTTTCATTTTTTATTTTATTTTATTTTTTCAATTTTGATTTTTCATCATCTTTTTATTTTATTTCTATTTTTGTTTTATATACATTTTATGTATTTTATATATTTTTTATATTTTATGAATATATTTATTCTTTGTATAGTAGTGCCATGTAGAGTCATCTAACACCCCTCCCTCCATTTGTTCTTTGTCCCCCATATGTTATAAATTCATGTCTTCACATAAACTAAAGCATTCTATGAAAAGAAGATCGGACAAAACAATCAGCCCCAGTTACTTCCAGGTTTGGGCAGTGGTATGCATGCTGGAATGTATACGTCATCGGACGGCGTACGTGATGACGTCATGTTGCTCGGACGGAAATAGAACACCTGAGAAGGATTATTGAACTTTGTGGACATTAGGGGAGGTATAAAGGACTGGGGAGGGAAAGGAGTTTTTATTATTCATTTGAATCTGTTACTGCACACTACCAAAGTCCCTGAAGAAGTCCTATACACGGACGAAACGCGTAGGGCCCCTGGTGGTGACTCAGAGATAATACACCCATTGTTTTTAACCTTGATGTAAGTGATTACATTGATTTTTTATTAAACTCTTGATTGTGCACTACAATTTTATTTTTTTCTCTCTTGAGCACATATACTCCAGCCATTCCATGGTGATTTAAACACAGATGAAAGATTGAATCCTTGGAAGGAATTTAAGGAACTTCAGTGAATGTGTGACTTGCCATTTGTGAATACAGCACTTGTAGTTAATTCATATACACAGTTATACGCTGTGTTTTTTCGTTTGTTATTGGTTAAGCAGATCATCCCCTATTTTTTGATTAAATTGTGTCTATCAGACATCAGACATAAAGCTGTAATTAAATAAAAACATGCATGATAAAAATCCAGAATAAAACAAATAGCCTCACATTTTGGCTGAAAGTGGTGAGAAAACAGTCACATACAATGTTTCAAAATGCATCATGTGTTAAACATAGATTTTTAAATAAAAGCATCGGCTATGATCCAAAACTGTATTGTGTCTATTTGGGGCTCATCAGCATGGCCATGATCCACAAATTAAAGTTGACCTGGCAGCATATCACTAGGTATTCAAAAGGGATGATGAGTGCAAAACATGATGAAACCTTCCACTGATTTAGGTAAATTTCAAGATTAGGTGGACCAGGGATAGGCAACCTTCGGGACTCCAGATGTTGTGGACTACATGTTCCATGATGTGTTGCCAGCATTGTGGCTGTAAGAGTGTGAAGAAAAACCCTGTTTTATGAACTTAGTTCCACTGTTTTGTCCCCCCTCCCTCTTAGAACACCATTTTAAACCCTTAATAACTGTCATATTTTCAAACACTGTCTGACCCTTTTAACTGTCATTTTGTTTTCCTCAGAGCAATAATGGTTAGAAGTAGTAACCATTTGCCTCTATTATGTTCTCTTGTTCTAACTTGATTTGAGGGATAATGCTATCAGCAAACAAGGTAAGCTTCATATGCTATGAATCCTGCTTCACAAGACACTGAATCGTGTTATAATGGAGGTGGAAATGCTGCATTTCTTGGATTAGCATCAGGACCTCACTGAGGGTTAAGAGCATGCACAATTAGATTTTATTGTTAGGAAGTGAAGAGCAGTTTAGTATTGAATGAGAACTGGAGGAGATATTTAGAGGATAATTAGGATTAGTATTCTTTTCAATGGCTTTACAGACGTGCAAATGTTAGTTTCACATAAGTGGTTTTCAACTGGGGTATAGTAATTATTTTAATCACTTACAAACCTAACTGCTATAATGACAAGCTTGCTCATGCTCTGCACATCACATATATATCTGAAGGCATACATTGAAAAACATCTGTTCTGTACAGAACAGTTCTAAGTGAACGTATATTTTGAGACATGATGTCTGTGTTCATCTGCAAAATCAGCGAGGCATTCTGGGGGAATTTTGGAAACATGATTTTGCAGTTCTACTATGAGCAAGACATGCTTGTTCAATGTCTGCCTCAAGGATAGGCAACCTTCATCACTCCAGATGTTTTGGACTACATCACCCACAATCCTCTTTGTGACGGTCCAACCGTTCCAGGCAGAGTGTAGACACAAGCATAGCATAACCCCTCACACAAGAGCTGAGGCTTAATGCTGGGTAGAGATCTGTTTAATGCCACACAAAACAACAGTATTCATGCAGTAAAACCATGACTGCTGACTCCTTTGATCACCAAATCCCGTTACCCTTCCATTCCCAATAAGTAACGCAACACCATGTTAAGTGGGTAAGGGCAACGGCCACAGCTTTATTTAAACCAGCATAACCAAATACTGTCAGCTGCTGGTTTTACCCAGCAGACAGGTACACTTAAAACTTCTTCCAGAGCCTCTTCAGCCTGTCCTTCATCATCAACCAAATTCAGGCTGCGACTCCCCAAGCCAGTCCGGGCATTATTCATTTACCAAACTTGCTGGCGCAGGAAACCTGCAGCTGTGACAAAATGAGAACAAAGAAAACACAACACAAAACAACAATTCCAGAACAGAACAGTTGGGGAGGGTGGGTGGGGAAAGACACTGCCAGGCTCCCTCAGCATTGTTCACCAGTAGTCTGGTAATTTTTCCCAGAATTCCATGCTTTCAACTGTAAAACCAACAGTATCCTTTTGGTTGCTATGCCAACTCCTCAGGGCAGCAGTCATGCTCCCCCCTCCCTATTCGCTCCGGGGGTTGGCCTTGACTGCTGACTCCTTCGATCACCAAATCCCGTTACCCTGCCATTCCTAATAAGTAACGCAGCACCATATTAAGTGGGTAAGGGCAACGGCCACAGCTTTATTTAAACCAGCATAACCAAATACTGTCAGCTGCTGGTTTTACCCAGCAGACAGGTACACTTAAAACTTCTTCCAGAGCCTCTTCAGCCTGTCCTTCATCATCAACCAAATTCAGGCTGCGACTCCCCAAGCCCGTCCGGGCATTATTCATTTACCAAACTTGCTGGCGCAGGAAACCCGCCACCACAGACCCCACCCCTACTAGAGGGAGGGGGATGCGTCCCCCAAAGTCAGCGCCACTGTTTACTAGACATACCCCTACTCGCGATATAGCGAGTAGGGACAGATTAAATACTAATACTAATATGTACAAAAAAACTGTGAGGAATAGGCGCTTCAAAATAGTAGAATCGAGAACTCAATTAGAAAGAGCAGCTCAACACACGTGTCAGTACCTCTAAACTAACACAAATACATGCAAGTATATAGAGTGATTTGAGTGCGAGAGGACTGTCACACCAAAAAAAACCAGTGAAGCGCTAAATAGAAATAACTTACCCTTAAAATAAGGGATACAAATATCAGTATAACAAATATCTGTAGAGAGAGATAAATGGGGACAATATGGAATAGTGTGTCTAAAGCTTTATACGTAGTGGATAAAAACCAAATGAATCAAACTCACATGGCTTAGAGCCTAGGGGGGGATAGGCTCAAGTCACAAACGCAGGGGTATTTCAAGAGAATACCAAACTTCTTCTATATTGGTATCCAGGTACTCAGAAAAAAGAAAAAAGAGTGGAACAAGATCATGGTGTGTTATCCTTATAATATATGTATCACAATAAAAAATTGTGCAAATGTTGCTCACCTGATAGAGAGCCAAAAGTAACTGGGCTCTCAGTGTACCTAGCACTGTGCCTTTAAGAGGGCACAACTCTTCTTGTAAAGCAGGAAAGGATGCTGCAGCTCATAGAACTCAGTAGAAAATAAAAACAATTTATTCATAAACAAATAAAAAATACATAAATAAAATACCATCCAATAATGGTCTATTTGAAAGTCCTGGCTGCCCGAGACGCGTTTCACCTTATCATAAAAGGCTTAATCAATTGGATTCCTGCTGTTTGTTTTCTTCCTGTATATATACCAGGAAGTCTCGTCCTGATTGGTGCTTGTGGTTTTCAATTGCTGCTTCCGTCTGATCATATAAGGAGAAAGTTTCTGGTACATCTTTTGATGGTTTTCGTGTAGGCGGAAGTGACGTATCGGAGTAGCCGCAACGTCACTTCCGGTCCGTCTCGATCATCATATTAGTTCATACATATAATGGGCTAAGAATCTTATTAGATATTGACTGTCCACATATCATAAAAAGTGGCAGAGTTCAAAATCATTGTTTAAACCCTTTGGGTGTAGGGTATCTAATTGGAATATCCATTTCATTTCTGTTTGCCCCATTCTTCTCACTAAATTGTCTCCCCTCCAATCTGTGACTACTTTTTGAATGCCAACAAATTGTATTTGCTTAGGGTCACTGTTGTGAAAGTGTTTGAAATGGAGCGATACATTATGTTTCATAAACCCATTTCTCACATTCCTAACATGCTCTTGTATCCTTATTTGTAGAGGGAGCGTAGTGTGGCCGATATACAATAGACTGCAAGGACACGTTAGCATGTAAATCACTTTCTTAGTGTGGCAAGTAATGATATTCCTTATTTTATAACTTTTTGGGGGGCTTTTGGGTCTGAAAACTCCCTAATTATACTTTTGTTACTGCCGGTATTCTTACAGGCCCCGCAAATCCCACAACCATAGAAACCTTTAGGTTAACCAAATGGGTTGCTGATATCTTTACATCTATTGGCATGATTATTCGTGAGATTGGTCCGCAAATTTGATATTCCACGATAAATACTAATACTAAATAATTTTTACTTAGTATTAATAAAGTTGGCTGAAAGACCAATCTTGGACTTTTTGGTAGATAGCTCCCTAATACCTAATGGCTCCCTAATACACAAATAGATATTCAAATGAAATTCTGATCTGAACAAATGTCCCAAAATTCATCCTAACACGAATGGACGAACTGCTTTCATTCTATTAGGACAAAATGTGGTGGTTTTGCCGGCGTTAGGGACTATGGAAAGGAAGCATTGTGAGAACACTGAGGAAAGGTGAGAAATGTAGGAAAATGTCTTTGACCACAGGAAACGGAGAACACTTTGCTCCTCCGCTGGTCACAGATGGTCAGACGTAGAAAATCTCCATGAGATGAAAGTAGTCCCTACTAGTAGTCTTATGTTTTAAAGAAAACTAGAGCAGACAGGAAGAAATTAAGAACAGATTAGTGTTGTCGCGAACCCAAAATTTTCGGTTAGCGAACGGCGAACGCGAACTTCCGCAAATGTTCGCGAACCGGCGAACCGCCATTGACTTCAATGAGCAGGCGAATTTTAAAAACAACAGGGACTCTTTCTGGCCACAATAGTGATGGAAAAGTTGTTTCAAGGGGACTAACACCTGGACTGTGGCATGCCAGAGGGGGATCCATGGCAAAACTCCCATGGAAAATTGCACAGTTGATGCAGAGTCTGCTTTTAATCCATAAAGGGCAGAAATCACCTAACATTGACACCTGTCCTCAAAGCCCAGCCCTGATACACACTGACACAGAGCAGAATAAAGACTGTTCCCCCTACATAGGGTCACTTGGCAGATATGGATTGACACCTGTCCTCAAAACCCCTGATACACACTGACACAGAGCAGAATAGGGACTGTTCCCCCTACATAGGGTCACTTGGCAGATATGGATTGACACCTGTCCTCAAAACCCCTGATACACACTGACACAGAGCAGAATAGGGACTGTTCCCACTACATAGGGTCACTTGGCAGATATGGATTGACACCTGTCCTCAAAACCCCTGATACACACTGACACAGAGCAGAATAGGGACTGTTCCCCCTACATAGGGTCACTTGGCAGATATGGATTGACACCTGTCCTCAAAACCCCTGATACACACTGACACAGAGCAGAATAGAGACTGTTCCCTGTCCACAGAGACCATGATACACACTGACACAGAGCAGAATAGAGACTGTTCACCGTCCACAGAGACCATGATACACACTGACACAGAGCAGAATAGGGACTGTTCCCCCTACATAGGGTCACTTGGCAGATATGGATTGACACCTATCCTAATGATCCCTGATACACACTGACACAGAGCAGAATAGAGACTGTTCCCCCTACATAGGGTCACTTGGCAGATATGGATTGACACCTGTCCTCAAAACCTCTGATACACACTGACACAGAGCAGAATAGGGACTGTTCCTCCTACATAGGGTCACTTGGCAGATATGGATTGACACCTGTCCTCAAAACCCCTGATACACACTGACACAGAGCAGAATAGGGACTGTTCCCCCTACATAGGGTCACTTGGCAGATATGGATTGACACCTGTCCTCAAAACCCCTGATACACACTGACACAGAGCAGAATAGAGACTGTTCCCTGTCCACAGAGACCATGATACACACTGACACAGAGCAGAATAAAGACTGTTCACCGTCCACAGAGACTATGATACACACTGACACAGAGCAGAATAGGGACTGTTCCCCCTACATAGGGTCACTTGGCAGATATGGATTGACACCTATCCTAATGATCCCTGATACACACTGACACAGAGCAAAATAGAGACTGTTCCCCCTACATAGGGTCACTTGGCAGATATGGATTGACACCTGTTCTCAAAACCCCTGATACACACTGACACAGAGCAGAATAGGGACTGTTCCTCCTACATAGGGTCACTTGGCAGATATGGATTGACACCTGTCCTCAAAACCCCTGATATACACTGACACAGAGCAGAATAGGGACTGTTCCTCCTACATAGGGTCACTTGGCAGATATGGATTGACACCTGTCCTCAAAACCCCTGATACACACTGACACAGAGCAGAATAGAGACTGTTCCCTGTCCACAGAGACCATGATACACACTGACACAGAGCAGAATAGAGACTGTTCACCGTCCACAGAGACCATGATACACACTGACACAGAGCAGAATAGGGACTGTTCCTCCTACATAGGGTCACTTGGCAGATATGGATTGACACCTGTCCTCAAAACCCCTGATACACACTGACACAGAGCAGAATAGGGACTGTTCCCCCTACATAGGGTCACTTGGCAGATATGGATTGACACCTGTCCTCAAAACCCCTGATACACACTGACACAGAGAAGAATAGAGACTTTTCCCTGTCCACAGAGACCATGATACACACTGACACAGAGCAGAATAAAGACTGTTCACCGTCCACAGAGACTATGATACACACTGACACAGAGCAGAATAGGGACTGTTCCCCCTACATAGGGTCACTTGGCAGATATGGATTGACACCTATCCTAATGATCCCTGATACACACTGACACAGAGCAAAATAGAGACTGTTCCCCCTACATAGGGTCACTTGGCAGATATGGATTGACACCTGTTCTCAAAACCCCTGATACACACTGACACAGAGCAGAATAGGGACTGTTCCTCCTACATAGGGTCACTTGGCAGATATGGATTGACACCTGTCCTCAAAACCCCTGATATACACTGACACAGAGCAGAATAGGGACTGTTCCTCCTACATAGGGTCACTTGGCAGATATGGATTGACACCTGTCCTCAAAACCCCTGATACACACTGACACAGAGCAGAATAGAGACTGTTCCCTGTCCACAGAGACCATGATACACACTGACACAGAGCAGAATAGAGACTGTTCACCGTCCACAGAGACCATGATACACACTGACACAGAGCAGAATAGGGACTGTTCCTCCTACATAGGGTCACTTGGCAGATATGGATTGACACCTGTCCTCAAAACCCCTGATACACACTGACACAGAGCAGAATAGGGACTGTTCCCTCTACATAGGGTCACTTGGCAGATATGGATTGACACCTGTCCTCAAAACCCCTGATACACACTGACACAGAGAAGAATAGAGACTTTTCCCTGTCCACAGAGACCATGATACACACTGACACAGAGCAGAATAGAGACTGTTCACCGTCCACAGAGACCATGATACACACTGACACAGAGCAGAATAGGGACTGTTCCCCCTACATAGGGTCACTTGGCAGATATGGATTGACACCTATCCTAATGATCCCTGATACACACTGACACAGAGCAGAATAGAGACTGTTCCCCCTACATAGGGTCACTTGGCAGATATGGATTGACACCTGTCCTCAAAACCCCTGATACACACTGACACAGAGCAGAATAGGGACTGTTCCTCCTACATAGGGTCACTTGGCAGATATGGATTGACACCTGTCCTCAAAACCCCTGATACACACTGACACAGAGAAGAATAGGGACTGTTCCTCCTACATAGGGTCACTTGGCAGATATGGATTGACACCTGTCCTCAAAACCCCTGATACACACTGACACAGAGCAGAATAGAGACTGTTCCCTGTCCACAGAGACCATGATACACACTGACACAGAGCAGAATAGAGACTGTTCACCGTCCACAGAGACCATGATACACACTGACACAGAGCAGAATAGGGACTGTTCCTCCTACATATGGTCACTTGGCAGATATGGATTGACACCTGTCCTCAAAACCCCTGATACACACTGACACAGAGCAGAATAGGGACTGTTCCCCCTACATAGGGTCACTTGGCAGATATGGATTGACACCTGTCCTCAAAACCCCTGATACACACTGACACAGAGCAGAATAGAGACTGTTCCCTGTCCACAGAGACCATGATACACACTGACACAGAGCAGAATAGAGACTGTTCACCGTCCACAGAGACCATGATACACACTGACACAGAGCAGAATAGGGACTGTTCCCCCTACATAGGGTCACTTGGCAGATATGGATTGACACCTATCCTAATGATCCCTGATACACACTGACACAGAGCAGAATAGAGACTGTTCCCCCTACATAGGGTCACTTGGCAGATATGGATTGACACCTGTCCTCAAAACCCCTGATACACACTGACACAGAGCAGAATAGAGACTGTTCCCTGTCCACAGAGACCATGATACACACTGACACAGAGCAGAATAGAGACTGTTCACCGTCCACAGAGACCATGATACACACTGACACAGAGCAGAATAGGGACTGTTCCCCCTACATAGGGTAACTTGGCAGATATGGATTGACACCTATCCTAATGATCCCTGATACACACTGACACAGAGCAGAATAGAGACTGTTCCCCCTACATAGGGTCACTTGGCAGATATGGATTGACACCTGTCCTCAAAACCCCTGATACACACTGACACAGAGCAGAATAGGGACTGTTCCTCCTACATAGGGTCACTTGGCAGATATGGATTGACACCTATCCTCAAAACCCCTGATACACACTGACACAGAGCAGAATAGAGACTGTTCCCTGTCCACAGAGACCATGATACACACTGACACAGAGCAGAATAGGGACTGTTCCCCCTACATAGGGTCACTTGGCAGATATGGATTGACACCTATCCTAATGATCCCTGATACACACTGACACAGAGCAGAATAGAGACTGTTCCCCCTACATAGGGTCACTTGGCAGATATGGATTGACACCTGTCCTCAAAACCCCTGATACACACTGACACAGAGCAGAATAGGGACTGTTCCTCCTACATAGGGTCACTTGGCAGATATGGATTGACACCTGTCCTCAAAACCCCTGATACACACTGACACAGAGCAGAATAGGGACTGTTCCTCCTACATAGGGTCACTTGGCAGATATGGATTGACACCTGTCCTCAAAACCCCTGATACACACTGACACAGAGCAGAATAGAGACTGTTCCCTGTCCACAGAGACCATGATACACACTGACACAGAGCAGAATAGAGACTGTTCACCGTCCACAGAGACCATGATACACACTGACACAGAGCAGAATAGGGACTGTTACCCCTACATAGGGTCACTTGGCAGATATGGATTGACACCTGTCCTCAAAACCCCTGATACACACTGACACAGAGCAGAATAGAGACAGTTCTCTGTCCACAGAGACCATGATACACACTGACACAGAGCAGAATAGGGACTGTTACCCCTACATAGGGTCACTTGGCAGATATGGATTGACACCTGTCCTCAAAACCCCTGATACACACTGACACAGAGCAGAATAGAGACTGTTCACCGTCCACAGAGACCATGATACACACTGACACAGAGCAGAATAGAGACTGTTCACCGTCCACAGAGACCATGATACACACTGACACAGAGCAGAATAGAGACTGTTCCCTGTCCACAGACACCATGATACACACTGACACAGAGTGTCCGCGTGAAATAGGGCCGTGAGTAATGACGTCACGGGTAGCCTGCCCATAGTATCGCATAGGGTGGAAGAGCTGATAGGACATCTGAAACGTATTGGGATGGAGATGCTTAATTGTTCTCCAAAATGCTTGACACCACCCCATAGTGAATCTCTGCAAACTTGAATACCATCAGAGGAGGAAGAATGTGGCAGCCCACTGGGATTATTCGAAAAATTTCAAATTGATGATTTTCCAGACCCTGGGGTTGACATTAGTCCAGATTTACATCTTGTGACCCATGAGGATGTTCCAGGCACTACTTGTGAAATAAAGACAGATAATAAAGTGAATGATCCTTCTCCTTGGGACTTGCACCCTGTCGTTGAAGGTGGAGTAGGCAATGGCAAGAGCATGCTGTGGGTAGTCAGTGCAAACACTCTCTTCCCGTGAATAATGAGGAGACTAACTATGATGACGTTATTTGCGTTGAAAGTAATGATGCCACAGATCTTTTGAAACCATATGGAAGGAACGAATTGGTTAAAAGAAAGGCAAGAGACCACCTGCATATAGACAAGAATACGCATAAGAGAAATAAGAGAACAGGTGAAAAAGAGAAGCTGCAGACTGCCTATCTGCAAAAAGTTTAGTTATGTCCTGAAGATGTCCGTGTTACCACAGTGCAGACTCTGTTTGATACACTACTGAGGAGAGTCAGAGAAACCCCAGATCTTCACGTATTGGATGAGTCGGTGCGTGGAGTTGCAGAGAACGTAGAACAAGAAATATTTAAACTTTTCCTGTGTACTGACAGCAGATATACATAGGGTCACTTGGCAGATATGGATTGACACCTGTCCTCAAAACCCCTGATACACACTGACACAGAGCAGAATAGAGACTGTTCCCTGTCCACAGAGACCATGATACACACTGACACAGAGCAGAATAGGGACTGTTACCCCTACATAGGGTCACTTGGCAGATATGGATTGACAAATCCCTGACAAACAGCTACCACATGCAAGGAAGGCAGCAGGGGCGCAAATGACCCACTCCCGACGCGGGAAGGTAGTGACGACAAATAACAATACAGGACTCTTTAGAGGCCCTGTAATTGTAATCAGTCCACTTGAAATCCTTTAACTTTGATCAATTGGAGGGAAGTCTGGTGCAGAGCCACTGACCCATGCGCAGGGCCAGCCTTAGGCCTTTGGGCGCCCTGTGCAAGAAATCTTCACCCTGTCACACCCATGTGCAAGAAATCTTCACCCTGTCACACACACACACACACACAGGCAGACAGCCATACACACGCACACACACAACTGCGACTGACTAAGTTTGTCACCTCCTCAAAAGTACGCATGAGCCTACAGGCATTGCGCATGAGCGTCCAGTAACGTGGCAAAAAAAATACCAGCTTCCCAGAAGCTGTCCTAGCACCCCGGTCATACAAATATTCATTAACAGCTTTTTCTTGTTGGAGCAGGCGGTCGAACATTAGGAGTGTTGAATTCCAACGTGTAGGACTGTCGCAAATCAAGCGCCTCACTGGCATGTTGTTTCACCGCTGGATATCGGCAAAGTGAGCCATGGCCGTGTAGGAACGCCTGAATTGGCCACACACCTTCCTGGCCTGCTTCAGGACATCCTGTAAGCCTGTGTACTTATGCACAAAGCGTTGTACGATCAGATTACACACATGTGCCATGCACGGCACATGTGTATACTTGCCCAACTTCAATGCCGCTATCAAATTTTTTCCGTTGTCACACACCACTTTGCCGATATCCAGTTGCTGCGGAGTCAGCCACTTTTCCACCTGTGCGTTCAGGGCGGACAGGAGTGCTTGTCCGGTGTGACTCTCTGCTTTCAAGCAAGTCAAACCCAAGATGGCGTGACACTG
Source organism: Pelobates fuscus (assembly GCF_036172605.1). Lineage (NCBI taxonomy): Eukaryota > Metazoa > Chordata > Amphibia > Anura > Pelobatidae > Pelobates > Pelobates fuscus. The sequence goes on from NC_086320.1 coordinate 141,400,856, forward strand.
CCGTATCCGGGATGTGGAATAGTACCTGGGGAGCTGGGGGGGTGCCGTTGATGTGGAGCAAGAAGCAGCGGCACAAGAGGACTCAGCCGAGGAGGTTATCGAAGAGGATGGAGTAGGAGGAGTAGAGGAGGTGGCAGCAGGACTGCCTGCAATTCGTGGCGGTGTCACCAACTCCTCTGATATGCCACGCATTCCTTGCTTGTCAGCCGTCAGCAGGTTTACCCAATGCGCAGTGTAGGTGATATACCTGCCCTGACCATGCTTTGCAGACCAGGTATCAGTGGTCAGATGGACCCTTGCCCCAACACTGTGTGCCATGACTTCCTTTGCCATGACTTCCTTTTGCACAATCGAGTACAAGTTGGGGATTGCCTTTTGTGAAAAGAAATTCCGGCCGGGTACCTTCCACTGCGGTGTCCCAATAGCTACAAATTTTTTGAACGCCTCAGACTCAACCAGATTGTATGGTAAAAGCTGGCGGGCTAATAGTTCGGACAAGCCAGCTGTCAGACGCTGGGCAAGGGGGTGACTTGGTGACATTGGCTTCTTACGCTCAAACATGTCCTTGACAGAAACACATGACTGTGGGCAGATGAGCGGGAACTGCTCAAGGCGGGAGACGGAGTGGTGGATGGTTGAGAGGGGGCAAGAAGGACAGCAGTGGTTGACGTGGCTGAAGATGCTGGACCAGGAGGAGGATGGTGGCTTAGAGTAGGCGTGCTGCTTGTACTCATGTGTTGATCCCATAGGCGTTTGTGATGTGAGATCATGTGCCTACGCAAAGCAGTTGTACCTAGGTGGGTGTTGGACCTCCCACGACTCAGTTTCCTTTGGCACAGGTTGCAAATGGCATCGCTGTTGTCAGAGGCAGACACACAAAAAAAATGCCACACTGCTGAGCTCTGCAATGACGGCATTCTGGTGGTGGACACAGCATGCGTTGATTGGCGTGCTATCGGGCTGACCCCGGGTGCCGATGCATGCTGTTTGACTGTGCCACTAGCTCCTTGTGACAACCCCCCCCTGCTTCCAACTCGTCTCCTCCTCCTCCTCTCTGTCTCCCCATCTGAACTTTTGCCCTGTTCTTCTTCTTGCCGAGTGGGCACCCACGTGACATCCATGGACGCATCGTCATCATCAACCGCTTCGCTTGTATCTGACAACTCAGAAAAGGAAGCAGCAGCGGGTACAACATCATCATCATCACACCGTACCTCCATGTGTTTAATGCTGCCTGCCTGAGACATATCCCTGTTATCTACATCCTCTAGCAATAATGGTTGCGCATCACTCATTTCTTCAAACGGGTGTGTGAATAACTCCTCTGACATACCAAGTAAAGCGGCTGTGGTGCTAGTTTTGTTGGTGGTGGCGGCAGGCGGCAGGCGGGTGAGTGCTATCTTGAGAGGTGCCTGAAGCTAAGCTGGAGGAGGATGGTGCGTCAAGGTTCCGAGCGGAGGCTGTACAAGATTGGGTGTCCTGTGTTAGCCAGTCAACTAAGTCCTCAGAACTTTTCAAGTTCAGGGTACGTGGCTTCTGAAAACTGGGCATTATTCTAGGGCAAAAGGGAATCACAGCACCACGACCACGACGGCCCCTGCGGGGTGGCCTGCCTCTGCCTGTCATTTTTTTGGGGATTAGTGGTACTATGCGTGCAAGCTACTGTGAGACCAGATATGATTGGCAATGTGCACTGGAACAGTTCTGCAGAGCACACGCTGAAGGAAGGACTGACAGAGCCGCTTGAAGACAAGTAACTGCTATTCAATCTATAACAGTGAAAAACAAATTTTGGTTTTAAAAGCACGCTATAGAGACACCAGATATGATTGGCAATGTGCACTGGAACAGTTCTGCAGAGCACACACTGTAGGCCTGAGACACCCGCTTGAAGACAAGTAACTGCTATTCAATCTATAAAAGTGAAAAACAAATTTTGGTTTTAAAAGCACACTATAGAGACACCAAATATGATTGGCAACTGTCAAAGCACGCTGGAACAGGTCTACAGAGCACACGCTGAAGTAGGCCTGAAACCCAGACGCTTGCAGACAACGAACTGATCTTCTATTACAGTGAAAAAAAATTATTTCTTTAAAATCTAAAGCTTAAGCTATTGTTAAAACAGATATGAGTGGTGGCACTGACTGTGCAAATGGGCAAGGCATCCAACCTGACACAGAAGCTGGCAGGCAGGCAACTGCTCTTCTATTGCAGTGAAAACAAATTATTTATTTTAAATGTAAAGCTTAACCAATTGTTAAAACAGATATGAGTGGTGTCACTGGGCAAGTAGGCACAGTATCCAATGTGAACCTCACACAGAAGCTGGCAGGCAGGCAACTGCTCTTCTATTACAGTGGAAACAAAATTTTGGTTGTAAAAGCACGCTATAGAGACACAAGATATGAGTGGCAACTGTCAAAGTACGCTTGCAGGGTTGTGCAGGGCACACGCTGAAGGAAGGCCTGACAGAGCCGCTTGAAGGACACTGACTGTCTGCTATTAGCTTACACTGGAAACCTTTTTTCTTTGTAAAAGCACGCTAAAGAGACACCAGATATGAGTGGCAACTGTCAAAGCACGCTGGCACAGGTCTGCAGAGCACACGCTGAAGTAGGCCTGAAACACAGACGCTTGCAGACAACTAACTGCTCTTCTATTACAGTGAAAAAAAAAATTTATTTTAAATCTAAAGCTTAACCAATTGTTAAAACAGATATGAGTGGTGGCACTGGGCTAGTGGGCACAGTATCCAATGTGAACCTCACACAGAAGCTGGCAGGCAGGCAACTGCTCTTCTATTACAGTGGAAACAAAATTTTGGTTGTAAAAGCACGCTATAGAGACACAAGATATGAGTGGCAACTGTAAAAGCACGCTGGCACAGGTCTGCAGAGCACACGCTGAAGTAGGCCTGAAACACAGATGCTTGCAGACAACTAACTACTCTTCTATTACAGTGAAAAAAAAATATTTATTTTAAATCTAAAGCTTAACCAATTGTTAAAACAGATATGAGTGGTGGCACTGGGCTAGTGGGCACAGTATCCAATGTGAACCTCACACAGAAGCTGGCAGGCAGGCAACTGCTCTTCTATTACAGTGGAAACAAAATTTTGGTTGTAAAAGCACGCTATAGAGACACCAGATATGAGTGGCAACTGTCAAAGCACGCTGGCACAGGTCTGCAGAGCACACGCTGAAGTAGGCCTGAAACACAGACGCTTGCAGACAACTAACTGCTCTTCTATTACAGTGAAAAAAAAATATTTATTTTAAATCTAAAGCTCAACCAATTGTTAAAACAGATATGAGTGGTGGCACTGGGCTAGTGGGCACAGTATCCAATGTGAACCTCACACAGAAGCTGGCAGGCAGGCAACTGCTCTTCTATTACAGTGGAAACAAAATTTTGGTTGTAAAAGCACGCTATAGAGACACCAGATATGAGTGGCAACTGTCAAAGCACGCTGGCACAGGTCTGCAGAGCACACGCTGAAGTAGGCCTGACACACAGACGCTTGCAGACAACTAACTGCTCTTCTATTACAGTGAAAAAAAAATATTTATTTTAAATGTAAAGCTTAACCAATTGTTAAAACAGATATGAGTGGTGGCACTGGGCAAGTAGGCACAGTATCCAATGTGAACCTCACACAGAAGCTGGCAGGCAGGCAACTGCTCTTCTATTACAGTGGAAACAAAATTTTGGTTGTAAAAGCACGCTATAGAGAGACAAGATATGAGTGGCAACTGTCAAAGCACGCTGGCACAGGTCTGCAGAGCACACGCTGAAGTAGGCCTGAAACACAGACGCTTGCAGACAACTAACTGCTCTTCTATTACAGTGAAAAAAAAATATTTATTTTAAATCTAAAGCTTAGCCAATTGTTAAAACAGATATGATGGGTGGCACTGGGCTAGTGGGCACAGTATCCAATGTGAACCTCACGCAGAAGCTGGCAGGCAGGCAACTGCTCTTCTATTACAGTGGAAACAAAATTTTGGTTGTAAAAGCACGCTATAGAGACACAAGATATGAGTGGCAACTGTCAAAGCACGCTGGCAGGGTTGTGCAGGGCACACGCTGAAGGAAGGCCTGACAGAGCCGCTTGAAGGACACTGACTGTCTGCTATTAGCTTACACGGGAAACCTTTTTTCTTTGTAAAAGCACGCTAAAGAGACACCAGATATGATTGGCAACTGTCAAAGCACGCTGGCACAGGTCTACAGAGCACACGCTGAAGTAGGCCTGACACCCAGACGCTTGCAGACAACTAACTGATCTTCTATTACAGTGAAAAAAAATGATTTCTTTAAAATCTAAAGCTTAAGCTATTGTTAAAACAGATATGAGTGGTGGCACTGACTGTGCAAATGGGCAAGGCATCCAACCTGACACAGAAGCTGGCAGGCAGGCAACTGCTCTTCTATTACAGTGAAAAAAAATTATTTATTTTAAATCTAAAGCTTAACCAATTGTTAAAACAGATATGAGTGGTGGCACTGGGCTAGTGGGCACAGTATCCAATGTGAACCTCACACAGAAGCTGGCAGGCAGGCAACTGCTCTTCTATTACAGTGAAAAAAATGATTTATTTAAAATCTAAAGCTTAACCAATTGTTAAAACAGATATGAGTGGTGGCACTGACTGTGCAAATGGGCAAGGCATCCAACCTCACACAGAAGCTGGCAGGCAGGCAACTGCTCTTCTATTACAGTGAAAAAAAATATTTATTTTAAATCTAAAGCTTAACCAATTGTTAAAACAGATATGAGTGGTGGCACTGACTGTGCAAATGGGCAAGGCATCCAACCTCACACAGAAGCTGGCAGGCAGGCAACTGCTCTTCTATTACAGTAAAAAAAAAAATATTTATTTTAAATGTAAAGCTTAACCTATTGTTAAAACAGATATGAGTGGTGGCACTGGGCAAATAGGCACAGTATCCAATGTGAACCTCACACAGAAGCTGGCAGGCAGGCACCTGCAATTACATTACACAGGAAAAAAAAAAAAAAAAAGCAGCCTGATGTTATAGCCCTAAAAAGGGCTTTTTGGGGTGCTGTCCTTACAGCAGAGATCAGATGAGTCCTTCAGGATTGTAGTGGACACTGAATACCCTAGCCTAGCTATCAATTTCCCTATCTAATCAGCAGTAGCTAAACTTTCCCTCCTCTCACTAAGCATGCATCTTCCGAATGAATCGAAAATGGATGCTGGGAGGGAGGTTGGAGGGTGTGGAAGGGAGGGAGTGCTGCTGATTGGCTGGAATGTGTTTGCTGACCGAGAGGCACAGGGTCAAAGTTTGCCCAATGATGACGAATAGGGGGCGGATCGAACTGCGCATGTGTCCTCCCGCCGCGGCGAACGCGAACACGCTAAGTTCGCCGGGAACTGTTCGCCGGCGGACAGTGCGGTACATCACTAGAACAGATCCTAACAGATGAAGAGAAGATGAATTGATTAAAAAAAGGTAAGTTCGGCATGACAGTGCAGCTTTAAGAACATAAAATTAAGAAGAAGCATGATGCAAACTCACCGTTTTACCTCTGGTGCCAGGTGCAGGATATGCCATATGTGTTGGCAGAAGATTAAGGCCCCCTCCGTATTTTCATCTTTAGAAGAAAAAAAACCACCCTCCTGGGTTGAACGGGTTACCACTAACATCTAATTGAGTGTTTTTTACTATATGTGTTCTTTTACATTGTTAACTGAGTGAAATTGGTTGAAGAGAATGCAGAGATGTTTATTCCTTGCGACCACAACTGTAGACTTAATGTGTTTTTGATTTGAGATTTGGGTCTCATATGCTGGTTTAGAAAAAGACAATGGTCGAAACTGCATTTGTATGAATCTTGGAAATTTAACCTGACCGGTCATCTCAAACTTTCGCAATATATAATAAAATGGCACTAGTGTAAAAAAAAGGGTTGAATGTCTGAGTCCAGAAGACCCAAGTCGAAATCAGTTCTTTGTCATCTGGTCCAACTATTCATTTAATATGTATATTGTTAGAATTAGGTTAGTCTGGTATGCCTAGTGCAACACACAGGGATGAGGGAGACTGACTTGTAATGAAATGCTCAAAACTGGATATAGGCAGAAATTTCACCAAAAGTCTGTCTAAAAATGTAAAGTAATAAAATTAACAGGAGCTGGTTCACTTAAAAAGGCTTTGGTTAACATTTCACTAATATGGGCATATAATTCAAGAAATCCAGGATAAATAACAACACTTATATATGTGGTGTGTATACCTTTAAATCTGTTAGAGACAGAATCAATTTGATACACGCCAAATACTATACTTTATAAGGAAAAGATTTGAACCACTTCATATGTAGGAGAACAGTATAGACCCTCCCACCCACCCCCCCCCCAGCCATGTGGCTTCCAATACAACGCTGCCTTTCTAAGGGAAGTGCATCATGGGGCTTTTGGGGGTGTCCCTAGCCTGCCTCATCTTAGAGGCAGGCTAGGGTCATCCAATCAGAGCTTTCCCCTACAATAATTGTGACGAAATGCCTTTTGTCACTGGATTTTTAGGTGACAAGCTGCCCTTTGCCCTGGCTGTTGGAGGAGCCTGATTGCCAGCCTCCTGCCTCATGACTATGGCCCTGGGTTGTATGGCCCTTTACAAACATAATTTGGGCTAATGGATTTATATTGTGCTGCTGCTGGCCCTTTAAGAACTGCATTGTGGCTTATGGACTTGTATTGGACCATGCTGGTCCTTTAAGAACTGTCTGGGGACATATTGAGACTTTGTGTGACAATGCCCCTTTAAGACAGTGTCCCCAGTGTCCCCAGACTTAGTTAAAATATTTTGTTCATTGCTATTTTCCACTTTGTTTAGTAAATGGGGCTTACTGAACCAAGTACCACACAGGCTGACCACCCAGAAGTGTAAGTGTGCAGGCAATTTACCTCCCAGGCTGGGAGCCTGCTGTAGGTAAAATGCCGACCGCTGGGTGGCCGCCATTCGACAAACGAACACGTGGCGGAGGCCATCTTTGTTCATTCGAACGAGGTCAGCGGTGTGTGTAGCCAAATTCATGGCTTCATGGTGACCCTTACCTTCTCCTACACTGAATTTTCAGCTGCAGAGACTAAGTCCCGTTCGGCAATTCGAACGCACGTTCAAATGGGACTTAGTCATTTTTCTGTTTTGGTTGTACTGTGTCCCACCCTGTGGGATGTCACCTTGCATGGGGACTTGCATAAAAGCCAGTGTGTGGTCATTAAAAGTTAAGATCATCTTGGACCTTCATGAAGTTTCGGCTCATGTTTGGGGGATTGGAGAACTACACTCTGGGGATTGCTATAATCACTATACTCCCCAGGGTATAATCACTACGCTCTGCTAAGAGCTTGTTCCTGTTCCTGCTCTCTGGAATTCGGAGAGGTCCACCTACTGGAAGCTGGAACCTGGTCTTGGGTCCAGAGTGGGTGGAGACGGCAAGACCCCAACCAAGCTGCAGCGGTTTGTGGGGTCTGCAGTGGTTATGGTTTCAGGCAGAGTGCTTGGAGTCCTCGGAAAGCACTAGGAGCATCCGTCAGTGGAAGGTACCCGGTCGGGGTGCCTGCGGTTCCGTTACAATAATATTTATTATTTCCATGATCCTTATTTGTCTGGTCAGGTCACTATTAGTAAATATTGACACTGATCAGTGTGGATCTCCCTCCCTCTCTTTACTGTGTTTTAGTGAGAGAGAGAGAGAGAGAGAGAGAGAGAGAGAGAGAGAGAGAGAGAGAGAGAGAGAGAGATCTGTGTTTAGGTAAAGAGATTTAGGTTGGGATTTGTAAAATTGTGAGACCCAGTGGCTCTTTTTAGAGCCACTGACCCCTACCTTGCCAGTGATCACTATAAATCACTGGCTATTGCATAGCAGCACTTTGTTGCTGTCTGTGCAATTTTCTTTTTGTGAGACCCAAAAGCTCTTTTCAGAGCTATTAAACCATAGCCTGCCAGTGATCACTGTATAGATCACTGGCTCTTGCACAGCAGCACTTATTTTGCGGTTTGTGCATTTTTTAGGGTTTAATTTTTTTTAGTGATTTATTTAATTTAAACTGCAACTACTCAACAGCACTTATCCAACACTACATCCACTACACAGACACATCCACTACACAGACACATCAACTACACAGACACTGCATCCATTACACACAGTGCATCCACTGCACAAACAGACATCACATTCACTACACACACTGCATACTATAATGGATGTTGGCGTGCTTTTGGTGCTGGGGAGGGAGGCAGCATTTTATCCTTCCTTCCAGGCAGCGTGCGGCTCTATAAGGAAACCTTAAGGGAAAAAAACTATCACCTATCAGGGGAGCACCTGCATAGGAGTGTCGGGTGTCACGTGACTATCCGGCGCTCAGTCTGCAACAGCGCACGAGACATAGAGGAACCCCCTTCCCCACTATGATAGGTAAAGCAGGGGGGGCATCAGTGTGTGAGTGAGCAGCCTTAACCCCTTAAAGACACATGACGTGTGTGACACGTCATGATTCCCTTTTATTCCAGAAGTTTGGTCCTTAAGGGGTTAACCTCCATTTGTGTCAGTGTGTGCCCCTGTGTGTCTGAGCATCTGTATGTGTGTGTGTATCTAGATGTGTGTGTGCACCTGTGTGTCAGTGTATCTGTGTGTCTGCATTTCTACATGTCTCTACCTGTGTATGTGTATATATATATATATATATATATATATATATATATATATATACACACACACACACACATATATACACATACACACACACACACACACATACACATACACATACACACGCTACTTTAGTCTCTGGCCCACTATGTGCCCCCTCCCCCCCTGCCCCCAGATATATGAATCCAAGAGATGCCACTGGGCTGCAGTGAGAAGTCACAGCACTGGAATAAAGTTATATAGCTTATTAAATTATTTAAAAATATCAAGGGGTCCAATATTCTTTTAAAGCTGACACTCTCAGCCAATAAAAGCTGTCCAAATAAAAATGACATTTATAAAGCAAAATTAGAACTTTTGCTTTAGCAATATTCAGAAGTCTGGAAGATATGTAAGCACCCTGGTAAGTGTCAAGCCACTCGAAAACAGGTTAACTAATTACTGTGGAACATCTGGCACCAGTACCAATATTTTTTTTTTAAAGGAATATTAACAATCAAAACTTGTTTTATACTGCCTTTGTCAAACTTAAATTTAAAATATATTGTTCTGTTAAGTTAAAATTACTATTGCTTAGGCATAATAATTAGTGCTGAGCTGAATTTTCTCATTTTACCAGAATCAGTCCATCAGTTTTTTGCAAATCAAATCATGGGCTGATGTATGTATTTAGTGCCTGTTAATATATTTGGGCAAAAAGTTCTCAGATTAAAAAAAAAACTGCTATTATTCTGCAGTAAAACTAATATTCTACATATCCAGAGATGTGTAACTCAAAATTTTCAAAAGATTATCATACTGTATAATAGTGTGTTAGAGAGTTCATTACTGTATAAATTTGAAATATTATATCATAATCTTTTGTCTCATTAGTTACATGAATAACTTAATCTTAGACTGCACAGAACAGTTCATCACATTTTCTTAGACAACAGCGCGTTAATTTTAGTGTTCTGTTTTCTAAACTAGTACTTCAATGTCACATTTATGAGACAGGCACATTTCTTCATATATCTGCTTCTACAGGTGAGCATTGAGGGAAGAGTCATTGTGTTATCTTTATATTATTGGTACTATAAAGTACAGATCTGTCATAGAAAGTACCTGCAAAATGTGGAAGAATCCCAAAACATGTAAAAACGTGTTACAAAAATATATAAACAATACAACTTGTGGAACAAGCAGGTGGGGATAATATGAAGTATCTAAATCAAAATCAAGTATCTGAAAGAACACATATTCTACACTGTATAGTACAATTAAGACAACTGAGAAAACAGGAAGAGGGTAGGAGAGTTCTTACATGATAGAAACACATTCCAAGCTTGACTCTCCCACTGGGGGATCTCTCTAGAGGTGGTCCTTCACTCTCAAACAATGTAACACTGTAGCACTTGGTATATGTAGGAATAGAAAAAAACAGAAGACTAGAGCAATACTGTTTGACTATACCTTCTATCAATATAAGAATGAACTAACAAGAGCATGAAATTAGTAGGCATTACATAGGCAGAGGGAACAGAGTCTCAAAGAAGTCACAATACCTTATAACCACCTAGCATGTACATAGGAAAAAAAGAGGAATTGCCATCAAGGAATGTGAAAGTTATACACTGAAAAATAACGTGGAAGAAAAAAAAAAGAATAAAGAAAAATGATAAAATAAAATTAAAATTATAATTAAAAAAAACAAACAATAATAATAATAAAAAAATTAGTAAATTAAATAGATACATACAATTATATTAAAAAATCTAATAAAATATAATGAAATAAAAATAACTGGAATAAAAATAAAGGTAAAAAGAAAATAATATTAATATACATAAAAATAATAATGTGTATACATGAAAATTCAAAAAAGGAATAAAAATGAAATTTAAAAAGAATGAAAAAATTCTAAGAAAAATAAATTGTAAAAATAACAAAAAGGAAAATAACAAGTGAGCACATTTACGTGCATATGCATCTATGCACATGTACATGAAAGAAAAGTGTAGGCGCATGCCATGGTGGCGGTACCTGAACAGATTCACAGACAAAAATGCTAAAACACATCTGGACATAAAAATATTAATAAATAAATTAGAGACTAGAATATTTGAATGTCATTCTTAGAACCTGCAACTGAGAATAGAAATTACCAACATAAAAAAATAAAAAATAAATAAAATTATCAATAAACGATAAAATAAGGAGAGAACAATAAGAAGAATTCAAAATTAGGCCTGCTAGTTCATTATTTTGAGTTAGACTCAAATTTGGAGTTCTAGGAGTATAAATGAATTGGGCTTCCTTTAAAGTTAATTCTAATACTGTATTACTATACCTCCAATTGTTATCCACCTTATCAATTCCTATAGCTATAAAGTTGTTCCACTTAAAATGGGGGCAGGCATTTCCGTATTTAGGTACACTATGACCATTATTTTGTTTCAAATATTATTAAAATGTTCTGAAAATCTAGTGTGGAGTTTGCGTGTAGCTCTTTCTATATACTGTGCACTGCATCCACATTGTAACAAATACACTGTATATTTGGTAGAATACTATAAAAATTGCATAATATTATTTATATTTTTGGTATATGAACCTATGTACCTATGAAACTGTTTATCCACTTTTGACGTGTATATGTGGAACATTTTCCATAACTATAAAAGCTTTGTAATTTAAAACCCAAAAGGGTTTGGTTCTTAGTGGTCGTAGGTAGCAAAATGGGAGCTAATTGACTTTTAAGTTGTCAGCTTTTTTATAATCACAGTTAGTTTGTTCTGAATAATTTTGCCAAAAACCTCATCTCTTTAAGATTATGCCAACGTTTTTTCAGGACTTTTTTATTTTTTATTCTTTTGGCTTTGGAGTTAAATTTAGTTATGAATGCAAATTCAAAATTATTATTTTCCTTATTTTTGCTAAGGAACATAACTATTCTGTTTCTGTATTTGTTGAGAGGAAATCATACCCTTTTTCAGTGTATCTTTTCTTTATAAATTTTCGTTTATAAATTCTGATTGTTCATTGAAGACTTTTAAGTTTGTACAATTCCTTCTAAAGTGTACCATTTGTCCTTCGGAGATATTCATTAGCCATGGATGGATGGTGTGCGCTTGTTCTGTCAGTAGCTGTATTACAGTCAGTGACTTTGAAGAAAGTTTTGCTTTTACGTTTTCCATCTTCTACATAGATGGTCAAATCCAAAAAGTCTATTTTTTCTGAGTGAATGGCTTAAGTAAAGATTATATTCATTACAGTTTATAGAATCAATGAAAGCAACATGAATATCCTGGTTACTTTCCTAAATAATCAAAAAGTAATCTAGATAGCGTCGCCACAGGACAAGACTCCCCCAAGCATCTCCCCCAACCTAATATGTGTACATTCCCAATGGGATATAAATAGGATGGCAAAGCTTGGAGCATACCTTGTCCCCATGGTGACACTAGTTTGCTGTAAAAAAATAAAAAATGTCCGTTTTGCAAAAAGGATTATTTTGTAGGGTTTTGGTCAAGAATTTGTGATACCATCTCCCAAAATTCTGTATTCGTCATTCATATAGTATTGCCTACTCATGATCATAGTCCCTCCTCATATGTCTCATATGCTACAGTTCAGATACAGACAATTACAAATGTTCACACACACAATCCTTCAACTACACAACACCTCTAGACCACTGACCCCATTTGAAGACATCTGTATGGACCCAGATCCCCTAGTTAAAGGATTCTCCACGATCTATGGCATGCTCATGCGGATGAGGAGGCAGCCACCCCCAAGCTTCATGGGGAAATAGGAGGTGGCGTTAGGCACAACATTCACACCTGCCAAATGGGACCAGATATGCACTCTCACATTACACTGTGCACCGTCCAGCGGAACGCAGGAAACTGCCTACAAAACGCTAGCACTATGGTACCGCACCCCGCACCAGACACACAGGTATGACCACACGACTGATGACGTTTGCTGGAGATGCACGAACCACGCAGGCACCTATCTCCACATATGGTGGGACTGCCCAATCATCCAACCATACTGGGAGGCCATATATAAGATCATCAAGAGATTCACTGACACCCCACCACCAAAGAACCCTGCCACATTCCTTATCCACTACACCACGACAAAAGCATCAACTTACAAAAAATCCCTCACATTTTGGATACTTAACATGGCTAAGAGCCTCATCCCCATTTACTGGAAAAAACAATCCGCCACATCACTGGGGACCAGTGGTACCAGCGCATGGAGGAACTCCGAGCACTGGAGGAGCTCTCCCTACTGACAGAGGGGAAAACGCAGGTTTACCAGTCGATTTGGATGCACTGGATAGTGACTACCGCACGCCCTGACTTCCAGGACTTGCTACACTACCGTGATGGCACAGACCGGGCTATTGACAGACTCCCCCCCCACTCCCCTTCCCCCTCTCCCCCGGTGGGCCAGTGCGAGGCAGCGCGCAAGAGCAAAGGTTGAGATCAGACGAGGAGCCGCCCCAGACAGGCAGGCCCGAGCACAAGTTATAGGACACGTTACACCCATGAAGGCAGATAATGGGAGCAGGGGGGGAAACTCACCGCACCGACACCAGTTGGAAAAGGGTCACCGGAGGGGAAACCCCGAGATCACAAACTTGAGTACCAAATACATGGGGTAGCAAGACACTAATAGGGGACCACAGAGCACAGAGAGGCCCACGCAGCATTCTCCGTGAGCAGACCCAGCGAGGGTGGCAACACCCTCACTATCCCCCCCTCACGATAACCGACACCTGCCCCTAGCCTACAGACCACCATCTGGGACTGCCTGGAAAACAAACAGGACCGAGCATTGTGACCCCCCGGGGGACCCAGAACCATGCCTGTTTTGTTACACACACATCAGGACCCGCGGGTTCGCTATAGATGAGCTAGGTCTGCTCACGGGTGACCGAGATGATACAACAAGATTCATGCGCGATTAGACCTACGAGTCCATAAGGTTTGATACCCCCCTCGGCTACCCTGACAGATGCTATTGTTAACCCCTTCAGGACCGCTGACGGTTCAGGACCGTCAGCGGTAAAACGTGCGTTTGGACCGCTGACGGTCCTGAACCGTCATAACGGTTTTGGGCTACTTACCTGATCGCCGTCGGTCCCACGGCGGCGATCAGCTCTCCTCCCGGTCCAGGGGGACTGCCTGTCTGCCCGGGCAGCCCCCTCTCGGCAGATCAGGACCCCACGGCCATGTGATCACTCGATCACATGACCGCAATAGGGGTCTTTGTATCTGCCTGCAGGGGGACTGTCTGTGCTGACAGGCAGTCTCCCTGCAAGTAAAAAATCATAAAATAAAGTGTAAAAAAAAAGAAATCAGTGTAAAAAAAATAATAATATGTGTATATATATATGATATATATACATGTATTATATCTATATATATAATATATGTATATGTATCATATATATAATGTCACACTAAGTGTATTTTTATATTTATATATACGTATATTAATATAAAAATACACTTATATTTAAATTACACACGAATATATACAATATATATAATAACTATATATATGGTATATATATATTATTATAAAATACAAATAATATGTTAATAAAAATAAATAACAAAAAATAAAAATAATTTTTAATAATTAAAAAAAAATTATATATATATATTCAATTTTATTCTAACAGTATTTTGATATTGATATATATATATTTATATCAAAATACACTTAGAATGTAATGATATATATATCTATGTATAAATAAATAAATAAAAATAATACAAAATATACATATGTCCACATACAAAATTACATTAATAATTTCATAAATATACACGTAGACGTCAAATATATAAATATGTATATATATTAAAATTCTACGTGCATATTTATGTAATATTTTTACCTAATTAAGTAATTTTAATGATTGCAATTTGAGGGACCTGCCTGCCAACCCAGGCCAAAAGTCCAGATAATTTAATTTGCTAGCACTGTGCTTAACCCTGTAACTTTCTATGACACCCTAAATCCTGTACATGGGGGTACTGTTTTACTCGGGAGACTTCGCTGAACACAAATATTAGTGTTTCAAAACAGTAAAACATATCACAGCGATGATATTGTCAGTGAAAGTGAAGTTTTTTGCATTTTTCACACACAAACAGCTCTTTCACTGAGGATATTATTGCTGTGATATATTTTACTGTTCTGATACACTAATATTTGTGTTCAGCGAAGTCTCCTGAGTATAACAGTACCCCACATGTAGAGGTTTTATAGTGTTTGTGAAAGTTACAGGGTCAAATATAAGGCTTGATTTTACTTTTTTTTTTTTTTATTGAAATTTGTCAGATTGGTTAGGTTGCCTTTGACAGCATATGGTAGCCAAGGAATGAGAATTAGCCCCATGATGGCATACCATTTACAAAAGAAGACAACCCAAGGTATTGCAAATGGGGTATGTTCAGCCTTTTTTAGTAGCCACTTAGTCACAAACACCGGCCAAAGTTAGCGGTTTTTGCATTTTTAACACACAAACAAATATAAATGCTAACTTTGGCCAGTGTTTGTGACTAGGTGGCTACTAAAAAAGACTGGACATACCCCATTTTAAATACCCTGGGTTGTCTACTTTAAAAAATATGTACATGTTAGGTGTGTTTCGGGGATTTATGACAGATAACGGTGTAACAATGTCACTATTGATACATTTAAAATATATATATATTGAAACAGCAATTTCCTACTTGTATTTATAGGCCTATAACTTGCAAAAAAAAAGCAATAAAGCATGTAAACACTGGGTGTTTTTAAACTCGGGACAAAATTTTGAATCTATTTAGCAGTTTTTTTCATTAGCTTTTGTAGATAAGTAAAAGATTTTTCAAGTAAAAGTCCAAAAACATGTTTTTTTTTTTATTTTTCACCATATTTCATTATTTTTTTTAAATACAATATATGACATAATATAAATACTGGTATGTAAAGAAAGCCCTTCTTGTCGTGAAAAAAACAATATATAACTTGTATGGGAACCGTAAATGAGAGAGCGGAAAATTACAGCTAAACACAAACACCACAAAAGTGTTAAAACTGCTCTGGTCCTTAACGTACAAACATCGCAAAAACAGGCCGGTCCTGAAGGGGTTAAGTAATGGGACCTGCGAGTCCATTGCACGGCGGGTCACGATGATACACTGGGACCTGCGTGTGCCCAATGTCTGCATATATATGTACTTATCTGTTCTTGCATACCTTCTGATGCCTTAAAAAACACGGTAGGACCTGCGAGTCCGCACAACGGTTTCTTTCTTTTAAAAGTATTTTGTCTAAAACATAAAAGAATTAATATTATGCTCAATAAAAATATATTTACAAAAAAGGGACATGACACTGCTGAAATACAAAATAAATTAAAATATCTGTTTAGTAGGTATACCCCAAATGACAACATGTACGATTTTAATTATGCATTTTTCCATTGGGGTTACATCTAAAAACTTCTTGCAAAACCTGCATTTCTCTTGCCTGCAGCTTTTTCAATTCCTCCCCTTATAATGTTGCCCAGACTTTCTGTGGCTGTCTAATCACAGACTTCCCAATGCAGCCCAATGGAACAACTTTGCAAGGCAGGTGGTCTGAGTAATTGCTGCCTCTTGAGTTTAGCTCCACTGAGCTATCTAAACCAAAAAGTAACACGATCTATTGTCTGATTGGAAGCCACGGGGGTGTAACCAAGTTAATTTATAAAAGTGTGATTTTCTATTTAAATGTGCACTTTTTGCAAAATGAAAAAAGTGGACACACTCCTCACACACAAAGCTATTTAGCAAGCTAAAGTGCTTTAAGGTTCTGGAGAGTCCCTTTAATATCCTCTTGCTCATTTTTAGTAAGACGCTGAGTGGACCTAGTTCCTGAAATTTTATCAAAGTCTTCCTGTAGCAGTTCATTAAACATTTCTAAATACTTGCTTTTCTTAGACCAAGGGTAGAATTGGGATCTATGTTTTCATTAGAATGAGTAATAGCAGTGTGCAAGACCCCTTGAGTCTCATATTTTGTATTATCTGGAGATTTCCGGGTTATTGAGGAAAATAGATCTGTCACTATTAGAATATTTCTCAAAAAATATTTTAATAGTCAGTTTATTTTAAAAAAAAATATGATTGTCTAAAAATAACATAAAGACTATGTTCATAAAAAAACTGCAATGATTGCCCCCATTTTAAATGGAACAACTTCATAGCTATAAGGATTGACGAGGCGGATAATAATTGGAGGGATGGTAATAAATTATTAGAATAATTTTTAAGGAAGCCCCATGGATTCATAATCTTGGAACTCTGCATTTGAGTTTAACTCAAGATATTGATCCAGCTGACCTAATTTGATTTTGAATTCTTCTTACTGTACTCTCATTATTTTATCTCATATTGAAATGGTTTTTTTTTTGGGGGGGGGGGGGGGGGGGGGGATACTTTCTGCTTTTTCTGTTCTCACTTGCAGATACTGAGGATGGAATTCACATTTTCCAGTCTCTAATTTATATATTATGTCCAGATGCATTTTAGTGGTTTGTCGGTGAATCTGTACAGGTACCACCATGGCACGAGCCCTCCCCATTTTTCATGTATGGAGGTGGAGGAACGAAAGACAAGCCTGTGATAGCTGGACTAGTTTTGCTGCTCCTCTATATTCTTTTTCAACATATACACTACCACTACTGTGAGTATATTCTTAAATACATTAAAACACACCACTCTTGCATGTAGTTAATTACCAGAGTTCAGTCGCAACAGTCTTCTATCAAAATCTAGACACTGCCAAAAAACAATAAAAAGCTCCCCCAGCAAGAGCCCCTAATTTCAAAGGGTGACATATCTCTACTTGTGATAAAAACAAATTGCATGATATTTGATTAAATCTAAATCCAAAACAAACAATTCATGTGTCTTTTTTGTGTGGATTTCTACATATAATGGCAAACAATCACTTTTCACAATTACCTTTTTAGCCAATGGAGTTTCAGAATAGACCATTAATCATTTTTCAACCCACCTAGCTTTACCTGTGTGGTTAAGACTTTTTATTTGATGCCTGTTTGATCTGAACCATTAAAAGAAAAAAAATATGAAATTGTATAATGTGACTTTGGATTTAATACTCGAAAATAGATATATTTTTCTTCCAACCAGCATTACTGCAACATGAGTTATTTTCCAATATCCCATGTCCATTTTTTGTTGTGTGACTTCTAATATGTCATTCTTCATTTAGCATTTGTATTTCTGAGCAACATTTCAATCATTTTTGCTTATGGTTACCTATTTGAATTCTATTTTCTTTTCCTGTTGCTTTTACCTTGATTTATGTATAACCATATTCAATATTAAATCAGCATGATGTACGTTTATGAAAACTTATTTTAACAATAGTTCCAAGTCAGTTCAGATGAAATGAAAAATAAATGGAAATAATGGATAATCTACTGTAATGTCACAGAACCAATGTTTTAGGGAATTATTCCTTATATTAAAGTCAAATAATTGTGACTTTTTTATTATTATTATTATCATAATCATTTATATAGCTACAAAAAGATAAGTCCTGCGCTCACTCCCACCACTCCTGGGCGGCAGCAATGACCACAGTACACATCAGCCCCAATATATAGTTAAAAACCAAAGAAAGAAAAGTTACCTGTGCTCTCTCCTTAATTCCTATGTATATTTAGACATATGGAGGTCATTTAGTTACTCCAATGGCCATTGGAGGGAATGCCCGCCTGCCAACGTCAAGGCAGACCCCCTAAGCAGGTCCTACACTGACCCTTCACCTTGCTTCCTTGAGCTTCTGGCAAAGCTATCTCCACTGAGACAGAGAGGGGTATTTTTTATATACACCCCTATATACTTATTAACGCCAACAGATTCCGTAGCACTTTACATTATTATAAGGGGGGGGGGGGGGGAATTAAACTATAAGCAGGACAATTATAAAAAACTTACAGAAACAATAGGTAGAAGAGGACCCTGCTCAAACTAGCTTACAGTCTATAGGAGGTGTGATATAAAACACAACAGGACAGGAGATAGCAATCAAATAAGGTGGGAGTAAAGAAGAGCTGGAGGAGAGAGTACAGTGCTGCAAGAGACAGGTATGTGAGGTAGAGGTTATTATGGAAGGCCATAAGCTTTCCTAAAGAGATGGCTTTTAATGTCATTCTTAAATGATTGAAGACTAGGGGAGAGTCTGATTGTGGTAGGCAGGCTATTCCATAGGAAGCGAGCCTCCCGCAAGAAGTCCTGCAAGCATGAGTGTCAGGGTCTTACCTGATGTGGAGTCCGGTATGCAGAGATATATGCTTACCCTTGCAAATAAACACAGACCAAGGTGGTCAGGTAAGAATTCACCTGTCCTGTGAGTCTGTGCACGGGGGCAACTCGAAGTCGCAGTACAGGCAATGACAAGCAGAAGAGTAGTAGTCATGGAAAGTTGAAGTCAGGGGAAGCCAGAGGTCAGAGAAATCGAAGAAGCAAGCCAAGGTCGAAAGCCGGAATCAGTCTGAAGAACGCTGGATCAGGATACGAAAATAGGAACCTAACAGCAGAACCAGAGTCAATGAACTGACACTGCCCTCAGATAGAGGCAGTGTTTTATACCTGGCTGATTTGATATCTGCTTCAGGTGGACTGAGATAGACAGGGGCAGCCACAGGAAAAGTCCAGCCCCCGAGTGCTGGAGATAAGGAAAGATCGGACTTCAGGCTAATACATGAGCTGAATTGTGGCTCAGAGGCAAAACAGCAGGCCCAGGACACAGATGTACAACAGTTAAAAACCCCTGTTGGGCACTTCTGGGGTGACCACGTCTGGCCATCTGGATGTCACGGTGCGAACTGTGACAGTGAGTTTGCAGTACGTGTACGAGCATCAGACAGGAGTAGGTCATGGACAGAGCGGAGAGACCGAGATGGGGCATACCTATGGATCTGTAAAGAGATATAGGACGGGCTATAATTGTTCAATTCTTTATAGGTATGGATTGGTACTTTAAATTGACTCCAAGAGGATATAGGAAGCCAATGTAAGGACTGACAGAGGGGTGAGGTGTTAGAGGACTGTCTGGAGAGGAAAATCAGTCTGGTGGAAGCATTTATTACTTTAGCAGGGCAATACGGCTTTTGGTGAGACCAATCAGGAGAGGGTTACAATAATCCATGCAAAAAAAATACTAGCGCATGGACAAGCTCCATAGTAGCATCTTGCATAAGAAAAGGGCGAATGCGGGCTATGTTTTCTAAGATGGAATCTACAGGATTTGGTAACATACTGGATGTGAGGCTCACAGGTGAGGCCAGAATCAAGTATAACTCCAAAACAGCGCGCTTGCAAGGATGGACTGATGTGGATACCACTAACTTGAAGGGAGAGCAAAAGAGGAGGTTCAGTATTTGGAGAAGGAAAGACAAGGAGCTCAGTTTTTGAGAGATTGAGTTTCAGAAAGCGGGAGGACATCTGAAATATTGTAGATACAGATTTAAAAAAGAAATTATGAAACTATATGTGCCAAGGTAAATATTAATTTAGTAACACATGCACACATATACACACATACATATACTGTTTAGGCACAGAATAAAAACCACCTGCCTACTATTGTGTAGGTCTCCCTCATACTGACAAAACAGCTTTAATAATTGAGACATGGACTCCATAAGACCTCTGAACATGTCCTGTGGTATCTGGCACCAAGACTTTAAGGATATATATTGGGATATATATTGCAGACTGATGGCCACGACACTCCAGTATTGAAGGTAGCTGAATTAGTATTCACAGATAAAACCTCTCAAATCAGGTAATTTACCACAACTGACGTGGAGTGTA
Organism: Pelobates fuscus; assembly: GCF_036172605.1. Taxonomy (NCBI): domain Eukaryota; kingdom Metazoa; phylum Chordata; class Amphibia; order Anura; family Pelobatidae; genus Pelobates; species Pelobates fuscus. The sequence goes on from NC_086320.1 coordinate 141,421,430, forward strand.
CATTTAGGATGACTTTCAGCTTAGTAGTAAAGGGAAGAATAAAAAAAAAAAGAATATAAAACTCCCTGAAACTAGTGAGTGTTAATACGCTCCCCACATGTACAGTGTATATTTCAAGTAACAATATGAAGCAAACTAACCCTTAGTATAGTATGGTAATAGGATACTTAGTGGCCTGTAGTAAACAGAATTCCAATGCAGTAGTATGATATGAATATCGTTTTATATAGTTGTTTCTCAAATTCTCACACAGACTTATTTGATCAGTGCCCACAGGAACACCTGATATTGATATTGTAGCGGAGAGCTGATTTCTCGCAGCTATTCTCCACTTTAGATCCAAGGAAGGCTCAGGAACAAGTCATTAGTAAATCCACAGCAGAGTTTCCAGCAGGTAAAAAGGTACAGAAATATCCCCACAGCACTCCCAATAACTGGACGACACACAGTTTCAGGAGTAGAACTGACAATCGTTTATTCCAAGGTTTCTTATAAAGCCTGCTCCCATGCAAGGGAGGGAACTACAGTAATTATGACAATGGCCAATGCAGTGCTTGTTACCTCCCACACATCTCCTCCCCTCAGAGAGAGTCATAATCCCCTTAACTTGTACAGTACTTTACCCCAAACTTGGATGTACCCCTAAACCATCACATATCCTTAATATTAGGGTACCGCTAGGTAGCCCTGATCTGGGTGAATATAATATCCAAAATTCACCCAGATCGGACCAGGGGTTCGGCAGTTACAGGAAGGTGAAGTTTGACCGACCGCACACGAGTTGGTATCCGAAAAGGGTTCCATGAGAATGGGCCCTGCGGTCGGTCTCCGTTCGGCAGTTAAAACAGACATTTATAACTGCCATCCATACTTTAATTCACCTAGATAGTGATTCCCTCATTCGGTACTTTGTAACTACCGAATGGGGATTCGTTAAGTCTCTCCGTTCGGCAGTTACGGAGCTCTGGAGGTCTCAGCGGTGTTTGGTTGTTGGAGTGTCCGATTTGAGTTCCAGACACTCGACGACAAAACACCGCTGAGATTTTCATGCGTAAGATGGCCGCCGCCACGTGTACGCATGCCGAATGGCGGCCACCCAGGCACACTGTTAATGAGCCGGTTAACTTGCGGTTTGGAGAGAATGTGAACCTTAATGGCTGGCACACTTCTCTCCGGGGTGGTCTCTCCGTTCGGTAGTTTCCAGAAGTATATAGTACGGATGGAAACTACCGAATAACATACAATTCACATATTACATAGGCGAATAGCAATTTCAACATAGGTAAAAATATAACAATTACAGTCACACAGGCATTTTGCAGGACAGGCTTACTGCGTTCCGCTACACTGCTCCCCCTTGCCCACAAGCCGGCATACACAGTCTGATCCCACACGGATCGGCTTGGGGATGACCGGGGTGCTCACGGATTATTTCTCCAGATCAGTTTGTCGTGACAACCCGTCGGCGTTCCCATTTTGCTTGCCCGGGCGGTATTGAATGTTAAAGTCAAAGGGCTGCAGCGCCAAACTCCAGCGCAGCAGCCTGGCATTGTCCCCAGCCACCCGGTTCAGCCAGACCAACGGGTTGTGATCCGTGAGCAAAGAAAAAGCCTGTCCATACAAATAGGGTTGTAATTTCTTCAAGGCCCACACCACAGCCAGGCATTCCTTCTCGATGGCGGCGTAGCTTACTTCCCGAGGTAAAAGTTTGCGACTGATGTAAGCCACGGGGTGTTCTCCGCCATCGGCCCCGACTTGGCTCAGTACTGCCCCCAATCCAAACATAGAAGCGTCTGTGTGAACAAGAAAACGTTTAGTTGGATTGGGAGCGGCCAAGACAGGGGCATTAACAAGTGCATCTTTCAAGTGTTGGAATGCCTGCTCACACTCCGGGGTCCAGGTTACTTGGCGGGGAAGGTTTTTACGGGTCAGGTCAGTGAGGGGTTTGGCCAGGGCACTATAATTGGGCACAAACTTCCGGTAATACCCTGCTGTCCCTAGGAAGGCTAATACCTGGGTTTTAGTTTTCGGGGTAGGCCACTGTGCTACTGCCTCTACTTTGGCTGGTTCCGGTTTTTGTTTACCACAGCCCACTCTGTGGCCCAGGTACTGTACCTCGGCCATCCCAATGCTACATTTTGCTGGTTTTAAGGTCAAGCCCGCTTCCCTGATCCTGTCTAGAACCGCTCCTATATGGGCCAAGTGTTCCTGCCAGGTATCGCTAAATATGGCAATATCATCGAGATACGCGCAGGTATAGTCCTGGAACCCATCTAGGAGGCGGTCCACCATCCGTTGGAAGGTAGCCGGCGCGTTTTTCATCCCAAACGGCATGACCTTAAATTGGTACAAGCCGAATGGGGTGACAAAGGCGGACTTAGGGATGGCGTCCGGGGCCAAGGGAATCTGCCAATACCCTTTACACAAATCAATAGTGGTAAGGTATTGACCCCTGGCCATCCGGTCTAGTAACTCATCTATCCTAGGCATCGGGTATGCGTCGGATACGGTTTTCTCATTCAACCTCCTGTAGTCCACGCAAAAACGGGTCGTGCCGTCCCGCTTTGGTACGAGGACTACTGGAGAGGCCCAGGGGCTATCGGAGGGCTCAATGACTCCTAACTGAATCATCTCTTCAATTTCCTTGCGCATATTCTCCCGTACCGCTTCAGGGATGCGGTACGGAGTCTGGCGCATGGGAAGTTGGCCAGGGGTTTCTACTCGGTGGGTAGCCAGAGGGGTGTATCCAGGTACATTAGAAAAGGTCTCCTGCTTTTCTTGCAGTAGTTGTTGTACCTCGATACGCTCCTGTGGGCTTAACCGATCCCCCAGTACAACTGCTCCTAAATCCCCAGCCATCTGTCCGTCCTCTAACAGATCGGGGAGGGGTAGGCTGTCGCCTTCTTCAGAGGTGGGGGCGCAGATAGCTGTCACCTCCTCTGATCGCTCTTGGTAAGGCTTCAGCATGTTCACATGGATCATGCGTCGCCCCCCATTCCCTGCGCAGTGGCCAATTATATACGTGGTGTCACACCTTTGCTCTACCACCTTATAAGGGCCTTGCCAGGCGGCCTGTAGCTTATCGTGTCGGACAGGTTTTAAAATTAAAACTTTCTGTCCGACCTGAAAGCTACGGTCCCTGGCGCCTCTATCGTACCAGGTGCGCTGACGCGTCTGAGCGGCCTGTAGGTTTTCCTTTACCGTCTTTGTGAGAGCTTCCAGGCGATCTCGGAGGGCCAACACATATGGTACAATAGGGGTGCCGTCAGCGCTACGGTCTCCCTCCCAGTGTTCTCTAATCAAGTCCAGGGGTCCCCTTACTCTCCTCCCGAATAGCAGTTCAAAGGGAGAAAATCCCGTAGATTCCTGCGGCACCTCCCTGTAAGCAAACAGTAAGTGCGGCAGGAATTTTTCCCAGTCTCGGTGGGTCTCTGCGAAGGTTCGGAGCATCTGTTTTAAGGTGCCATTGAACCGTTCGCAGAGCCCATTAGTCTGGGGGTGGTACGGGGCACTAAGGATGGGCTTAATCTTACAGAACTTCCAGAGCTGTTGGGTGACCTCTGCCGTGAACTGAGTGCCCTGATCCGAGATGATCTCCCTGGGTAACCCCATCCGGGAGAAAATCTGCATCAGCGCCTCAGCCACCGTCTCTGCATGGATATTAGTTAAGGCTACCGCCTCGGGGTAGCGAGTGGCGTAGTCCACTACGGTCAAAATGTACCGTTTGCCTGATGGGCTAGGCTTCCGGAAGGGGCCTACAATGTCTACTGCAACCCTATGAAAGGGTTCCTCAATTATGGGTAGGGGGTGCAGCTTTGCCTTACGCTTATCCCCCCTCTTTCCTACCCTCTGGCACGTATCGCAGGTGTTACAATACCTGCGCACCTCCTGGCTAATCCCCGGCCAGAAGAAACTTTGGGTCAGCCGATATCTGGTACGGCTGACCCCCAAATGTCCGGATAGCGGAATATCGTGCGCTATCCGGAGTAATTCGGTTCGGTACCTCTGCGGTACCACGAGCTGTCTTGCAGTTATGGGTTCTGATCCAGCTATCTCTTTACTTGTTTCCCGGTATAATAACTGCCTGTCCCATACAAATCTTTCCCCCTCCGCCCCAGGTTGGATAGAGGTGACCTTGTCTCGATATACTTGTAAGGTAGGGTCAGTGATCACCTCGGCTACAAACTCGTCAGGAGGGGCCCACGGCATACAGTCTAGGGAAGGGGAGGAATCTCTTACCTGGACCTCCGGCAGTGCGTTGTTGTTGTGCTGGGTGCGGGCCTGTTGCCTGGTGACTACTGGGTGTGCTTCCTCAGTAGTTTGTGGTTCAAAGGCGGAGGTGAGTTTGCCCAGATCATTCCCTAGGACCACCTCAGCAGGTAATTGCGGCATTAGTCCCACTTCTACATTCCCAAACCCCGCACCCCAATGCAAATGTACCCGGGCTGTGTCTAGCCGATACACGGCTCCCCCTGCAACCCTGACAGCCACAGTCTTATTCAGTTTGGCTTTGTCCGAAACCAAATGACTTTGCACCAGGGTGATGGTGGCTCCCGAGTCTCTGAGCCCCTGCATAGGCTTCCCTTCGAGATATACGGTCTGCCTATGGTGCTGTCGATTATCCGCCTGTGCTTGTAAGGGATTGGCCTCATGCAGCACTTCCCATTGTTCCACAGTCGTGACTGGAACGGCAGAGCTGTAGGGAAGTGGCACCTCATCTTGGTAGTGATGCGCGGCTGCTCTCGGTGGTGGTGGTGGAGGCCCTGGTCGGATCCAGGTGTTGCGGTCTCTAGACTGTGGACACTCTCGTTGGAAGTGTCCCCACTTCTGGCATCGGTGGCATTGCACAGAAGCAGGTGTGCGGTATCTCTGCTGTGCTGCTGCTGGTGCTGGTGGAGGGAGTTGTCTTGGTGGGGGTTGAGGGTTAGGAGAGAAGGAATTCCCCCCTAGTGGCCGCATGGCAGGTTTGGTACTCACTGCCTTGGTCTGTCTGCGAGCGTCCATAAAATCATCTGCCTTTTTGGCAGCCTCGGTGAGGGTGGTGGGGTTGCGATCCCTCACCCATTCCTGTAGTTCTGAGGATATCCCCTCATAAAACTGCTCCAACAGCAGCATTTGTAACAAGTCCTCCATGGACCGCGCTTTACTGGACTGCATCCACCCAAGAGCTGCCCTTTCTAGTCGGCAAGCCCACTCTGCGTGCGAATCTTTGTCCGCCTTTTTCAATTCCCTGAAGCGCCTCCGGTATGCCTCTGCTGTTATTGCATACCGGGCCAGGATAATTTCTTTTACCCGGTTATAGTTCCTAATTTCAATATCAGGCACAGTGCGGTAAGCTTCAGCTGCCCTTCCTGACAGCCGTCCTGCTAATATGGGTACCCACTCTTCCCTTGGTATGTTATGCAGCGTACACAGTCTCTCAAAGTCTTGGAGGAAGGCATCTATATCCTCCTCTGCTTCCACATACGTTTTAAAAGCTTGATAGGGAATTTTGGGCTTACCCTCTTGTGTCACAGCTCCTGCTGCACTTCTTTCCGGTGTTTGTGGTCTCCTATTTCTCATCACAAACTCCTGCACCTCTGTCATTGTTTTAGAGATGATCTCTGTTGGTGGGTTTTCCCCATAAAAGGCCAGTCTGAATTGTAAGTGCCTTTGGAACTCCTCCTGTTCTGTTTCAGGTCTTTGTTCCGTGGCCTGGACCTCTTCTGCTCTGTACTCTGCCATTACTTCGGTGATAAGCGTTGCTTTGGATTTGCTGCTGGCAGAACCACCTTTCGCTTCTAGAAGGTCTTTCAATGTGGTTCTTTTTAGCGTAGAAAGGTCAATCTCCATTAATCCTTGTTCCTCTGTGAGTCTGGATCCCAGCGCTGCCAACCAATGTAGCGGAGAGCTGATTTCTCGCAGCTATTCTCCACTTTAGATCCAAGGAAGGCTCAGGAACAAGTCATTAGTAAATCCACAGCAGAGTTTCCAGCAGGTAAAAAGGTACAGAAATATCCCCACAGCACTCCCAATAACTGGACGACACACAGTTTCAGGAGTAGAACTGACAATCGTTTATTCCAAGGTTTCTTATAAAGCCTGCTCCCATGCAAGGGAGGGAACTACAGTAATTATGACAATGGCCAATGCAGTGCTTGTTACCTCCCACACATCTCCTCCCCTCAGAGAGAGTCATAATCCCCTTAACTTGTACAGTACTTTACCCCAAACTTGGATGTACCCCTAAACCATCACATATCCTTAATATTAGGGTACCGCTAGGTAGCCCTGATCTGGGTGAATATAATATCCAAAATTCACCCAGATCGGACCAGGGGTTCGGCAGTTACAGGAAGGTGAAGTTTGACCGACCGCACACGAGTTGGTATCCGAAAAGGGTTCCATGAGAATGGGCCCTGCGGTCGGTCTCCGTTCGGCAGTTAAAACAGACATTTATAACTGCCATCCATACTTTAATTCACCTAGATAGTGATTCCCTCATTCGGTACTTTGTAACTACCGAATGGGGATTCGTTAAGTCTCTCCGTTCGGCAGTTACGGAGCTCTGGAGGTCTCAGCGGTGTTTGGTTGTTGGAGTGTCCGATTTGAGTTCCAGACACTCGACGACAAAACACCGCTGAGATTTTCATGCGTAAGATGGCCGCCGCCACGTGTACGCATGCCGAATGGCGGCCACCCAGGCACACTGTTAATGAGCCGGTTAACTTGCGGTTTGGAGAGAATGTGAACCTTAATGGCTGGCACACTTCTCTCCGGGGTGGTCTCTCCGTTCGGTAGTTTCCAGAAGTATATAGTGCGGATGGAAACTACCGAATAACATACAATTCACATATTACATAGGCGAATAGCAATTTCAACATAGGTAAAAATATAACAATTACAGTCACACAGGCATTTTGCAGGACAGGCTTACTGCGTTCCGCTACAGATATCTTATATTGCAACTACTGTAGAAATTGAAACCACTGTAGGAAAATAAAATAAAAAAGATCCTTATATAAAAAGCTGAGCTGAACTACATAATTGTACTAAATTCTAGTTGCTATCTTATAGACTAATTAATGTCAACTCCAATCTTAGTGGTATAGCTATAAAGCAGTTTGTGTAAGTAGGTATGACCACATTTCATAATACTATTTCAAAACATATAGTCACTACCCAAATTTTATAGCATATGAATCCACCCCTACTCAAAGGTAAGTATAGCTGAATTCTAAAGATTAATTTGCAAACTTACTATGTATTATCTGCAACTCACTATTGACTATAAGAACAGCATGGAAGCACCATGATAGATATAAAATATTATACCTCATTATATTCAGTCATACAGTGGGAAGTTAGAAAAGCAGTAGGGTCAATATTAAAAGGAGGATACTAATTTACCTCAGCTACAAAAATAGCAGGTAGGCTACCATACCATCTACAATGAAATACATAAGATCAATTACTGCAGCTACCCCAAAAACTGGCAGTTTCAATACCAAACACAAGTTCTAAGAGCTTAAGTTATTACATCTAGGTCCTAAAGTAACTCAGGAAATATGATGTAAAATCATAGTTCACTGGAAGGTGCCTGTAACAAGCGATCCTATAAGACAGTGTTGCGGTCACCGGCCCGCCGAGCCTCACGGCCGTGCCCGACCAGCACGACCGTACCGACTACACGAGCTTACCTGCTCGTCGGCGAGCCGCCCGAATCCAATATGGCGCCGACCACGTGGTCGCGTCTATGGATAGCCCCGCCCCCGAGAGTTATACCAACGTGTGCGTGACGTCACGACGTCAACGCACACGCACGTTTTGGGGTCAGAGGTCGCCCTCTGACCAATCATAGCCTAGAGAGGGGTATTTAAACCCCTAGCTTTTCCCAGAACTTTGCCCTCTCGTGGTTTCAGTTCCCTGGTTTCCCGAGAGTGCTATTTCCGTGTTTCTGATTTCCTGGTATCCTGATCCTTGGCGTTTCCCTGATTATTCTGATCTCTGGTTTCCCTGACTTGGCTTGTTTTATCGGTATTGAGTATTTTCTGGCTTCCTTGACCTCGGCTTTCCCTTTGACCATTCTCTGTCTCTAGCGTATTAGTCCGGACATTCTAAGGTCCGGTTTACGCTCTATCCTGTTATTTTCCTTTTCTTACTTATGTATATATTTACATAGTTTCTGCGTGCTGGACCACATAGTCGTGACAGACAGGCTGTATATGCTAACTGTGTAAAGTCATCTGTGTCTAAATATTGTGTCAAAAATAAGAATAAAATAAATTAATTAAATCATCAGTCTCAAAATAAAGTGAAACTAAAGGCGAAATTATATTTCTACATGTCCGACGTGTTTCAGTGCTGCCTAACCCTAATTATGGCACCAAATCATTTAACCATTTGATAGGCAAGACAGTAACAATATTTCTGCATTTCCAAAGCATGATGCAGGAACCCCCTTATTTGAATGGGGACTCCTCCCAGACGTGTCTCCATGTTTACAGATATTAGGAAAACATCTCACTTAGTCTGAGATTCCTATCCTAACTCCACCCTGCTGCTTGCTGCCCTGGCAATCACTCTTATAACAGCCCGTATACTGCAGAATAAAAGAGACATGCTGTAGCCAAACCTTCTGTATTATGCATAGGCATTGTGTGTTTCCTCCGGACCGAATACTAGCCACTATCCGTACTAATCCCCTAGGCGAGGAAATTATGGCTGCACAAGTTAATGCTCCTCCACGACAAATTTTTAGGTACATATCACAACTTCAAAGCAGCTGGACATCCAGGCAAAAAACAGTTAATCTGGTCTGTCTCTCGACAATTTTGGAGAACTAGTCTCTGTTCGAAAGTCACCGCTTTTGAGCTGCCTGTCCTTCGTGCGCTCAAAGTAAAACACCACGACAATCTCCAGTGCGTCTCTTACAAACTATACCTAATGGTGAACGACCATGGACTCACTTGTCCATGGACTTTATTGTGGATCTTCCAGTCTTTTGTGGCAATATGGTAGTTCTCATTGTTGTTGACCGATTCTCTAAGATGTCGTATTGCATTCCCCTAAAAAAAAAAAAAAGACTTCTCAAGAGCTTGCCTTGATTTTTGAGCCAAAGTGGACTTATAAGCAGAGATCTCACATGGGAATATGTATGCACCTGAGGAAAACACAGATTTTAGCGTTAAAACACATTGTGCTATTGGAATTAAAGGCACTTTTCTGTATGTACATTTTTACTTTTTTTTATAATAAATATTGCTTTAAAAGTCAGAAGTTGGTGCTCTTCATCAATTTCTACTAAGAAGATATGGTATTCCTGAATGGGACCTACACTGTCTTATAATGCTATATTACTTGAGCCAGTTAGCTAACAAGCTCATTAAAATGTGAGTTGATAACCTAAAGAATACACTTATTGTAAAACTTGGGACATTACTATATTACTCTATGAGAATGTATTGTCTGTTTATCTTTTCAGAAAGAAGCTGTGTTATTGTATGCATCCTTAGGTATATCTATACTCACTTTTATACACATTAGGTGGAGTGAACCCTGGGATCTAGATTATTATTTATTGTTCTTACATACTTTGCACTGAACACTATTTCCTATTGTATAACTTCCTTTCTCTGTTTCTGAGCTTTCAGCTGATTTTAACGATCAGCTCCTTTATTAATTGTAGTAACCAGCCCTGCAGCTAATCAGTGCAGCCTATTTAAGCAGCAAGTTCCAGTACTTCCTTGCCCTTGCATTGTTCCCTGTTTCCCAGAAGACTTCCTATTTCCTGTGTGTTCCTGACTTCTGGCCTTGTATGTTCCTGACTCCGCTGCTCTCCATTCTCCTAATCCTGGCTCGTCTGACTTTCTGCTTTGATGCCTAACCCCTGCTTGCCTCCTGGACTTTGCTTTTGGTTTATGTAATTATATGCTATTTATAATAAAGGTGTTTTGCATCTACGTTCTGTCTCTGTCTGGTTCCTGGTCCCTAACATGTCCTTAGCTTATCTGAATAATAGAGAAGTCAATAATATTTTAGAAGCAAAACATATTTTAAACTGGTTGATTATCATCACTATATGTTTTTTATTTTTTATTTTTATAAATATTCAGTTCCAATTAATTATTGTTAGTGATAAAACTATATATTCAGAAAATGCCCCAGCACCAGGCAATCCCTGACATTCTAAAAGCTCCAAGATAATCTAAGGTCTCAAGCATTCCCCCCTTTTCTAATGAAGACATGTATTGTTTATGTTAACTTCCACCATCTCTTTTGGGACGATGCACTGTAGATCTAGAACCAATTCACTAAGTTTGCACTTTGTCTTAATCTCCCTTGAGCCTTTCTTTTTAATCTTTTTACCTTTTTGTTCCAGTACTTTCCTTTTATGTAATATATCTCCTGTCTGAATTTTTATTTGAACGTCTATACATGGAAAATAACATTGAAGTTATTAAATAAAAAGAGCATTTTACATGAGTATGCCTTCATATGTCCTCAACAGTTGACTCAGTCCAACATTATTAATCATTAATCGATTTTTTTTTTATCAAAGTGCCAGAATATTCTACAGTATGATTTACTTTGCAAAACACCACCAAATATCTAAATTGACAGTAATCACACCCCTTACAGAATACTAATATGACAAATGTCCTGTTGTGATAATTTCCCATGTAAGAGAGAGAGATAAATGTAAAATAATCAGTATAATTAACTAAGAACTAGTATGATGCCAGGATCCACATTTAGATTAAAAAAATACCACAAAATCAAAGTAGGCTATAATAAGATTGCCAATATAATAGACATAAAATAGAATAAATACAAATTATAGTTAAAGATTGTGCAGGGCAGTAAAGTCCAATGGTGAAAGCAAAATGCTAAAAGTCTCTTAACATGAGGTTCACAGTAAATGTAGCAATAATGATCTGAATAAATAAAATATAATCACAAATAACATTGCAACAATGCAACAAAAAAAGTGGTTGTGGTTTTGTATTAATCACATCTCTTTGCTTAATTCTTATAGCACAAACAAAAAGAGAAATAATCTCAAGCAACAATGAGACTGGATCTCAAACCGTTCTAACAGAAATAGTATTATCATTTATTTGGCGGCACTAGCAAATTAAACCCAAAAATCGAAAGAGAAGAGTGAGTGGAGTTGGGCTAACCAACTCCCACACACTCCCAATAGGTTACTAGAGGTATATATAAGGGGCTTAACCCCAGATAATGTCAAAAGAAGGGAGAGAGAAATGAAAACTGGATGTGGGGAACACTCCCATACAGGGGGTGTGGACCAAATCCGTCTTCAAATATATACCTCAAAATGTGAAAGTCACATACAAAGGCCCCCTGTACACTGATTAGCGGTTCCTCGCCAATGGGAGGGCACTTGCCAGGGAACCAACGTGGGGCGCTCTGGGAACGCCCCCTGCATATTGATTGGCGGTTCTCCGCCAATGGGAGAACACCTTCCCCTTCAAAACCGGCAACTAGTCCTTCAACTTTCAGCTCTTGACAACGGCGTGCTGAAACGCCGAAACCCGTGTTGAGCGTTTATTTGAGCCGATGCTCATCTCTACATTTTCACTTTAAACTCTGAACGATTCAAGCCGATGCTAATTTCTAAGATTTAGTTCAATACCTAATTTATACTTCTACACTTCCTATCCGGTTGGGCTAATACTTTGAATATCTGATCTTTTCGCTATGTGGTATACCTACTAAGGGGTGGGAGAGACTTTGACATATATTTTTTGCATGCTGTATTGTTTGGGGAGTTAGGGACATCTTGAGGCTGCCTCGAAGTAGCAGTTAGTTCTGATACTCACATATGTGAGCTAGACAGCTAGCCTAGGGCAAGTTCAAGACGTTTTGTGTGGTATGTGGGAGAGGTGTGGATACTAGCTGCGTTGTTTAGCAGCAATTTTGTGTCTCCTGCTGTTGGAGCATTATCCTCGCTTGTTGTGCAGAGGTATATACTGTTTGAACGTAGATGTAATCCCACTCTCCATATATACTCACTCCGATATACACCTGTCATTTGACAGTATCCACAGCCCTTTCACTCCCTATGACAAGCTAATGTATCTGCATATATACAGTGCTATATACACAATCTTTGTGTTAACACCTTGGATGCAGAGGTTTACATTGCTTATATGAATATTTTCTGTCTATTCTCCTGCCCCTCCTTGTTCTCCCATTTATTCAGGTATCCATATTCTGGAGTTTTTTGACTCCTCATTAGAATTAACTTTACGATACTTTATTCGCCCACCTTTTAGGTCCTATTATATATTGGCACATTTTGTGGCCAATTTTTTAACTTTAATCGTATTTGCTTTTTCAATAAAGGTTTAACCCCTCTCCCCTCCCCCTTCCCTTTGTATGTGACTTTCACATTTTGAGGTATATATTTGAAGACGGATTTGGTCCACACCCCCTGTATGGGAGTGTTCCCCACATCCAGTTTTCATTTCTCTCTCCCTTCTTTTGACATTATCTGGGGTTAAGCCCCTTATATATACCTCTGGTAACCTATTGGGAGTGTGTGGGAGTTGGTTAGCCCAACTCCACTCACTCTTCTCTTTCGATTTTTCTCTGTATTTAAAAGGTTTTAGTACCTAAAGGTTACTGCATCACTATTTATAAGACAAATTAAACCATGACGGGTTTTCTATCCAATAAGCAGGATTTTAACACATGGTGTAAGGACGCCGAAAATATATTCTCAAATGAGAAACTAGGAAATGAACAGTCTTCTCCAGACATTTATCAATCATTCAATACAATTACTAAATTTTACAAACAGCAAATTAGGACCTGCTATGAAATATCGTCCTTAGAGAATTACATAAAAAAATAGATGATTCCCAGAGGTCTAAGAGTACGGAATGTCCCTACGGCGTACACTGACAATGCTGAATTTATGAAAGAGTGGGAACTATCAGCGGGTACATGTTCAAGGAGGTTCATGGAAATTATTTGCACCTTTGAAAAAGCTAAACTAGATACCACCAATGTGAAATTAGAGGAAGAAATTGAAAAACTTAATCAGTTCAAGGGTGAATCTAGTTTCCTGAGCCTGGAGAATAAACTAAAGTTTAACCTAGACAGGTACCAGGAATCTATCAAATTTAGGAAACATAAAAAATTTATAAGAGATTCCCGTGATTATCAGACAGGCAATATTTATAATTTTCCAAACCGCCGGCTGCGACGAAACTCTGAGAACTACATAACCTCAGAGTACGACTCATCAGATACCGATTCCAGCAATATACCCTCAGAATCCCAAATCCCTACAGCCCCTAGCACTAGCAACCCCCGTGGGATCCTCAAAAAGGGAGTGGATTTTTTAGATATGAGCCACCAGGAGGACTACCCAAATTATCAAACACGGTACCAGTCAAGGAACCGAGGGGGGAAAACAGGGAGAAGGGGGGAAGGAGGGAGAACAAGACGATATTAACTGCTAAACCAGCCTCTCAGCTCAGGGACACTCCAAAACTACAGGTCATTAATTTATCCTCCTTTCAGCTCAATGATTCTCACTATAAGATTCTGGAAAAGGGTTTATCCTTTGTCCCTACCCCCAACTTTGATCGATTCATATGGACAAAGGATCTACACCTTTTCGTGAGAAAACTAGCACTTCATAAATTTCATGAACTGAATAAGGAGAAGAGGGCAAGGTCCCTGGGCCTGACCAGTAGTGACATAGACTGTCTCAATAACCTGGTATCTCTACTTGATGAAAACGAAACTAGACCTTCCTTTAAACATACAAATCTCAAATCCAAGAGTCGCTTCACTCCAAACTTTTCAGCTTTCAGAAACATTGATCTGTTCCTGGAGGCTGTAAAAAATGAGATTGAATGCATCGAAACTAAAAATCTCAGTTCATACCCTAACGAGAACCTATCTCATCAAGAACAAAAAGCTTTGAAAGAACTAAAAGATAACGATGCCATTATAATTAAACAAGCTGATAAGGGGGGAAACGTAGTTATAATGGATACATCCAAATATGAGAAAATGGTCCAGGATGTTCTAGGCAACAGAGATACATACACAGTATTACAGTCGGATCCCACCAATACTTTCCTTAGGGGGTACAAGGAGATTCTGGACGAGGGCCGCAGTAGAGGGTTGCTATCTAATGATGAATACACTTTTATCCTTAACCCTACCCCTAGGATAGCAACCTTCTACTGCCTGCCGAAGGTCCACAAAAGTCTGGAGGACCCACCGGGTCGTCCCATAGTATCTGGGATCGATAATCTGACTCAAAATGGGAGCTTGTATATTGATCAGATCCTCAGACCATTTGTGGAACACCTTCCCTCGTACATCAGAGACACAAAACAAGCGTTACACCTCCTATCGAACCTCCACATCCTGCCCACGTCCAATCTATGTAGCTTGGACGTTGAGGCTTTGTATTCCTCTATTCCACACCAAAGATGAATTGAACATATTCAGTCCTTCCTCACCAAGAGGGGGAGTGAATATCAGGCACATACTGAATTTACTATAAAACTGTTGAGGTTTATTTTGACACATAATTTTTTCTTGTTCCACAAAAAGTTCTACCACCAGGTGAGAGGAACGGCAATGGGCATGGCGTGTGCGCCATCATACGCCAACCTCCACCTTGGGTGGTGGGAGGAACAAATAAAAATCTCTGATCTACTTGTACCATTTATGTCTAGGATCATAGCCTGGCACAGATACATTGACGATATCTTACTGGTCTGGCAGGGAGAAGGGGGGAAGGAGGGAGAACAAGACAATATTAACTGCTAAACCAGCCTCTCAGCTCAGGGACACTCCAAAACTACAGGTCATTAATTTATCCTCCTTTCAGCTCAATGATTCTCACTATAAGATTCTGGAAAAGGGTTTATCCTTTGTCCCTACCCCCAACTTTGATCGATTCATATGGACAAAGGATCTACACCTTTTCGTGAGAAAACTAGCACTTCATAAATTTCATGAACTGAATAAGGAGAAGAGGGCAAGGTCCCTGGGCCTGACCAGTAGTGACATAGACTGTCTCAATAACCTGGTATCTCTACTTGATGAAAACGAAACTAGACCTTCCTTTAAACATACAAATCTCAAATCCAAGAGTCGCTTCACTCCAAACTTTTCAGCTTTCAGAAACATTGATCTGTTCCTGGAGGGTGTAAAAAATGAGATTGAATGCATCGAAACTAAAAATCTCAGTTCATACCCTAACGAGAACCTATCTCATCAAGAACAAAAAGCTTTGAAAGAACTAAAAGATAACGATGCCATTATAATTAAACAAGCTGATAAGGGGGGAAACGTAGTTATAATGGATACATCCAAATATGAGAAAATGGTCCAGGATGTTCTAGGCAACAGAGATACATACACAGTATTACAGTCGGATCCCACCAATACTTTCCTTAGGGGGTACAAGGAGTTTCTGGACGAGGGCCGCAGTAGAGGGTTGCTATCTAATGATGAATACACTTTTATCCTTAACCCTACCCCTAGGATAGCAACCTTCTACTGCCTGCCGAAGGTCCACAAAAGTCTGGAGGACCCACCGGGTCGTCCCATAGTATCTGGGATCGATAATCTGACTCAAAATGGGAGCTTGTATATTGATCAGATCCTCAGACCATTTGTGGAACACCTTCCCTCGTACATCAGAGACACAAAACAAGCGTTACACCTCCTATCGAACCTCCACATCCTGCCCACGTCCAATCTATGTAGCTTGGACGTTGAGGCTTTGTATTCCTCTATTCCACACCAAAGAGGAATTGAACATATTCAGTCCTTCCTCACCAAGAGGGGGAGTGAATATCAGGCACATACTGAATTTACTATAAAACTGTTGAGGTTTATTTTGACACATAATTTTTTCTTGTTCCACAAAAAGTTCTACCACCAGGTGAGAGGAACGGCAATGGGCATGGCGTGTGCGCCATCATACGCCAACCTCCACCTTGGGTGGTGGGAGGAACAAATAAAAATCTCTGATCTACTTGTACCATTTATGTCTAGGATCATAGCCTGGCACAGATACATTGACGATATCTTACTGGTCTGGCAAGGTGACAGTGTTGAATTTGACCATTTTGTCTCTCTTCTTAATAACAATGAGGACAATCTTAGATTCACCGCTGAATTCGGCGGGTCCTCTTTAAATTTCTTGGACTTAACAATTTCAATTTGTGAGGATGGTTCCCTCAAGACTACTCTATTTAGGAAACCATCAGCATCCAACTCCCTCCTCAAGTGGGAGAGTCACCATCCGAGAGTCCTTAAACAAGGGATCCCGACCGGACAATATCTCAGACTCCGACGAAATTGTTCGGACTTAGAAGACTTTAAATTTAAAGCTAGAGCCCTGAGATTACAATTTAAAGAGAAGGGGTACCCAAACAAATGCTTGAAAAAAGCCTATAAAAGGGCCCTTCTCACTAATAGGGAGGACCTCCTATCGGAACCATCCAACTCTAAAACCACTCCGAATAAAATCATTTGAATGATTGGCACATTCGACACCGGCTGGAACACAGTAAAAGGGTCCTTCGAAAGATTCAGGCCTATCCTACTCAAAGATACCCATCTAAAGTCAGTATTGACGCCGCAGGTCACAATTACTGCCCGTAGGGGGAAAAACTTACGTGACATCCTGGTCCCCAGTCACTATGTGGCCAAACAGAACCCTCAGACCACCTGGCTGAGTGGTTCGATTCCAGTTGGTACCTACAAATGTGGCAGATGTGTAGCCTGTAGACTCATTTTAAGAGACTCCAAGAGAGTCCAGGACAGCGAAAGGGAAACAGTCTTTCCAAATTAAACATTTTTTTAACTGCAACTCTACAGGAGTAGTCTATCTCCTCACTTGCAGCTGTAAATTAATGTATGTTGGTAAGACCTTCCGGCCTTTCAAGGAACGCATGAAAGAACATGCGAGATGTACAAAAAATCGTATGGAGACACCAATCTCCAGACATCTCAAAGATAAGCATGGGGGTTCATCCAAAGACATACGTTTCTGCGGGCTAGAATTAGTGAAGCGAGAACAGAGACGGGGGGACTTCGATAAAATCCTGCGCCAGAAGGAGTGCAGGTGGATTTTTAAACTGAAGACCCTCAACCCCAAGGGGCTCAATGAGGGTTTCTCCTTTTCCCCATTTATCTGAAGAAAATAGCCCCCCTCTTTTGACTACACTAAGGCCGCACTTTCCCTCTATTCATCGGAATAAGATTTCCCTCTATTCATCGGAATAAGATAGCCCTCCTTTCTCAACTATGCCGTACCCTATAAAATCTTGGGCACCGTCTCATAACCAATTCTGTGTATTAATAGCCTATTGGAGTGACTAATTAATTCTTAGTCAAATCCAGCTATACAGAATTCTACTATGCTGAATGATAGGTTATGTTCAGGTTCATACTCATTTATCTATCACTACTTATTATTATCCATTACCTGTTTATATTTATTATTATTTTTATTTTTCATAAGATTTGTTCCCACCTCTGTATAGCTTCTGCTCTTTTCTTTTCTCTCCATTTATGTCCTCACCAGACACATCTTCCTGGATAGAAGACCCGTCTATCTAATGTAAATTTAGTGTTTTATTACAATAATTGTTTGTACACATCATATTTTGGTTTTGTGGGGGGGGGGGGACTTTTCCTCTCTCACTATAATCAGTGGGATTATGTTTGACCGGGATTTATTCGGTTCTCTCCCCTTTTTTTGGCAATATAACATTGAGGTTCCGGCTTATACTTTACTGGCTTCTCTTTGATCATTATTATTATTTTTTGGGTTAAAAGTACAAATATGGAAACAATACTATTTATCCGTTGTCTATGGGTTTTGGAGCATTTGTGCTCATTGTCACTAAAACTACTGCACGATATATACGCGCATTTTTTATGAATATTCACAAAAATTTCTGTTTTTCTCAGTCTACTAAACATCGCTCACACTATATATTATATACATACCGGGGTACATAATTTAATACACTACTAGATCGATGGCAGTGTGCACTATACTGAGTCAGCATTGTGTCCTTACCTCAGAAGACCAAATCCATTAAGGAGGTACTTAATACAATTTCGGAGGTATGGCCCGATTAGCACTGTTTAGGAGATCTCCACCGATTCTCTCCTGCGCACATCTATGGTCCGAACTATTTTGGACTATTAACTGCACACCGATATCTGGCCTATACATGGCCTTATATATGGCCCTATTTATACTGCCTGGATCTGTTCCAGGAGTTGTCTTACGTGATTTTAATTAATGTGTGTGTGAATAATACACTGGGAATCACTGGTATATCCCTTTAAAACTTCGGACCCAAACGGACTATTGATGTTCCTCTCCCTTCTCTCCTCCCCCACCTCTCCTCTTTTCTCCCTGAGTGGTTGGTATCTAATGGGAGGAGGGAACTAGTACAACGTGGTGTATTCTAGGAACCGCCCCCTGTGCACTGATTGGCGGTTCCTCGCCAATGGGAGGGCACTTGCCAGGGAACCAACGTGGGGCGCTCTGGGAACGCCCCCTGCATATTGATTGGCGGTTCTCCGCCAATGGGAGAACACCTTCCCCTTCAAAACCGGCAACTAGTCCTTCAACCTTCAGCTCTTGACAAAGGCGTGCTGAAACGCCGAAACGCGCGTTGAGCGTTTATTTGAGCCGATGCTCATCTCTACATTTTCACTTTAAACTCTGAACGATTCAAGCCGATGCTAATTTCTAAGATTTAGTTCAATACCTAATTTATACTTCTACACTTCCTATCCGGTTGGGCTAATACTTTGAATATCTGATCTTTTCGCTATGTGGTATACCTACTAAGGGGTGGGAGAGACTTTGACATATATTTTTTGCATGCTGTATTGTTTGGGGAGTTAGGGACATCTTGAAGCTGCCTCGAAGTAGCAGTTAGTTCTGATACTCACATATGTGAGCTAGACAGCTAGCCTAGGGCAAGTTCAAGACGTTTTGTGTGGTATGTGGGAGAGGTGTGGATACTAGCTGCGTTGTTTAGCAGCAATTTTGTGTCTCCTGCTGTTGGAGCATTATCCTCGCTTGTTGTGCAGAGGTATATACTGTTTGAACGTAGATGTAATCCCACTCTCCATATATACTCACTCCGATATACACCTGTCATTTGACAGTATCCACAGCCCTTTCACTCCCTATGACAAGCTAATGTATCTGCATATATACAGTGCTATATACACAATCTTTGTGTTAACACCTTGGATGCAGAGGTTTACATTGCTTATATGAATATTTTCTGTCTATTCTCCTGCCCCTCCTTGTTCTCCCATTTATTCAGGTATCCATATTCTGGAGTTTTTTGACTCCTCATTAGAATTAACTTTACGATACTTTATTCGCCCACCTTTTAGGTCCTATTATATATTGGCACATTTTGTGGCCAATTTTTTAACTTTAATCGTATTTGCTTTTTCAATAAAGGTTTAACCCCTCTCCCCTCCCCCTTCCCTTTGTATGTGACTTTCACATTTTGAGGTATATATTTGAAGACGGATTTGGTCCACACCCCCTGTATGGGAGTGTTCCCCACATCCAGTTTTCATTTCTCTCTCCCTTCTTTAAACCCAAAAATCTTCATTAAATGAAACAACCTATGCCACACTTAACAAAAATTCAAAGAAATATACAAACACACATACAGTTATTAAATAGTGCATAAAACAGTGGATTAGAGTGATTAAAGAGATAAACACAAGAGTCTCAAATGTTTGGTATTTAGATATATAGAAGTTTAGAAAAGTAAGCCAGAGCTTGAATATTAGGTACATTCAATGTTATTTTTATAAATAAATACACACTACAGCAAGCATGTCAAACTCAAAGTGTGGCACGGGCTATATAAACAAGGTTTACATTTATGTGGGCCACACACACACACACACACACACACAGACATACTCACTGACAGACACATACACATACTCACTGACACACACACACACACAAACACACACACATACTCACTGACACACACACACATACTCACTAACACACACACACACACATACTCACTGACACACACACACACACACATACTCACTGACAGACAGACACACACTCACACACACAAACTTTTCATTATTGCTCCTTACCTTATGGAGCCAATGGGGGGCATCTCCCTGGGGTCCTTCCTGCTCCTCACTGCTCCCGCACGAGGTTTAGTGATGCCGGGTGCCAGAATATGACGTCATATTCCGGCACCTGGCTTCACTTCAGTCGGTGAGGAGCAGGAAGGGGAGCGAGTTTGACATGCTTGCACTAGAGAGTTCATTACAATAGCTCAACTATAAACTGTATAGATTTGAATATTCAATAGTTTAGAGTTTATTTTGTATATATAAGTATAGAGCGGGGAATTCAATGTAGCAATACAAATATACACTATCTAGTTTTGACAGTAAAATGAACATTGTGCCAAGATTTATAAGTTACAAATTGTCTCAGAGTTTTGAAAATTGGAACTTGTGGCATACAGCCTGTGGTAGGGTTCACACAACTGTGCTATGATATAAAAATCACATAGCAGCTGGTAGTCCAACAAGCTAAAAGAAAGCCTCAGTTGTGGTGATCATACAGTAAGCACTCATACAGATATAAACTCCTATCACCTATTCAATAGTGATGTCCCGAACTGTTCCTGGAGAACATCCCTTCTTCGCGTTCGCCACGGACGGCGAACATATGCGCTGTTCGGTCCGCCCCTATTCGTCATCATTGAGTAAGCTTTGACCCTGTACCTCACAGTCAGCAGACACATTCCAGTAAATCAGCAGCAGACCCTCCCTCCCAGACCCTCCTACCTCCTGGACAGCATCCATTTTACATTCATTGTGAAGCTGCATTCTTAGTGAGAGGAGGGACAGTGTACCTGCTGCGGATTTGATAGGGAAATTGATAGCTAGGCTAGTGTATTCAGTGTCCACTACAGTCCTGAAGGACTCATCTGATCTCTGCTGTAAGGACAGCACCCCAAAAAGCCCTTTTTAGGGCTAGAACATCATTCTGCTTTTTTTTCTGTGTAATGTAATTGCAGTTGCCTGCCTGTGTGTCAGGCTCACAGCATATACTGTGCCCACTCGCCCAGTGCCACCACTCACTCACAATAGCTTGCATTTAAAAAAAACAAAACCTTTTTGACTGTAATATAATAGCAGTCAGTTTCCTTCACGAGTGTGCATTTCAGGTCCTGCCCAGTGCCACCACTCACTCACTGGTGTCACACTAGCTTGCATTTAAAAAAACTAAACTTTTTGGACTGTAATATAATAGCAGTCAGTTTCCTTCACGAGTGTGCGTTTCAAGGCCTGCCCAGTGCAACCACTCACTCACTGGTGTCCCAATAGCTTGCATTTAAAAAAAACAAAACACTTTTTTGATTGTAATAGATTGATTAGCAGTTAGTTGTCTGCCAGCGTGTGTGTCAGGCTCACAGCGTATATTGTGCCCACTTGCCCAGTGCCACCACTCATATCTGGTGTCACAATAGCTTGCATTTAAAAAAAAACAAAAACTTTTTGGACTGTAATATAATAGCAGTCAGTTTCCTTCACACATGTGCGTTTCAGGGCCTGCCAGGGCACAGTGTCACACCAGTGCAACTCATATCTGGTGAAACAGTAGTGTACATTTAAACAAAAATAACATTTTGACTGTAATAGATTGAATATCAGTTGTTTGCAAGTGTGTGTGTCAGTCCTACAGCGTCTACTCTGCCAACTTCTGCCAGTGCACAGTGCCACTCATATCTGTTGTCACAGAAGCTTGCACGCATAGTACCACTAATCGAAAAAAAATGACAGGCAGAGGCAGGCCACCCCGCAGGAAAAGTTCTGAGGACATAGTTGACTGGCTAACACAGGACATCCAATCTTCTAGAGCTTCTGCTCGGAACCTTAATGCACCATCCTCCTCCAGCTTAGCTTTGGGCACCTCTCAAGTTACCACTCGCACTCCTGCCGCCACCACCAACACTAGCACCACAGCCGCTTCACTTGGTATGTCAGAGGAGTTATTTACACATCAGTTGGAAGAAATGAGTGATGCGCAACCATTATTGCAAGAGGATGTAGATAACAGGGATATGTCTCAGTCAGGCAGCATTACACACATGGACGTATGGTGTGATGATGATGATGATGTTGTACCCGCTGCTGCTTCCTTTTCTGAGTTGTCAGATACAAGTGAAATGGTTGATGATGACGATGCGTCCGTGGATGTCACGTGGGTGCCCGCTAGAACAGAAGAAGAACAGGGGGAAAGTTCACATGGGGAGACAGAGAGGAGGAGGAGGAGGAGGAGGAGGAGACAAGTTGGAAGCAGGGAGAGGTCGTCACAAGAAGCTAGTGGCACAGTCAGACAGCATGCATCAGCACCCGGGGTCAGCCAGACAGGACTCCAATCAATGCATGCTGTTGCCACCACCAGAATGCCGTCATTGCAGAGCTCAGCAGTGTGGCATTTTTTTGTGTGTCTGCCTCTGACAACAGCGATGCCATTTGCATCGTTGTTGTCACCTAGGTACAACTGCTTTGCGAAGGCACATGATCGCACATCACAAACGCCTATGAGATCAACACATGAGTACAAGCAGCACACAAACTCAAAGCCGCCATCCTCCTACTGGTCCAGCATCTTCAGCCATGTCAACCACTGCTGTCCTCCTTGCCCCCTCTCAACCATCCGCCACTCCGTCTCTCGCCTTGAGCAGTTCCTGCTCATCTGCCCACAGTCAGGTGTCTGTCAAGGACATGTTTGAGCGTAAGAAGCCAATGTCACAAAGTCACCCCCTTGTCACCCCCTTGCCCGGCGTCTAATGCACTCTAGTGCACTCTTAGCTTGCCAGCTTTTACCATACAAGCTGGTGTAGTCTGAGGCGTTCAAAAAATTTGTAGCTATTGGGACACTGCAGTGGAAGGTACCCGGACGAAATTTCTTTGCACAAAAGGCAATCCCCAACCTGTACTCGATTGTGCAAAAGGAAGTCATGGCATGTCTGGCACACAGTGTTGGGGCAAGGGTCCATCCGACCACTGATACCTGGTCTGCAAAGCATGGTCAGGGCAGGTATATCACCTACACTGCGCATTGGGTAACTCTGCTGACGGCTGCCAAGCATGGAATGCGTGACTCTGCAGAGGAGTTGGTGACACCGCCACAACTTGCAGGTAGGCCTGCTGACACCTCCTCTACTCTTCCTACTCCATCCTCTTCCATAACCTCCTTGGCTGAGTCCTCTTCTGCTGCCGCGTCTTGCTCCACATCAACGGCACCCCCCCAGCTCCCCAGGTACTATTCCACATCCCGGATACGGCAGTGTCATGCCGTCTTGGGGTTGACTTGCCTGAAAGCAGAGAGTCACACCGGACCAGCACTCCTGTCTGCCCTGAATGCACAGGTGGATCAGTGGCTGACTCCGCACCAACTGTAGATCGGCAAAGTGGTTTGTGACAATGGAAGAAATTTGTTGGCGGCATTGAATTTGGGCAAGTTGACACATGTGCCGTGCATGGCACGTGTGTGTAATCTGATCGTATAATGCTTTGTGCTTAAGTACCCAGGCTTACAGGATATCCTGAAGCAGGCCAGGAAGGTGTGTGGCCATTTCAGGCGTTCCTACATGGCCATGGCACTCTTTTCTGATATCCAGCGGCGAAACAACATGCCAGTGAGACGCTTGATTTGCGACAGCCCGACACGTTGGAATTCAACACTCCTAATGTTCGACCGCCTGCTCTAACAATAAAAAGCCGTTAACGAGTATTTGTATGACCGGGGTGCTAGGACAGCCTCTGCGGAGCTGGGAATTTTTTTGCCACGTTACTGGACGCTCGTGCGCAATGCCTGTAGGCTCATGCGTCCTTTTGAGGAGGTGACAAACCTAGTCAGTCGCACCGAAGGCACCATCAGCGACATCATACCATTTGTTTTCTTCCTGGTGCATGCCCTGCGAAGAGTGCTGGATCAGGCCGTAGATGAGCGTGAAGAGGAAGAGTTGTGGTCACCATCACCACCAGAAACAGCCTTATCAGCATCGCTTTCTGAACCTGCGGCAATGCTGGAAGAGGATTGTGTGGAAGAGGAGTCAGAGGAGGAATGTGGCTTTGAGGAGGAGGAGGAAGACCTACCACAACAGGCATCCCAGGGTGCTCGTTGTCACCTATCTGGTACCCGTGGTGTTGTACGTGGCTGGGGGAAGAACATATCTTCAGTGAGATCACTGAGGACGAGGAACGGGGCATGGGGTCCAACCTTGTGCAAATGGGGTCTTTCATGCTGTCGTGCCTGTTGAGGGACCCTCGTATAAAAAGGCTGAAGGAGAACAACCTGTACTGGGTGTCCACGCTACTAGACCCGCGGTATATGCAGAAAGTGCCTGAAATGTTACCGAATTATGGCAAGTCTGAAAGGATGCAGCAGTTCCAAAATCAATTAAAAAGTATGCTTTACACAGCATATAAGGGTGATGTCACAGCACAACGGGGATCTAACAGGGGAAGAGGTGAAAGTAATCCTCCTCCTCCCACGACCACGCCGGCAAGGACAGGACACTTTACAGACGTGTTGTTGATGGAGGACATGCAGAGCTTTTTAAGTCCTACGCATCGCCACAGCCCTTCCGGGTCCACCCTCAGATAACGACTCGACCGACAGGTAGCAGACTACCTCGCCTTAACTGCAGATATCGATACTCTGAGGAGCGATGAACCCCTTGACTACTGGGTGTGCAGGCTTGACCTGTGGCCTGAGCTATCCCGATTTGCGATAGAACTTCTGGCCTGCCCCGCTTCAAGTGTCCCGTCAAAAAAGTCTAGATTACCTCACCTTTATTAAGATGAATGAGGGATGGATCCCGAAGAAACTGACAGTGGTGTAGCGGTTACCCTGAATAGCAGAGGGTATTCAACCGCTGTAGGGTGTCCTTTTCCCGGCAGTGAGGAGGATTTTCAGCATCCCGTCATGTTCCAAGTGAAAGAGCTCTTACCAGAGCTAGTGAAAATAGCTGTATAGCTGTTACCCCCAATAAGAGACAAGACTCTAGATTGAGGGTGAAGTAGAACTGAATGTGCTGGCACACCCAGCCTGGCTTTTATTACAATCCTGCACATACAGAACACACCCACAGGGAGGTAGAAAGTAACCAATAACATAATAGTACAACCCACAATTTCCCTCCCCTCTGCTTGTGAGATAATTGAGTTTCTTACTGTATCTACTCAATTATCTCCCAGCTAAAACTTATACTTTTTTTATACATTTTCATAACTTTATTAATTTTTATCATACAGCAATAAAACTTACATTTTTATGAACCACACAACTTGGGGACAAACATATTACAAATTCGTATGGATCGGTTTAGTAGTTCCAGAGATAGAGAAAAAGTCTCTTTGGACCAACCACACGCCTGTTTGTATTCCCAAGACAGTTCCACAGATTCAGGCTGTGTGGTCGGTCTATTTCTGCCTTGAAAAACGGTAAAGTCCCATCCGAAGGCGGCGTTTGAATAGTCGAATGCACTTCGACTTCTGTCGAAGTGTCGAAGTTAAATGAGGTTGAACTGCTGCGGTGGTCCTTAGTCGAGTGGCAGTCTATTTCCCAGAAAAAGATGACAAAGTCCCATTTAAACGGGTGTTCAAATGTTCGAACGGGACTTAGTCTTCAGCCGCGGTGTCGAAGGGTAGGGGAATGTACAGGTCACCGCTAACCGCGTTCAACTGCATTTAAATGGCCGCCGCCACGTGTTCGATCGTCTAATGGCGGCCACTTCGAATACTTCGACACTTTGGCAACTCCGGCACTTCGATGGCTTCGGCACTTCGACTGTATTCAAAGTGCCAGTAAAAAAGTAAAACAAAAGGCAGAGGATCCCAGGCAACATGGTAGGTGGCTAACACAATATAAATTATAGATCCAATGCCAAACAGGGGGATCTGTTACAAGTGGGCAATACATTCGACTAAAAAAGGCCTGATGAGGGGGACGTAACAGGGTGTCGCGGCTGCTGGCCCGCCGCGTGATATTTAAATCCCTAGCTCACCCCAGTACCTTGCCCTGTCGTGGTTTCCTGTTCCTGGTTTCCTGAGAGTGCTTTATCATTGTGAATCTGATTTCCTGGTATCCTGATCTTGACTTTTCCCTGGTTATTCTGAATTCTGGTTTCCCTGACTTGGCTTGTGTAAACGGTATTGTGTATTTTCTGGCTTCCTTGACCTCGGCTTTCCCTTTGACCATTCTCTGTCTCTAGCGTATTAGTCCGGCCATTCTAAGGTCCGGTTTACGCTCTGTCCTTTTATTTTCCTTTTCTTGCCTATGTATATGTTTATGGACTGTTTGCGGTTATTTGCAGTGCGTTAAACGGGGAGTTTGGTCTGTCACTGTGAAGCGGGCGTAACCCTTACACTACCTGATCGATACAACATCATACCTGATGTTTTATAGCACGTTATTCCAAACAATTTAGGAATGTTAGGTGATTTATGCCATTTATGGATTAAAACCAGACTCTGCATCAACTATGTAATTTTCTATGGGAGTTTTGCCATGGATCCCCCTCCGGCATGCCACAGTCCAGGTGTTAGTCCCCTTGAAACAACTTTTCCATCACTATTGTGGCCAGAAAGAGACCCTGTGGGTTTTAAAATTAGGTTTTTAGGTTATCTACAATACAATAATAGTAGAAAGACATAGGGCAATATTGCAAATATCAAATGGATTGTAACAAAGAATGAAATTCCCTCACAAACCCAGATTGATTGTAGGCATTTGCTTACATGAATTGATGTCCTATATGTCCTGAGGTTGCTTCAATGACTCCATAACTGTTATGCCTAGAATCAATCTGGGTTTGTGATTGAATTTTATTCTTCTTCACAACCCATTTAATATTTGCAATATTGCCCTATGTCGTTCTACTATTATTGTATTATTATATTATACCTACTATAACTGGTCTTGGAGAACAGCCTCAAGCTGCGGTAGATTGGGTTTAGTAGCGTACAGTTGTACTCAAAAGTTTGTATAGGTTGGCAGACATTTTAAAATTTTGGCATTGATTTTAAAAATATGATTGATCTTGCAAAAATTGAATTTTAGGAAGGATAGTGATCATATGAAGTCATTTATTGTCACGTAGCTGTTTTTTTAAATCATTATGATAACAGAAATCATCTAAATAACCCTGATCAAAAGTTTACATACCTTTGAATGTGTGGCCTTGTTACAAAGTTCACATGACAATTAAAGGTTAATTTCCCACACCTGTGGCTTTTTAAATTGCAATTAGTGTCTGTGTTTAAAAAGTCAATGAGTTTGTTAGCTCTCACGTGGATGCTAGATACTGAGCCACAGGGAGCAAAAAAGAAATGTCAAAAGACCTGCGTAACAAGGTAATGGAGCTTTATAAAGTTGGAAAAGGATATACAAAGATATCCAAAGTCTTGAAAATGTGAGTCAGTACTGTTCAATCACTTATTCGAGAAGTGGGAAATCTAGGGATCCCTTGATACCAAGCCAAGGTCAAGTAGACCAAGAAAGATTTCAGCAACAACTGCAAGAAGAATTGTTCGGGATACAAAGAAAAACCCACAGGTAACAAAAAAAGCCTGGTTACAATATGCCCAACAACACCTTGACACGCCTCACAACTTATGGCATATAGTAAATTGGGGTGACTAGACCAAAATAGAGCTTTATGGTCACAACCATAAGCGCTATGTTTGGAGAGGGGTCAACAAGGCCTATAGTGAAAAGAATGCCATCCGTACTGAGGATCATGGTAGTGGGGGCGTATAAGCTCTAAAGGCACTTGGAATAGGCTTATCAATAAACTGCAATCTTTAAGTTTGGATTCCAATATTGTTGTAATGGGTAAGGCAGTGGCTGAGTGACAGGCAACAGAGGGTTGTAGTCAATGGAGTAAATTCGAAGCATGGGCTTGTCACCAGTGGTGTACCTCAGGAATCTGTACTTGGACCTGATTCTCAATAATATTGTATTAGTGATATTGCAGAAGGTCTTGATGGTAAGGTATGTATTTTTGCTGATGATACTAAGATATGTAACAGGGTTGATTTTCCAGGAGGGATAAGCCAAATGGCAAATTATTTAGGTAAACTAGAAAAATGGTCAGAGTTGTGGCAACTGACATTTAATGTGGATAAGTGCAAGATAATGCATCTTGGACGTAAAAAAAACCAAGGGCAGAGTACAGAATATTTGATAGAAAATGTGAGTCAGTACTGTTCAATCACTTATTCAAGAAGTGGAAAATCTAGGGATCCCTTGATACCAAGCCAAGGTCAGGTAGACCAAGAAAGATTTCAGCCACAACTGCAAGAAGAATTGTTCGGGATACAAAGAAAAACCCAATGTAACCTCAGGAGAAATACAGCTGCTCTGGAAAAAGATGGTGTGGTT
Source organism: Pelobates fuscus (assembly GCF_036172605.1). Classification (NCBI taxonomy): domain Eukaryota; kingdom Metazoa; phylum Chordata; class Amphibia; order Anura; family Pelobatidae; genus Pelobates; species Pelobates fuscus. Next base: position 141,449,919 of record NC_086320.1, read on the forward strand.
GTTTCCTCAACATCTGAGGAAAGGGATTTAGGGGTGATTATTTCTGATGACTTAAAAGTAGGCAGACAATGTAATAGAGCAGCAGGAAATGGCAGAATGCTTGGTTGTATAGGGAGAGGTGTTAGTAGTAGAAAGAGGGAAGTGCTTGTAAAGGATTTCCCTGTATTTACCTGTATCCATTCGGTTATTTCCTCTCCCTGCTATTTAAGTTACTTTGAAATATTCATTTTATTTATGTGTTCGGGAAATTTATTCGTTCTACCGAACAGAGACCATCCTGGGTAGCAATGAGAACTCAGAACACCAAGTAACGACACGAAAACCAAAGAATTGAGTGCTCCTAGGTGGCTGCCATTCAGCATATGAACACGTGGTGAGGACAAAGGATGACGGCCATCTTAAATCTCCCGAATGCAGCCAGCGGGACTTACTCGTGGATTGCCGGAACTGTTTTTGACATAGCAATCACACGAACACCCGGTCTTTATGGAAGTCCTGTCTGACCTATTTCCACTCGCAGTATCAGACCAGCGTTCGGGAGTTCCAATCAAACGAACGAGGGGAGCATTATCATGTAACCAGATGCAGTATAACTATGGTGGTTTTCGTGTAATTCTGCACGAACGGAGACCGGCTCTTGCTACCAATTTCATGGAACTCTAAATCAGATACAACCACATGGCGAACCGGTCAAACTTCCACACGATGTGACACGGAAACTACCAAACGGATTTTCGTGCAATTTACATATGTTACTCCCAGTATCCCAAGCTACCCATATTTGTATGTCATGTAGAAAGTATATTTCCAAAAATGTTGAAAATTGTTAATGTTTCTGGCCAGCAGATAATTGAGTTTAGTATGTTGCTGAAACTCAATTATCTAGCCTGGCCCAGAGGAGGAGCTTGTACTATATAAATTGAATCCCTGTTGCTTCCAGTAAATCAGTCTTGTTCCAGCATTAAGCTTTGGCTTGTGTGTGGATTATTTGGCGATACCAGCGATATTTATTCCTGTGGATTCTAGGTGATACTCTGCTATTGGGAAAAGGAATACTAGACGGTGATACCAGTTACTACCGTCACAGTGCTCATGCCATTGTACAGAACACTGGTGAGACCTCACTTGGAGTATTGTACGCAGTACTGGAGACCGTATCGCCAGAAGAATATTGATAGAGAGTTCAGAGAAGGGCTGCTAAACTGGTTCATGGATTGTAGGAAAAAACTTACAAGGAAAAGGTTAAAGGAACTTAACAAGTATAACTTGGAGGAAAGACAAGACAGGGGGGATATGCTAGAAATATTTAAATACATAAAAGGAATCAATATAGTAAAGGAGGACTATATTTAAAATAAGATAAACCACCACAACAAGAGGGCATAGAATTAAATTAGAGGGGCAAAGGTTTAAAAATATCAGGAAGTATTACTTTACTGAGAGGGTAGTGGATGCATGGAATAGCCTTCCAGCTGAAGTGGTAGAGGTTAACACAGTAAAGGAGTTCAAGCATGCGTGGGATAGGCATAAGGCTATCCTAACAATAAGTTAAGGCCAGGGACTAATGAAAGTATTTAGAAAATTGGGCAGACTAGATGAGCTGAATGGTTCTTATCTGCCATCACATTCTATGTTTTTATGTTTCCATGAATCTTGTGAAAATTGATGGCAAGATGAATGCAGCATTTTATCAAACAATACTAGCAGACAATTTTCATTTGTCTGCACAAAGGCTGTGCATGGGATGCTGTTGGACTTTCCAGCATAACAATGACCCTAAGCATTAGGCCAAGTTGATCCTCTAGAGGTTACAGCAGAAAAATGTGAAGGTTCTGGAGTGGCCATTACAGTCTCCTGACTCTAACATTATCAAGCCACTCTGGAGAGCCCACCAAAGACTTTGCATGACCTGAAGGCATTTTGCAAATACAAATGGGCAGCTATACCACCTGCAAAAATTAGACAACTATTACAAAAGACTACATGCTGCTATAAGAAATTATGACCCTCTTACAAGGATATTCTTTTAGGGAATGGGTGACAAATAAGACACAAACACAAGTGTATACTAAAATGTATTGTTGATATTGATTTAGGATACTGTTACAGATTTTAGGATATACACATATCCCAGAATCCCTTTTCCTTCCCAAAAGTGGTTTATCCCGCCCTCTTTTCCCAGAGAGTTCCATCTTCACACAAGTCCTTTTCTTTGATCTCTTCCCCCTAGCTATGATATAATGCACTATAAAAAGTGACCAGTTAGGGTTGGCTTCTGGTTCTGGGTAGATTGGACAGGATGGCTTGGGAAAACACAAACTTCATGGTTACACTCTGATCTTCTGATCTCCTGATAACATGACCCTTGAAACCTTTATAGTAAAGATGTACACACATTTGTACCCATTGATGACAACCTCCGTTGATATGTAAATTAAATTCCATTGTGAAACCAGATAGCTTATGTCAATATATTAAATAAAAAATATAACATTTAAAGGCACCCCATTTCTTACAGTCCCCACCTAGAGGGCGAATGAATCAAATAGAAAATGAGCCCTCTTAAATAAATACAGTATCTTTATTATGTGTGCTTTGAATGATTAGGTGTTTTACTAAGACACAAGTGACTTGACAACCACAAATATTTAAAATTTAGGGTACTGCAAGGCATAATTTAGCCGAATTATTGAGGCACTCACAGTTATCATATTTCACTAATAATTTGAACTCCACACTATAAACTGTCTTTTTCCTGAAAGAAATAAACATGTTAGATAGTAGGTCTCACGGGTCTATATTTTTCTTCCTTCTCAGTTGGGATCATCTCCATATTTTTTCTGAAAAATAACCTTTAAGAGCAACTTAATATCACACAATCAAAATAGGTCGTTCAAGAGAGGCTGTATCTGTCCTACCTGTTTAACCCCTTAACGCCGTTACGGCGTGCTATGCCGTCACGGGTTAAGTGGGCTTTAAAGCCGTTATGACGGCATAGCACGCCGTAACGGCTTGCAGCCCCAGGAGGTAAGTTATACTTACCTCCGCCGCGATCCGCTTCGGGAGGACTGCCTCACAGCCCAGGCAGCCCTCCCACGGCAAATGAGGCCCCCGGGGGCCATGTGATCGCTCTCAAAGAGCGATCACATGGCCCCCTATAGCTGGCTGTGGATCTGCCAGCAGGGGGACTGTTTGAAATATCAGACAGTCCCCCTGCTGGTGGGAAGTATAAAAAATAAATAAAAGACAAGTGTAAAAATAAATTAAATATATTTTTATATATATATATATAATATGTATATATATTATATATATGTAACGTCATACAAAGTGTATTTTAATATATATTATATATATTAATATTAAAATACACTTAGAATGACGTTACATATATATAATATGTATATATATTATATATATAATAGATGTACATATATATTATATATAAATACGTATAATTAAAATAATAAATAAATTAAATAATAAAATAAATAAATAAAATATTGAAACAAAATTTAATATAAATTATATATGCATATGTAATTTCATTCTAACTGTATTTTGTTATTAATATATATATATCGGTAACAAAATACACTTAGAATGACATTCTATATATATCTATATATATATAAAATACAAATAACCGCAAATATATATATATAGATAAATACATATAATTACATAAAAGATTACATTAGTATACACGTAGAATTTAAATACCTATAAATGCATATATATTAAAATTCTACATGTATATTTAAATAATCTTTTAACGTAATTATGTGATTTGATTAATTAAAATTTGATTGACATGCATGACAACACAGGGAGAAAGTGCAGAGAATTTAATTCGCAAGCACTATATTTGACCCTGTAACTCTCCAAGACACCATAAAACCTGTACATAGGGGGTACTGTTTTACTCGGGAGACTTCGCTGAACTCAAATATTCATGTTTCAAACTGGTAAATTGTATTACAACGATGATATTTTAAGTAAAAGTGACGTTTTTTGCATTTTCTACAAGCGAACTGCACTTTTATGGTCTATATTATTGTTGTAATATGTTTTACTGTTTTAAAACACTAATATTTGTGTTTAGTGAAGTCTCCCGAGAATAACAGTACCCCCCATGTACAGGTTTTATGGTGTTTTGGAACGTTAGAGAGTCACATATAAGGCTTGCATTTCATTTTTTTCACATTGAAATTTGCCAGATTGGTTATGTTGCCTTTGAGAGCGTTTGGCAGCCCAGGAATGAGAATTACCCCCATGATGGCAAACCATTTGCAAAAGTAGACAACCCGAGGTATTGCAAGTGGGGTATGTCCAGTCTTTCTTAGTAGCCACTTAGTCACAAACACTGGCCAAATATTCGTTTTTTGCTTTTTTCACACAAAAACAAATATGAACGCTAACTTTGGCCAGTGTTTGTGACTAAGTGGCTACTAAAAAAGACTAAACATACCCCACTTTCAATACCTTGGCTTGTCTACTTTTTCAAATGGTATGCCATTATGGGGGTAATTCTCATTCCTGGGCTACCACACCGTCTCAAAGGTAACATTACCAATCTGGCAAATTTCTATTTGAAAATGTAATGTTCTATATTTGACCCTGTAACTTTCCAAAACAACATAAAACCTGTTAATGGGGCGTACTGTTGTACTCGTGAGACATCGCTGATTACAAATATGTGCATTTTTTTTGCAGTAAAACCTAACAGTATTATGACATTCACAGTTAAAATGTCAGACGGAAATGCAAATTTAAAAAAAAATCTTATTTTCTCACATTTTTTTTACTTTTATTCATAATAAATGATGTTCCATATATGAATAGTTAATGATAGATTACAGCCCTGTTTCTCCTGAACAAAATGATATATAATAAGTGTGGGTGCATATAATTTGAAAGAGGGGAACTACGGGTGAACAGACACATAGCACAAATTCCAGTTTTTGTTTACGTTTTGTTTTGATCAGAACGTGCACTATTGACTCCGTCCTGAAGGGGTTAACAGATTCTTTCTTAACCATCTCCTCTAATCTACTTAATTGAATGAATGTACAAAATGTACAGAAAAAAATGTTTAGAAAAAAATTTACAAAAAAAACGCACATATAGAAAAGACATTTCTGGCTTGACTGGTAGATGCTATTTCCATGTAACAGAATAAAGTTTGTCATTAAGTCTGTGTTGACTAAATGTAGCAACAAACATGCAGAAATTGTAGACAAATATTTTACAAAAGTAACAAAAGTAATGCTGAGGAGTAGTGATGTACCGAAGAGAAAAGAATCCAGATGGTGCAGTATGTACTGATAAAATATACAGATAAATAATAAAATATCGTACTCACATTTGCTAGAGCAGAACTTGCTCTAGTCTTAATGGCGTAGGTGGTATAGTCCCCACCAAGGAACAAGATGGTAACCAGGAAGGAAAAATAATAAAATCAGAATATAGTAAAAATGGATAAGGATAATTTATTACATATATATTAAAAGAATAAAAGTATATGTATAAAGTCTATAAAGTCTATAAGAATCCACTTGACGCGTTTCGCCTTAAAAAGGCTTCCTCAGAAGTGTAGAAATGGTCCTGGTCCCATCCGTTTATATAGGAGTTTTGATTATGTTGATTACTTCCTGATGTGTATGATTGGAGTTTCCTGTAACCACTGTTGGACCGCACGCGTCATACCGGAAATGACGCGGCGCAATGGGTCCGTGGTTGTATCTGCGTTCCATGTATGGAACGCATACAAAACTATATAAGTAATGCTGCGTTCCTATTAGGAATAAAAGTAAATGTCTATAAATTTACATGTGCAGATGCTTGGGGTGAGCCATTTTTTTTTTTAATTCTTTATTTTTGCATGTGCATATAGGTTACAGACAAGCGTGCAAGGCCACGACAGCAACTGCAGGCATAATCATAGCATTTCAATGAGTGGCATGTTGGTACAGCACATTTTTTTTTTTTTTTGCATGAACAGAAAGATTACCGGCATATTTTTGTTTAAACGTTAGAGTGATGCGGAGTAGTTTTAAGTTTAGATATAGTACAAGATTGTGTCTGCGGCTTATAAACAGGCTTGTGTAGCCACCCCAGGAAATACAGGCTAGTAATACATATCAAGCGTTTGAAAGGCATCAGCTAACAGCACTATATTTCGTAGAGTCAGCATAGTTTCAAGACAGTGAAACAAGCAGTATAGGGGTGTCTAAAGCGTGAAACAGTTAGTTAATAGTTTTGACAAGGATAAACCAAGCTAGGAACGTTTTTAAGGGCTTTTGAAAATATAGGCAGACTAAATAGTGACCGCTAGAACAAACCCATAAGATCACTGCGTGTTGTAAGGTACTGCAGTGTTACATTGCTCCCCTCCCCCCACTCAATCTCGCTATAAAGCAGAAGCACACAATTGAGCTAGCAGAAGCAGTTAAGCAACAGCTGATAAGACTAAAAAGTATGCAACTCAGCCATGTATCATTGGTAATGGTGGGGTGGTCTGTCCTGGGCGTCAGCCTTATGTGTCAGCATAGATAGATGGTAAAAGTTAATTGAAGATAGTCCCCTCTGCCGCCACTACAGGTAGCTGGTACGTGGGAGTTCTGCTTGTTGTCAGTCGCTAGGCAGGGTGTTTGCTGTGTATCTACCGCCTGTGAGAGTCCCTTCCGTAGTAGGGGTCCAGGCGGATGCCCTTCTGCTTCTCCTCCCGTCAGTAAGTCCCATGGTGCATGAGCGGTTGCAGGCGGCTGATGCATTGTCGTTTTTACCTTGCCTGGGGGGGGGGGGGGGGTTGTATCCATAGCTTGGTAAGCTCCGGTAGTGCCCGCAGATGGGAGGCTGAGGGTGGTATCTGTGGGTTGTTGGCTGTCCCCTATAGGTTCTGCTGATGTATAGTAGTTGCCCATCAGTGCTCCGGTCTTGGCGCCGTCGCATGCGGCCTCCGCCATCTTGGATGTGGTGTCCGGATGAGCTGGCGGCCTTGCTGCCGTGCCGACACAGCCAGCGTTGGTCAGGTCCATAGGGGGGGGGGACGGGGCCAGGTCCCGCCGGATTCGTGTCCCATGAGGGGTGCTGTATTGCGGGATAGTGGGGCAGCGGCCGTCTGCCCCACTCACCGCCGGAGAAGGCCCCAGGCAGTTCGGCGAGAGTGTCTCCTCCAGGGGACTGTAGCTCGTAGAGCCAGCCTCTCCCTGGATCCAGCCGACCCTCTGTGTTGGGCTTTGTTGCTGTGGGTCTGCAGTTCAGATTTAAGCATTATTTTTATCGTTTTTAGTGCGGTCTTGCAGGAGCTATGCGTGCCTGCGACCATCCAGCTCGGCGGGCAGGCCCCGCCCCGGGGTGAGCCGGTTTTAATATTGTGTAAACTCGTTGTAACTCTTCACTGATGTCGCCCCGGAAGTGACGCGACGTCAGGGGCCGTGAGTCTCTAGTGCGTTCCACTGGTGGAACGCAAATGTCGCCGAAGCTATTCCGGCATACATAGTAGCTGGAAGAGAAAATCTTCAAAATAATCTCGGAGGAAAGAAATATGTATTGGTATACCACATAAACTGAGTAATTTATACATATAAAGAACATATAAAATATTGACATCAATAAAATAGAATACATATAAATGAGATAGAATGACTTATCAAATGTAAAAAATGCATATAACTAAAATAAAATGAACATACATAAGGTATGTACCTCTCAAGATACCACTCACCCGCCTGCCGCCACCACCAACACTAGCACCACAGCCGCTTCACTTGGTATGTCAGAGGAGTTATTTACACATCAGTTGGAAGAAATGAGTGATGCGCAACCATTATTGCCAGAGGATGTAGATAACAGGGATATGTCTCAGGCAGGCAGCATTACACACATGGACGTATGGTGTGATGATGATGATGTTGTACCCGCTGCTGCTTCCTTTGCTGAGTTGTCAGATACAAATGAAGCAGTTGATGATGACGATGCGTCCATGGATGTCACGTGGGTCCCCGCTCGGCAAGAAGAAGAACAGGATGAAAGTTCAGATGGGGAGACAGAGAGGAGGAGGAGACGAGTTGGAAGCAGGGGGAGGTCGTCGCAAGGAGCTAGTGGCACAGTCAGACAGCATGCATCGGCACCCGGGGTCAGCCCGACAGCACGCCAATCAACGCATGCTGTGTCCACCACCAGAATGCCGTCATTGCAGAGCTCAGCAGTGTGGAATTTTTTTGTGTGTCAGCAATGCCATTTGCAACCTGTGCCAAAAGAAACTGAGTCGTGGGAAGTCCAACACCCACCTAGGTACAACTGCTTTGCGTAGGCACATGATCGCACATCACAAACGCTTATGGGATCAACACATGAGTACAAGCAGCACGCAAACTCAAAGCCGCCATCCTCCTCCTGGTCCAGCATCTTCAGCCACGTCAACCACTGCTGTCCTCCTTGCCCCCACTCAACCATCCACCACTCCGTCTCCCGCCTTGAGCAGTTCCCGCTCATCTGCCCACAGTACGGTGTCTGTCAAGGACATGTTTGAGCCAATGTCAGAAAGTCACCCCCTTGCCCAGCGTCTGACAGCTGGCTTGTCCGAACTATTAGCCCACCAGCTTTTACCATACAAGCTGGTGGAGTCTGAGGCGTTCAAAAAATTTGTAGCTATTGGGACACCGCAGTGGAAGGTACCCGGCTGAAATTTCTTTTAACAAAAGACAATCCCCAACCTGTACTCGATTGTGCAAAAGGAAGTAATGGCATGTCTGGCACACAGTGTTGGGGCAAGGGTCCATCTGACCACTGATACCTGGTCTGCAAAGCATGGTCAGGGCAGGTATATCACCTACACTGCGCATTGGGTAAACTTGCTGACGGCTGCCAAGCATGGAATGCGTGGCTCTGCAGAGGAGTTGGTGACACCGCCACGACTTGCAGGCAGGCCTGCTGCCACCTCCTCTACTCCTCCTACTCCATCCTCTTCCATAACCTCCTCGGTTGAGTCCTCTTCTGCTGCTGCGTCTTGCTCCACATCAACGGCACCCCCCCAGCTCCCCAGGTACTATTCCACATCCCGGATACGGCAGTGTCACGTCGTCTTGGGTTTGACTTGCTTGAAAGCAGAGAGTCACACTGGACAAGCACTCCTGTCTGCCCTGAATGCACAGGTGGAAAAGTGGCTGACTCCGCAGCAACTGGATATCGGCAAAGTGGTTTGTGACAACGGAAACAATTTGTTGGCGGCATTGAAGTTGGGCAAGTTGACACATGTGCCGTGCATGGCACATGTGTGTAATCTGATCGTACAACACTTTGTGCATAAGTACACAGGCTTACAGGACGTCCTGAAGCAGGCCAGGAAGGTGTGTGGTCATTTCAGGCGTTCCTACACGGCCATGGCTCACTTTGCCGATATCCAGCAGCAAAACAACATGCCAGTGAGGTGCTTGATTTGCGACAGCCCAACACGTTGGAATTCAACACTCCTAATGTTTGACCGCCTGCTCCATCAAGAAAAAGCCGTTAATGAATATTTGTATGACCGGGGTGCTAGGACAGCCTCTGGGGAGCTGGGAATTTTTTTGCCATGTTACTGGACGCTCATGCGCAATGCCTGTAGGCTCATGCGTCCTTTTAAGGAGGTGACAAACCTAGTCAGTCACACTGAAGGCACCATCAGCGACATCATACCATTTGTTTTCTTCCTGGAGCGTGCCCTGCGAAGAGTGCTGGATCAGGCCGTAGATGAGCGTGAAGAGGAAGAGTTTTGGTCACCATCACCACCAAAAACAGCCTTATCAGCATCGCTTGCTGGACCAGCCGCAACGCTGGAAGAGGATTGTGAGGAAGAGGAGTCAGAGGAGGAATGTGGCTTTGACGAGGAGGAGGAAGACCAACCACAACAGGCATCCCAGGGTGCTCGTTGTCACCTATCTGGTACCCGTGGTGTTGTACGTGGCTGGGGGGAAGAACATACCTTCATTGACATCACTGAGGAGGAGGAACGGAAAATGAGTAGCTCGGAATCCAACCTTGTGCAAATGGGCTCTTTCATGCTGTCGTGCCTGTTGAGGGACCCTCATATAAAAAGGCTGAAGGAGAACGACCTGTACTGGGTGTCCACGCTACTAGACCCCCGGTATAAGCAGAAAGTGGCGGAAATGTTACCAAATTAAAACAAGTCGGAAAGGATGAAGCATTTGCAAAATAAATTAAAAAGTATGCTTTACACAGGGTATAAGGGTGATGTCACAGCACAACAGGAATCTAACAGGGGAAGAGGTGGAAGTCATCCTCCTCCTCCTCCCACGACCACGCCGGCAAGGACGCTTTAAAGACGTGTTGTTGATGGAGGACATGCAGAGCTTTTTAAGTCCTACGCATCGCCACAGCCATTCGGGATCCACCCTCAGAGAACGACTCAACCGACAGGTAGCAGACTACCTCGCCTTAACTGCAGATATCGACACTCTGAGGAACAAATGAACCCCTTGACTACTGGGTGTGCAGGCTTGACCTGTGGCCTGAGCTATCCCAATTTGCGATAGAACTTCTGGCCTGCCCCGCTTCAAGTGTCCTGTCAGAAAGGACCTTCAGTGCAGCAGGAGGTATTGTCACTGAGAAGAGAAGTCGCCTAGGTCAAAAAAGTCTAGATTACCTCACCTTTATTAAGATGAATGAGGGATGGATCCCAAAGGGACTGACAGTGGGCGATACATTCGACTAAAAAAGGCCTGATGAGATGAGCTGCCTTGGGCTAAAAATGGTCCACACGCTGCTGTATTTTAGCTCTGTATGGCGGTTGACTTGCGTGACTTATCCGCCACCAACTAGGGTTCAAGCCGCAATGTTTTAGGGCACTTTCTGCCTGGGAAACAAACATACATTTTTATGGCCGCTGCTATAGCAACGGCTGCAACGATACCGAATTTTTCAGGCATTTGTACATGCCTAATTTTTCGGCCCTCTGGTGCTGCACTGTGGCTTCAAAAACCAAACCAAAAAAAAAGGCACATATTGACCCTATGTAGGAACCCTATGGGGAACAGTCCCTATTCTGCTCTGTGTCAGTGTGTATCAGGGTCCCTGAGGACAGGTGTCAATCCATATCTGCCAATTGACCCAATGTAGGGGGAACAGTCTCTATTCTGCTCTGTGTCAGTGTGTATCAGGGATCCTTAGGATGGGTGTAAATCCATATCTGCCAAGTGACCCTATGTAGGGGTAACAGTCTCTATTCTGCTCTGTGTCAGTGTGTATCATGGTCTCTGAGGACAGGTGTCAATCCATACCTGTCAAGTGACCCTATGTAGGGGGAACAGTCTCTATTCTGCTCTGTGTCAGTGTGTTTCAGGGGCTTTGAGGACAGATGTCAATCCATATCTGCCAAGTGACCCTATGTAGGGGGAACAGTTTCTATTCTGCTCTATGTCAGTGTGTATCAGGGATCCTTAGGATAGGTGTCAATCCATATCTGCCAAGTGACCCTATGTAGGGTGAACAGTCTCTATTCTGCTCTGTGTCAGTGTGTATCATGGTCTCTGAGGACAGGTGTCAATCCATACCTGCCAAGTGACCCTATGTAGGGGGAACAGTCTCTATTCTGCTCTGTGTCAGTGTGTATCAGGGGCTTTGAGGACAGGTGTCAATCCATATCTGCCAAGTGACCCTATGTAGGGGGAACAGTTTCTATTCTGCTCTGTGTCATTGTGTATCAGGGTCCCTGAGGACAGGTGTCAATCCATATCTGCCAAGTGACTCTATGTAGGGGGAACAGTCCCTATTCTGCTCTGTCAGTGTCTATCAGGGATCCTTAGGATAGGTGTCAATCCATATCTGCCAAGTGACCCTATGTAGGGGGAACAGTCTCTATTCTGCTCTGTGTCAGTGTGTATCATGATCTCTGAGGACAGGTGTCAATCCATACCTGCCAAGTGACCCTATGTAGGGGGAACAGTCTCTATTCTGCTCTGTGTCAGTGTGTATCAGGGTCCCTGAGGACAGGTGTCAATCCATATCTGCCAAGTGACTCTATGTAGGGGGAACAGTCCCTATTCTGCTCTGTCAGTGTGTATCAGGGATCCTTAGGATAGGTGTCAATCCATATCTGCCAAGTGACCCTATGTAGGGGGAACAGTCTCTATTCTGCTCTGTGTCAGTGTGTATCATGATCTCTGAGGACAGGTGTCAATCCATACCTGCCAAGTGACCCTATGTAGGGGGAACAGTCTCTATTCTGCTCTGTGTCAGTGTGTATCAGGGTCCCTGAGGACAGGTTTCAATCCATATCTGCCAAGTGACCCTATGTAGGGGGAACAGTCCCTATTCTGCTCTGTGTCAGTGTGTATCAGGGACTCTGAGGACAGGTGTCAATCCATATGTCAAGGTGTCAATGTGTCAATCCATATCCATTGTGAATTAGGAATCCATAGGTGATTTCTGCCCTTTATGGATTAAAACCAGACTATGCATCAACTGTGTAATTTTCCATGGGAGTTTTGCCATGGATCCCCTTCCGGCATGCCACAGTCCAGGTGTTAGTCCCCTTTAAACAACTTTTCCATTACTTTTGTGGACAGAAAGAGTCCCTGTGGGTTTTAAAATTCGCCTGCCCATTAAAGTCAATGGTGGTTCGCCCGGTTCGCCGGTTCGCGAACGTTTGCGTAAGTTCCCGTTCGCCATTCGCGAACTGAAAATTTCATGTTCGCGACATCACTACTGAGGAGATATACTATATGATCCAGGCCCGAGTACAGTAAGTGACTAATACACTCCAGTACATACTACTAGATCAACAATGCATGTATTATGTCATCAAGTAAATTATTAAGGCACAGTATATTGTAAAAATACTGGTCTCAATAAAAATCATAGGAATATCCCCAGAGAATATTTTTTGTTAAGTCCTTTGGGGTGTACAGTGTCAAGGGTTCTTATCCAGTAAAGTTCTTTCTGTAGTAGAAGTTTTTTGCGGTCACCGCCATGTAGTGGTAAGAGTATATGGTCGATTGCCAAAAATGTCATGGATGGTAATGGATGGTTGAATTCAAGAAAATGTTTTGCCACTTGTAAGTCAGAGCCATTGTCTCTATAAGCCACCCGGATGCTGGAGCAATGGTTGAGATCTGGTTGGAGATCTGTCTTCCCTATGTAAGCCAGTCCGCAGGGGCACATCAATTTGTAAATAACAAAGTCACTCGTGCATGTCAAGCGATGTCGAATAGCAAATTTCTTCCCTGTATGGGGATGTGTGAATGACTTACTCAGTATCATGTGGCTGCAGGTCACGCAGCCCAGACATCTGTAACACCCAGTGTTGAGATGTTTTGATTGTGGGTTGTAACAGTGGATAGGGTCTGTTTTCACCAATAGGTCTCTTAGATTGCTGCCTCTGCGGTAACATATCATAGGTGGTTCCTTGAATACTTTGGGTAGAGAGTCATCGTTCTCATAATTCTCCAGTTGCGGTCTAGTGATTTCTTAAGGTTATGTGACATGGTGGTGTATGTGGATGCAAAGACTAGTCTCTCGTCTTTTGGAAGTTCTGTTGCGGACATTACATAACACTTGTCAAGAGCTGCTTGTAGACTCTTGTTGCTGTTACCCCTTGATTTAAACTTATCCCAGTAAGCCAACTGACAGGAACCCCATCCTGCATGCAACTAGTCACCATCCAAGACACCTTATCAACTCACTGCCCCACTCTCAGTACCTAGGGATGATACGGAACAATTCCAACATCAATAATACCCACAACCAGCTACAACAAATGTTGGATAAGTTTAAATCAAGGGGTTATAGCAACAAGATTCTACAAGATTCTACAAGTTCTTTGAGTGCTATCTTTACTTATATATATATATATATATATATATATATATATATATATATATATATATACACACACACACACACACACACTCTCTACCTCCCCACGATGGTTTTACATATCAGGACATAATAAAAATCATATGTTCGTTAGTCGACCACAAACTCATCCCACTCATAAACGTAGATCTTTTTACTAAAATACTGGCAAACAGACTGCGACCACTGCACCCTGACCAATCAGGATTCATCTCGGGCAGGGAGACCAAACACAACATGATGAAGATCGTGAACCTAATCTATCACTCTAAACGTTGGGGGGGGGGGTCATTAGGGTCCAGTCTACTCCTGTCTATAGATGCCGTAAAGGCGTTTGACAGGATGGACTAGACCCTAATGACTCACACATTGCAACATATGGGCTTCGTAACAAATTGGCTGCACTGGTTGGGAGTACTGTACTCCACACCCACGGCAATGCTACAGCTCAACGGTCAGCTTTCTGAACTGGTGAAAATTACAAACGGTACGAGATGGGGATGTCCCCTCTCCCCCCTCCTCCAAGGCATTCAAGACTGACTCAAGGTATAAGAGCAGGAGGAGAACATAAAATAGCTGTGTTTGCAGATTATACGCTTTTTTTTACAGTTTCATTGTCACTGCTATGTCTGTTAAAGTTAGTTGCTGTTTTAGCCTTCACCAAGTGTCGTCTGGTATTCGGGGAAATCTGCTGATGGAAAGTATGTCCAGGGCTATAAACACAGAGCTATAAACACAGGCTGTTAACTGTGTTCATTAAAAATATTCACCAGTATGCAATGTCCTGATTACATATATAATGAAAATATGGTAGAATATGGATATATTTAGTGAAATACCTTTCAAAAGGGGTTATTAATAATAAACCCTAAGATCCAATATTAATAATAGAATTAGAGGTTTACAGAAGGACAATTGCAAACTGATGAATTAAATGAAGAATAACTGTTGAAAATATGTTGAAAATATGTATGATTTGAAGAAAAAAAGAATGTAAATCAACATGTTGTCTCCTTCCATCTACCTTTTCTTTTAAATGGACGATAACATCATGTACATCCATGACATTACCTCTGGCGACCACCAGAGGGCAACAATTCAAATATAAGCCACTGAATTCCATGGAACGCACAGACATTTTTATGAAGTCACAGTGGAATGCACGGAAGTGCGCCGAACTGGAAGTGAAGACGGACAGGAAAATTTGACCGCGAAAAAAGATTGAATGAAACAGAAACAGCTGGGACACCCTTCATACTACAGATAGGAAGCCCAATGAGAAGAGGATCTTGTACCAACGCCCACCACACCACCAATGAACTCCCAGCTTGAGCATATTTAAGGGTTTGAGAGGGGAGGGGGAAAATAGGCTTATTTGTACACTTGAGGTTTTGACAGTATTTGTAAATTGTATGTTTTAACTGAAATTTGATATTTGGTCCCTGAGGAAGTTTCCTAAGGGAGACGAAACGCGTAGGACCAGTAATATCATTTTATGATTTTATTTTTATACTTTAAAGCCAATAAATTTCCTTTTTTATCAACCATTGGGAGTGTGTGGACTTCCTAAATTTGGAATTGGCGTGGCAACCAAACAAAAGGAGGAACCCCCCTAACTACAGGGGAGGCAACCTGAGGGCTTGAAAAAAAAACATCAATTTGTGAGTGCAACCTTGAAATATGAAATGAATATTTAAATCTAACTTTATTACTCTATGTTGTATTTTATGCTTATATTCTAGTGATACAAGCTGAATCCCTGGTCGATTTGTAGTTTGCTATAAACACAGTAGCCTGATCCAGGGTGGAAATGGCCATCCGTGATCTCAGTCAAGCCTCATCAACTGGGTCTGAAGTGCTCCAGGGTCCCTAATAGCTTGGAGGAAGCAGACTTGGCGGAGGTACTCAGTTGGAGTACTGGAGCTCTGTCACAATATATAATGTAATGGGACTAGCACTGAATTTTTTAGACTTTAGCATGTATTAATGTAAGTTAATGTTTACCAATAGATGTAGTTTAAAATGAATTAGCTAATCTTTTTTGGTGTGACATAAACTCCCTATTTAAAGTGTCAGTGTACAGGATATCTCTTTTCTACTCAATCATGAACATTATTTATGTACTAAGTTCCTGACTTCCAAAACATAAACTCTTTAATTTTACAGACAAATTACAACCCAGACATTTATGAAACAAGCTTTTTCTCGTGTTGTATCTGAGATCATAAATCTGATTACCATATATTTCAATTATGGAATGATAATGTATATTAAGAGACGTTTCACATTTATTAAAAATGTTTTGCTACTATGGGAAAGTTTCATGTAAGGATTCATAGCAGTCATCCATCTCTAGCTTTAGAATAAAAAAAATGACTTGGGGAAGGGAGGAAATGAAAGAAGGGTATTAGAAAATCACATCAGCATAAAATCAGTTTAAATGCAGTCAGTAAATATATAAAAACAGTGTGATATGCTTAACTGGCAATTGTTTAAAAATTGCAATTCTTGTACCAACTTAGTAAAATACAACTGCATTTGAGGTGTGTGTGTCACAGGAAAGATCACAAAATTTGCATGCTGAATGAAAAGCAATGGATTTTGGAAAAGTAGCTTAAAGGCTCTTCTGAATACACATCTAAACAGGAAATGCTTAGTGAAACAAAAAGTGAATCAGAATGCAATATCAAGTGAAATTCACTTTTATTTTTATATGTCAATTGTGTCTTGTAAATTTTATTTAATAAAAACAGCAAAATGTTTTAGTGTCATGATTTTACTATTTCATGACAAATAGTCATGATTTTATTAAAGGAGGTGAGTATTGTGTATTAACCCTTCCTTTACTCTCAAATTAGAAGCAAACGAACATACAGAAAAACAAACAAACATAGAAACATCCAATGAGCTCACATATCGCAGAAACAAAGAAGATAGTGTGCCAAACTTAATTGTTTTCTTTGCCACCAAGGGCACACAGTCCACAGTAGTTACAAAAGTCCAGAGTCACAGTTATGGGAAAGCAAACGAACAGGAGCACATAGGAAGAACAATCCTGTAAAATAAATAGATAAATGAATAAAAATTAACAGCCACAGAAGACTCTCAGGAGGCCTAGGTGGCGAATTAGAATACTGGAGTTGTAATAACAGAATACAGGCTAAAAAACATAAGGAGAAAGATAGGAAAAAGAAGTTTAGTTGTAATACAAAATCAGGTAACAAAGTAAACACCTGGCAACAATTGAATTTGTTGGGGAGGGCAAAACTGCTAGCAAAGGTGAGTATTGAAGGGACAGATGACACTCACCTCCATGACTTTCATAAAATCATGACTTTTTATCATGAAATAGTAAAATCATGGAATTTTCTTTCAAAACATGGAGATTCCTATTGTGTAAGTTCAAAGCTGCCAAATAACTGAAGAGAAATGTGGAAGATTGGATTGAAGAAGAATTCATGGGAGGTTGTCACAACACTCCTTAGTTAATATGCCCTTGTGCAGTACTCACACTCACCACTGTTTCTGTTTGGCACTGTTTCTCATTTCTTTTCGTTAAGCACTTCACCTGGCCCTTGTTTAGCACCTATATATTCTGGTTTCTCACCTCACTCCCTGTCAGATCATTATCCTCTATCCTTTATCTTGTGTCTGCTGTTACCTGGTTCCTGTTCCCTGTGATTCTGACTCCTTGATCCTGTGTCGTGTATCCTGATCCTGTTCCGATGTCCTTATGGTCCCGCGTTCTCGTCTCTGCCTGGTCCTGTGTCCTCTGCCTCCCGTTCCAGTGTTCGCTTGCAGTGTTCCTGCCAATACTTCAGTTCCAGTGATTCTGACCTTGCTGCCTTATTTACGTGTGACCTGCTTTGGGCTTTGCTACTTCGTGTTTTTATTTAGTGATTTGTGGCTTAGGATCCGTGCCCCACCTATATTCTGTGGTGGCTGCACGATCCTGCCTTAACTATTTACTTTTTGCATTAGTCCTATTTACATGTACTCTGCCTGTTCTATTTGTATTTATATTGATTTCTTGCAGGCCCAGACTGGCCACCGGGCAAGTGCCCGGTGGGCCGCGATGGCCATGGGCCGTGGCCGGCAGGGGAGGTCACAGGATCTCCCCTGCCAGTCTTTGCAGGGCTGGCACTATCTGAGCGCCGACCCTGCTGTGTGCCATTAAGGGCCGGTGGGGAGATCAGAGATCTCCCTCACCGGCCCACTTAAATAGACCTGCGGCTGGGGAGGGAGGGAGAGGACCCGGCGGAGCTCTATCTTGCAGCTCTGCCGGGTTCCTCTCGCGAGATCTGGTGCGTTGCCATGGCAACGACCGGATCTCGAGAGAGTGAACTCTAGCCTCGCAGGCTAGAGTTCACTCACCCACTGGACCACCAGGGACGCTGTGCGAGTGCCGGTCCCCCCCTCTCTCTCCCACATACCACCCTGCCTGTACCCCCCTCCCAGGCTAAAGGTAAGAAGGGAGGGAGGGACATTATAACTGCTTATTTTTATTTTTTAGCCACCAAACACACACACAATCCCTTCTAATATTCACACACATCACTCTCACACATAGCACTCACATCACTCTCACACACATCACACTCACACACATCTCTCACACATAGCACTCTCACACCAATCACACCCATCACTCTCACACCCCATCACACCCATCACTATCGCACTCTCTCACACCCATCACTATCGCACTCTCTCACACCCCATCACACACAGCACACACACATTACTCTCGCACACAGCACTCTCCCACCCCATCGCACACAGCACTCTCCCACCCCATCACACACAGCACTCTCCCACCCCATCACACACAGCACTCTCCCACCCCATCACACACAGCACTCTCCCACCCCATCACACACAGCACTCACACAGCACTCTCCCACCCCATCACACACGGCACTCTCCCACCCCATCACACACGGCACTCTCCCACCCCATCACACACGGCACTCTCCCACCCCATCACACTCGGCACTCTCCCACCCCATCACACTCGGCACTCTCCCACCCCATCACACTCGGCACTCTCCCACCCCATCACACTCGGCACTCTCCCACCCCATCACACTCGGCACTCTCCCACCCCATCACACTCGGCACTCTCCCACCCCATCACACTCGGCACTCTCCCACCCCATCACACTCGGCACTCTGACACCCATCACACTCGGCACTCTCACACTCGGCACTCTCGCACCCGCACAGCACTCGCACACATCACGCACAGCACCCTCACACCCGTAGCGCTCTCACATCCAGCACCCTTACACACATCATACACAGCACCCATCACACACATCATAAACAGCACTCTCACACACAGCACCCACACACAGCCCCCACACATCACACACAGCACCCCTCAAACATAGCATCCATCGTACACACATACTGCACCCTTCACATACACACTACATCCCTCCCTCACAGACATCCACTGCACCAAACACACACACACACACAATACTTCCGAACATATTTATAATATATATATATATATATATATATATATATATATATATATATATACACATACTGCACTCCTAAACACATTACGTTCCAGACACACACACACTAGATCCCTCACCCAACTCTGGATCATATACGCACACTAGATCCCTTTATACACTCTGAATCCTTATATACACACACTCACTAGATCTCCTACACATTCTGGGTCCTTCAAACACACACTAGACTCCTGTATACACACACACTGCGCCATCTACACACGCACACTACATTCCTAAAATGCACACTCGGGATCCCTTATAAACACACTAGATTCATTGTAAACAAACACATGCTACATCACCTATATATATACACACACACTATAGCCTGTATGCACACACTTACTACATCCCCTGTACACACATTCTCTACAGCCCCCAGCCATATATATGCATTACATTACACCAAAAACACAACACTACTAAAACCGACCTTATTACACAATACCACACCACAATCAGCTCACTCTACACGCACGCAATACCACAAGCAGGCTCCAAACACATGCACAATACTCTTTCCTGGCATTTTGTCTCCTGGTATCCATTTATAGAGACAAGTTGCAAGGAAACACAGTGCAAGCATGTTATTAAATTTGCTTGCACTGTGCAGAACAAATACAGGGCTTTTTTTTCTCATGCTAGAGCTCTTTAGCAGAGCTCTGCGCATGGTCTGCTCTAGCCTCGCAGGCTAGAGTTCACTCACCCACTGGACCACCAGGGATGCTGTGCGAGTGCCAACATGCTCACTTTGAGAGGGGGCGTGTTTGTCATTGGTGATCCCGAAACACACCCTCTCTGCCCCGCCCCCTTCTTAGTGGGCCGCTGTGATAAAAAAAATGCCCGGGCCTAATTTTTCTCCCAATCCGGCCCTGATTTTGTGTGTGTGTGTGTGTGTGTGTGTATAATTTGTGGCATTGTACATATTTTGTTTTTGTATATTATTATATCCTTTGGTTTTCTTTAATACATATTTTCTTAATTGCTCCATTCATCGTATCCTTGTATTATTTCTCTGCTAAGTTGGTTCCCACATTTAAAGGGACAGTGCTGTCGCAGGGCAGCACCCCTTCATGTCCTTACAGAGGTGAACTTATAGGACCAGTCCATGGTTCTCATAAAATTCACCACCCTAGCTCCAAGCATGCTAGCATTGGATGCAACCGCTCCTCTACCCAAAATGTTAACATAGGCCTGCTGCATTACCTACTTGACCCAACAAGGTCTGGATAGAGCTGGAAAATCACAAGAATGGATAACAAAACTGATGGATGTCTGGTAGAAGCCGTCCTGTGCCCATTCCTTCAAGCACTCAACTCTGCACAACAGCAGCTTAGCTGGGTAATAAACTAATTTAATATTTGGGAAATATTGAAGACCATTCCCTCAGTGGTAAAAGAACAATTATTGTAGTCCAGATCCTGGACATATAAAACCCAAGAGACAAGGTAAAATAGGGTCACAAGTTCATCTGAAAGCTCTAGGTTTGGTGACCAGGACTTGAAAAGATAGAGGACACAAGAAACACCCCAGGTGCAAGAATACCTCTTAAGTAACTGGTCAATCAGAGAATGTTGATCATAGGAGGACCTGTAAAAGCCCTAGTGGGCTGAAGAAATGGCAGAACAATATAAGTTAACCATCCTTTAGGCCTGATCAGCTTAATAGAAGGCGGATATAATTTTTAAGACAGAGGCCAAAATACAAGTCCCTAGCCATGCACCAGTCAGCCCAAGAATGCAAAGTGGAGCAATATGATTTTCGAGTTCTGGAGGCACATGAGTCTGCCAGTAAATGCCTGTTTTCATCCAAAGCATAGTCAGCCCAGAAGGGAAAGTGTGCCATCCCATTAGAGAATGAAGAAGACCTTCCAGGTTGCATAGAAGTTGGAGGAGCCAGGAACAAAAATTGTTGGTAAACTCCAGAATTAGTGAAACTAATGAGCAGCCCAGAAAGTCAGAATGAGAATTGTTTTGGTGAGGTTCAGGTTGATGGGAATTTTTTTTATTGGACCCTTTATCATAATCAGAAATCAGCCCTGATACAATGTGCAAATCAAAATATACGACAAAAATGGCACATTTACATGAACATATGCTCCTGGGTAGAAACTTTCCTTTGCTGCTGCCTTCATTGTATGTCATCTCTCTCTCTTTTAACCTATCACAAAATATCTGTCCATTTAAAATGTATTCTATAATATACGGAAACACAAAATGAGAGAGAAAGATTAAGAAATTAAAACTGAACAAATTGCCCTTTTGATGTTAAAGTCACCCTTAATTTAGTCACCATTATTGAATCACAGTGAGTCAATTGAAAACTCAATGAGTGCAATAAATTACTTATCTCTATAGAGATGGAGGTTAGGAGTGAGATAGGATATGCAATAAATATCTGTAGACATTTTCCTGATTAGACCCTGTTTTTTGTAGTGCGCATAAATGGTAATTTAAGCAATATGAATATTAATGGTAATTATTAGTATAGTGTAAGATACAAAGATAATTAAAGGAAAATTCACTTTCCAGGATTTTTAGAGGAACACACCAAACATCATAATCCAGTGTTTCCCAAATGAGTTTTAAAGACCCACCAACAGTCTAGGTTTTGTCAGTATCTGCATTGAAATAAAAAAGTGAAAAACATAAATCCTGGATTGTTAATGCGCTATGAGAAATGGTTTGGATAGTGGTGTGTCCGTTTAAGGATTTAGAGGTCCACACAGGTATGATCTATTCTGATATATAATAACCTGGCATGATTTTAGACTTTAAATGGTACAATAAAACATTTCATAAAATAATGCCTTTAAGCGGTAAAAAATTTGCATTCCTCTTATGAATTCGCTTGCTCAGTCCATAAGCGTATATGTGTGGTTATCAGGGCAAAGAAATCTTATGGGAAAATTATTATCCGCAAAGTCATCATATAGTAAGTGAGAAAATTGCTTTTAAATCTATATTATCCTAGTGGTATTAGTTATCAAGCACATATTTTTGGAACATTCTGATAAATCGTCCATATAGAGTAAAAGATTCTACATTGGACACATAACAACGCAACTTGATAAATCTAAATGATAATTTCAATGTTAAACATTTAGTGGACTTGATGGACACATCAGTTTTAAAATACTTGGAAGGAGTGTATGTTATTTGTCATTTGTATTATTCTTTTAACCAAGCTGATAACATTTTCTAGGTTCACTGCACATTTAGATCTCGGAATCCACTTTAGCTGTTCATGCTGTCATGACAAATTGAAGTTCAATACCAGGTCAGGTCAAATTATTCAAGGACTGATTTATACATCTAAAAAAAAAATCTGCTTTGATATATGTTATATAGAATTGTTACTGAATGCACAAGACACTAATCGCAACAAATGTCCAAGTTATTGCGCTATTCCTGGAAAATGACAATGACAGTATAAAGGTATCTGGCATAGATGGCTATTTAAATAGACTGAGTATGAAAGAAATTGGCATTATATTAGGCTAGCAGACCTTCCTATAAGCATGCATGAGAACGCTATATTTCTGGTCTCTTTTATCTTCATAACTAGAATTTTGCAAGTATAAACAAACAGTATATAAAGTATTTAATATTCATATAACAAGTGTTTCATAACAGGCATGGGCTCTATCAAGTTAATTAGCTGTTTGATTATGAATGGTTATGGCACACAAACAGTTAATAGCAGACCATATTAATCATAGTAAATAGACATTCTGCACCATAATATAGGAAAAGAGTTTTTAAGACACATGGTCTTAAGAACTATACTAATTTTGCAGATTTAGAACATACACCCATATGTTCCATGTATTCTTGACCTTGTAAATCAAAGGCAGCAAAACTCAGCCTAACAAATATGCTAATTAGCCTGTGCTAAATGTATAATTCAGTATGTATCAGTTGTACTTGATGTGTGATTAAACATGCATTTTTAAATTTTAAGTAATAAAAACAACCAGAACGACAGATATTTTATTATGTGCTCTTTCTCTGTAAAGCCTTATGGACACTCTAAAGCAGCGTTTCCCAATTGGTGTTCCGCAGAACAAAATTAGACCCTGTGCCACCCGATGGGCATTGCTGCACATGGACCCGGTCAGCACCGCAGTCGATTACTTGCACGGCCAGGCCCCTGTAGTATGGGATGCTGGAAGGAAATGACGGACGGTCATTTCCTCCCAGCTTCGTATAGAAAGTGCCACGCTGGAGGGAGGGAGGCAGCAGCCGGGAGTGAGCAGCTCCCCCCACACACACCAGCCTCATTCAGCAAGTCACCCTCCTGCAGACAACATGTATGCTAACAGGAGGGTGACTGCAAATATAAAAAAATTACATGAGTGTGTTTTTGACAGTGTGTGTGTGTATCTGTGTGTCACTGTGTGTATCTGAGTGTGTGTATTAATGTGAGACTGTGTGTGTATCTGAGTTTGTGTATCTGTGTGTCAGTGTGTATATCTGTGTGTCACTGTGTGTATCTTTCAGTGTGTGTGTATCTGTGTATCTGTGTGTCAGTGTGCGGTGTACGTGTATCTGTGTGTTGAGGTGTGAGCGTGTAACTGTGTGTATCTGAGTGTGTGTATATGTCTGTGTATATGTGTGTATCTGTGTTCATGTGTCAGTGTGTATCTTTGTGTCTGTGTGTTTATGAATGTGTGTATATGTGAAGTATTTGTGTGTATCTCTGTGTTTAATGTGTATTTATATCTGTGTAAGTATGTGTCAGGGCTCCGCGGGCAGCGGTGAGGGGAGGCTGCAATCCGCTCGCAGCACTCACCCTCGGTCCGTCGCTGCCCGCGGTCCCCCCTCCTCTTACCGGGCGGCGAGCGGCGTCCTCTCCTCTTGACACGCTGCTCGCATCCTCTCCTCCTCCTCCCCCCAGCGGCAGCATGTCTAACGCTGCACGCTGGGAGCCGGCACCCATATCAGTACTCCGGGGTCACTCACGTGACCCGGCGTTAAAGCGACAGTACAACAATCACAGTGGGGGGTATAGATACCCCCCACGTGTGTTTGTTAATTCTGATTGGAAGTTATCCAATCAGAATTAAGGCAAGGATATTTATACTTACCTTTCCTGTCTCTCAGTGCCCTGTTGTGGTCTTTGCTTTAGAGTATTGATACTGAACGTGTGCTTTCTGGTTGCGTACTCCCTGGATTGTTATACTGACTTTGTGACTTTCTCCTACCCTTTGACCTCGGCTTGTTTCTCGTTATTCTGTTTTCTGGTTCCCCTTACTCGGCTTATCTCCTGACTATTCTGTGTGTGCTTAGCCCGGCCACTCTAAGGTCCGGTACTGCACACTTTCTGTGTGTGTGTTAGCGTGTTGGGTTCCCCGAATCGTGACAGTATGTATTTGGCAGTGTATGTGCATACATCCCAGAAATCAAACACCAACACAACATGCAAATACACCCCTCCAAACACAAATATTACATACAAAAATACCCCTGAAAAAACACCCCTGAATTTAAACTCCAAAATTATATACAAACACTCAAACACCCTTAACTCAAACACCAATACTACAAACATGCATTTAAAAGCAAACACTTAATCCAAACACACCCCTACATGCAAATGTGAACATTACATTACAGTACACTATGTTAAAGGGTTCCACAGGAAAAAATAATTTGGAACCCCTGCTCTACGGGGAAACTACATTTTGTGGTATAGAACATGCCTTTGCAGTCTCACTACTCAATTTTGCAATTTAGAAGTTAAAACAATTTGTTTATGCAACCAGAGCCACACCTCTCCTACCTGTAACTTAGACAGACTAACTTTACTGCACAGAGTCTTTAATTTAGTATGCTAAAACATGCAGGATCCTCAATTAAGTTAAATTAACAGAGAAGAAGATACAACCTTCTAAAGGAAACACACTGTGATGTAAGATCTGATTGAAAAAAATGAAACAATTTCATGGAGTCTTTGTTAGTCAGAGCCAGGGGAGGTGGGACTCAGCAGTAGAAACAGAAACAGAAGTGATTTAACTGCTAAATGACAGATAATTGAGCAGTGAGACTGCAGCTGCATGCTATATATACCACAACTGCGTCATTATTCTAGTTGTTTTGGTGCTTGGAGTATCCCTTTAACCTGAAACATACATTTTTATTAAGGATCTGAAGGTTTTCAAAATATTTATTAATAAATACACATATTTGCAGCTAAAAATACTCAGCATTTACCATAATGCACTTTTACAATTGCTGCATATTTTTTCATTCAAAGGTTCTCATCTCATCTCTGGACTTTTCACTTCTTTTGAATCTGCTAGAATGTATTAGCTTTGGTCAATGTGCAAAAGCGAATTAGTGAGGGAAAATTGAATTGTGAAATGGAAAAGACTGTGTGAAAATGTTTTATTTACTGCAAAAGTTTGTATATTTGCACTAATATATGTTTGCAATTTAGTAACTAAATAATATTTTATTTGATTGAAGTTTCATTTAAATTTTTTCACAAAGGGGAAGAAGAGTGCTAATTAAAAATCGTGAAATAAGCAGATCTAGAAACAAATGATAATTTATGCAACACTCTTACATAGATTATATAGACAAAGATCAACATTCTTTTATAGCTTTAGCTAAGTTTCATATTCAATAATCAGCACTGATACACATAAATGCAGAAATGAATCAATAGAATAATAAAAAAAAAAGATCATTAAGCAAAAAAAAAAAAAACAATCGTTGGCCTGGTTAAAAATGACTGTATGCACTTGAACGGCTTCATCTTTTTGCAGGGGTTAAATTGTCTGCAGTCCCCTGGTCCTATCCTTTCATTCCATTTTTGATCTTTTTTTGTGTTATTATGAGAGTTTTCTATATGAGAGCTTCCAGCAGCTAACCCCCCTATGCTGCTCAGGCTAATGGGGAAGCATGAGCTGGAACAGCAATGGGTGGCTGTGACTGGCTGAGGATGTCAGGTGACCACTTGCAGCCTATCACAGTGCCCATTCAGGTATAAATTGGTATGCCTACAAGGAAGTGTGTAACCTCTGCCTTAACCATATTTCCAATGGAGGTGGAGTTTTGGAACGTCAGTGACCTTCAATAAGTGTTTTTGCATGGCAAGACCACTTACTATTATCTCACATAAATATTATTGTTCATATTATAGCCAAATTTACCACTCTAACTCCTCCCACAGTTTTTACACTACATAGACAGTAATATACCAAAACGTGTGGATTGTTCCTGAATGGTGTGCTATTACTTTGTGGAACGTTTCACCATATGGTTCACAAAATATCATCGTTTTTGTGGCAAAATTGGTCCCGTAGGAATGAATGGCAGAATCTTCAAAACTAGAGTGGGAGCTGACAAAAGCTAGAGTGTGAGATTAAAAATAAGGACATGATTTCTAAACTGCCACCACTCCCTCATTTTCAAACCCACCTACACAAATCTTATATCAAAACTTTCAGCTATCCCTGCTGCCACTGAAAATGTCCACAGCTAAGCCATAGTCCTGATAGCTTTCACAACACGACCATTTGTTTGCAACTCACGCCATCCATTGAATGTAGGTCTGGGTCTTGTGATTCTCACAATATAAAGCTCTTCGCTGTAGGATTTATAGTTTTTAAACTACGACCGTTTGAAGATGGAAAGCACCAGTGAAGTGAGCAATTTGGAGCAGTTTGTTTTTAACCGCTCTTCTCTGCCCTTGCTGTAGAGTGAGTTGCCATAGGAACCCAAGTGTGTGAGCAGCCAGCAGAGTGTTCCGGAACACAAAGGCTTCTAGATGAAACACATTCTCTAAACTGCTATCATTCCTACAGTTTTGATAACACAAAAGTGAGCACTATCACATTTAATAAATATATTTCCATGTTAGTCAATTCGTTATACCTGTAATAGAAAAACAGTAACATGCAATGTTACAACAATACAGCAAATCAATGTTTCATAAAGTTACTCTGCCCAGTCCAACCTTTCCACAGTTACTCCAGCCACGCCAACCACACAACAGTTACTCAAGCCACTCCGCCCAGTTACTCCGCCTAGTTACTCCGCCCACTCCATTTGTGGACTACTGGTGGAGGCAAGAACACTTCACACAATTTCCCCAGAAATTGTAGCTTTTCTAGTTCAGTATTAAATTGCTTTAAAATGGTTTAACTCTGTATGGAGGGGTTTGGCCAGGGAACTCCAGACACTATAGGAGATTCAATGAGATTTAAAGATCATAGTGACTACAGTATTCCTTTAAGTGTTACCTTATTTATTTATTATTATTTATTTCTAAAATATTTTACCAGGAAAGATACATTGAGATGTCTCTCGTTTTCAAGTATGTCCTGGGTCCACAAATCATTTCATTGTTACAGTTAGGGTACAATAAAATACAAAAACAATATTAATACACAATAAATACAACATTTAACATAGAACAGGTAGGACATATATAATCAACCATGACAGGTGCATTCTGTTTTGAGGTATGTAGAGAGGGATCTCTTCAAGGACTTTAGGCTTAGGGGAGATTTTAAATTGTGCGGGAGGTCGTTCCACAATTGCGGTGCTCTGTAGGAGAAGGAGGATCGGGCTGCTTTCTTTTTGTATTGAGGTAGATTAAGTAAAGTGTTGGTACTGGATTGGAGGTTATAGGAAGTGGGAAGAGCTGGGGAAAGCATTGTGTTCAGGTAGGATGGGAGTTTCCAGAAAAGCTCTTAAACACAAGGCCTGAAAGATGAAGGGTTCCAGCGACAGCCAGTTTAGTTCTTTTAGCATGTCACAATGGTGGGTCCTGAAATTACATTGTAGCACAAATCGGCAGAATGAGTTATACAATGTGTTGAGTTTATTAATGTGGGATTGCGATGCAGATGCATATACTACATCCCCATAATCAATGATTGGCATCAGCATTTGCTGTACAATCCTTTCCTTTACTATAGGGCTTAGGCAGGATTTGTTTCTGTACAGGGCACCTAGTTTTGGATAAAGTTTAGATGCAAGCTTTTCTATGTGCAGGCCAAAAGATAGATTGGGGTCTAACATCATACCCAAGTATTTGAAAGAGTGGACTGCGGTCAGTGTGCCATTTGAATTTGTTTTGATGGATAGGTCTGTACAGCAGAAGGGCCACCTCAAAGTTTCAGCTAAATATGGCCTTTATCTCTGGCCAACTATGTCCTCCAATATTTTTGTAAAGTATGTAAAGGTTTTATTAAATACACATATGTTTCTGTCCTTAAAGGCACTGACCCATATCTGATGTTATATTGTATCTTATGTCTCGGGGCACACATTCTACCCCTGTAGCTGTCAAAAAAACAGCATTTTTCAGTAATCAGGCCTGCTAATTGGCCTTCAGTCAGCTCGTCATTGTGGGATGTAGACTTTAAAATATTAATTTGTTAAATCATGTGAATTATTGGTGACAACACAAGTAAGCTGAAACAAGATGCTGTGTACTTACAATGCTTCCTAGGGAAGAGAATTGAAACATAGAAACATAGAAACATAGAATGTGACGGCAGATAAGAACCATTCGGCCCATCTAGCCCAATTTTCTAAATACTTTCCTTAGTCCCTGGCCTTATCTTATAGTTAGGTTAGCCTTATGCCTATCCCACCTTAGCCTTATGCCTATTTTTACCAGTGAAACCAATATAACATCTCAACATTCACAAATATACATTTCTGACATTCAAAAACATAACAAAAACAAATCAGTGACCAATATAGCCACCTTTCTTTGCAAGGACACTCAAAAGCCTGCCATCCATGGATTCTGTCAGTGTTTTGATCTGTTCACCATCAATATTGCGTGCAGCAGCAACCACAGCCTCCCAGACACTGTTCAGAGAGGTGTACTGTTTTCCCTCCTTGTAAATCTCACATTTGATGATGGACCACAGGTTCTCAATGGGGTTCAGATCAGGTGAACAAGGAGGCCATGTCATTAGATTTACTTATTTTATACCCTTTCTTGCCAGCCACGCTGTGGAGTACTTGGACGCATGTGATGGAGCATTGTCCTGCATGAAAATCATGTTTTTCTTGAAGGATGCAGACTTCTTCCTGTACCACTGCTTGAAGAAGGTGTCTTCCAGAAACTGGGAGTTGAGCTTGACTCCATCCTCAACTGAAAAGGCCCCACAAGCTCATCTTTGATGATACCAGCCCAAACCAGTACTCCACCTCCACCTTGCTGGCGTCTGAGTCGGACTGGAGCTCTCTGCCCTTTACCAATCCATCCATCTGGCCCATCAAGACTCACTCTCATTTCATCAGTCCATAAAACCTTAGAAAAATCAGTCTTGAGATATTTCTTGGCCCAGTCTTGACGTTTCAGCTTGTGTGTCTTGTTCAGTGGTGGTCGTCTTTCAGCCTTTCTTACCTTGGCCATGTCTCTGAGTATTGCACACCTTGTGCTTTCGGGCACTCCAGTGATGTTGCAGCTCTGAAATATGGCCAAACTGGTGGCAAGTGGCATCTTGGCAGCTGCACGCTTGACTTTTCTCAGTTCATGGGCAGTTATTTTGCGCCTTGGTTTCTCCACACGCTTCTTGCGACCCTGTTGACTATTTTGAATGAAACGCTTGATTGTTCGATGATCACGCTTCAGAAGCTTTGCAATTTTAAGAGTGCTGCATCCCTCTGCAAGATATCTCACTATTTTTTAACTTTTCTGAGCCTGTCAAGTCCTTCTTTTGACCCATTTTGGCAAAGGAAAGGAGGTTGCCTAATAATTATGCACACCTGATATAGGGTGTTGATGTCATTAGACCACACCCCTTCTCATTACAGAGATGCACATCACCTAATATGCTTAATTGGTAGTAGGCTTTCGAGCCTATACAGCTTGGAGTAAGACAACATGCATAAAGAGGATGATGTGGTCAAAATACTCATTTGCCTAATAATTCTGCACGCAGTGTATGTAGAAACAATCGCACTCCTGGGACTTGGTCGAAGTAGTAAAATTTAGCTTTTATTTATTCCAGGGCAACACCGCTGGCTAAGGATGATGAGAGTTAAAGTTCTGTTTGTAATCATGGTAACCTCAAACCATGCATACTGGATATTGCCAGGCAAATGGTTGGAACACAAACACTCCCCTCACCCCTTTCCTCTGAGCCCCAATTATGCAGATACAAGGGCAGAGTGTAGCCCATAAATATACATATAAAAGCTAAATTTTACTACTTCAACCAAGTCCCAGGAGTGCGATTGTTTCTACACCCATAAATATATATATATATTTATGGGTGTAGAAACAATCGCACTATATATATATATATTTATGGGTGTAGAAACAATCGCACTCCTGGGACTTGGTTGAAGTAGTAAAATTTAGCTTTTATTTATTTCATATAAAATATCAACGTTTCAGTTCCAACTTGGAGCTTTCATCAGGACAGGCAACATATAACAAATGTGCAGACAAGAGAATATATACCACCACTAGAGTGTATTTACTGAATCAGTGTCCGGATGTAGCAAAGCTGGCCATGGCCGACTACACTCTGCTCTTGTATCTGCATTCATTGAATATTCTGCCATTCATTTATGGGTGTAGAAACAATCGCACTCCTGGGACTTGGTTGAAGTAGTAAAATTTAGCTTTTATTTATTTTTATATATATATATATATATATATATGATATAAACACAACCAATATTTTTTGCAATCTGAGCTTTATTGTTGGATTAAAAGGATTTCCCTGTAGTTAGAGTTGGACAAATAGAGAATGATAGAGCACATTCACCATCATTATTATCAATAGCCATAAGGCATGTAGTAATAAAAATGGCAAGGCATAGTCTCTCTTTAGTATTAGAACTATTATATGAGGGGGATTGAAGGAGAGAAAGTCAGTTCTGATATGAGGAGTGAAAATTTGAGGCAAATTGAAGGGAAATCTGAGAGAGAGAGAGAGAGAGAGAGGTTGGAGGAGACAAAAAGAGAAGGAAAGAATAAAAGAGTAGAAACAAATTAATTTGTGGATAACCCTCTCCAAATGCATCACACCAGGGATGGGAATGCATCAAAGCAGGGATTTCAGATTTTATGGAATAGAAGGGATTAATGCATAAATGAGGCAGTCATTTTTATTTTATAGTCAAAATATGAATAATAATCCACCCCCGGGACTACTAGGATACCCGTGTTTACATCGCTCACACTAATAATATTATACTATTACAGAGAGAACCTAAACAATTAGCATTTTAGACTTATCCCACCCAAAATGTTGGTCTAGATAAGAAATGATGACTGACTTTCTCTGCCAGAGAGATACAGCAACCCCAGAAGATCATTTCGGCCTTGCTGTGCTTAGTCATTGAGATATGACTGGTACCCCTGTAGGCACCTTGGGGTACCAGTCATATCTCTGGATTATATTTTACCATAGGGATGCCCTAGCCAATTTGCAAACATACCAAAACAGAGTCCATAAGAATACTAAGGTACGACAACAAGTGAGATCTGACACTTCTTTGTGTCCTGGCTCACATTTTTTTCAAAAAATAACTGTATGAGAACCCCAGATGGGCCTCATCAGTGAGGTGTAGCTGATACCTCTACTATTTTAATATCTCTGGTCTACAAGTGAAATAAATGACATATAGCAATAGAGTGTGTAGAAAGATTTGTACATGTCTCTGATATCTACTAAATAATCCAATACAATAGATTAATTTGTAATAGAATTACTATTAAAAGAATTTTGAAGACTACATGGCAAACCATTAATAGAGCAATGCTAACACATAAACATTTCTTTAAGAAACATGGTAAGGCATGTCTCACAGAAATATAACTTTTTTTTTTTTTTCATGTCACAAAATCTTTTAAGGTTGGCTGCAATCACATCGTGGAGAAATACATTAGTAAAGGACCAGAACAGAACATCCATTATCAAGAGAATCGTAAAACTAAAGAAACAGGTTGAAAGGTAAAGATATTTTCAGGAGTAGATGAAGCAAGTGATAAGGTAAAGAAGTCCTAAAATTACATTGGGTTGGTAAGTTTAAAAAAAAAAAAAAAAGATAATTTCAGGAGATAAGAGAAGAATATAAGAAAGTAGTGAAGTTACTTTCTGTAGATCTTTGTGTTTAAGAATTTCTATGATGTTATCAATAAATTACTAAGTATTATATTGAGTTGTAACATACTGCTCTGCTATAAGGGATAATTGAAAAGCAAGAAGCTGAAGTGATATATTGTAGTCTATATAAAGTGCAAACTACAGCAAAATATTGGATCATTTCAAATTAATAATCTACTTAATATTCACAGACATTTCGTATTTTCCACCTTTTGTTTCTTAAAAACTTTTATTAAAGTACCAGTCATATATAAAGGGGGGTATGGAATAATGGAATAATTGAAAATATAGAAGCAGAATGATCTATTACAGTCTCATTAAAGTACAACGTTCAGCAAATAAATGGATTTTTTTTCGTATTAATATTATACTTAATATTGGCAAACGTGGATTGCATTTTAAAGGATTTTATTATAGTATTAGTATTAGTCTTATATAATTTTTGGCATACGCTTTTACCTTGAGTTTATGTTTTCCTATTTCGGTTATATTGGTATAATGTTTTTCTTATTAACAGGCAATGCTTAAAAAAGAAACAAAACTAACACTTCTGGCTGACATGGAGACAATTTTAATAAACTAGAGAGTTTTCATTCAGGTCAGAAACATCATCACAAAGTTTATGTTATCTAATATAAATATGTTTATTTATGATGTCTAAATATGTTCTGCATATGCAGAAGGGACTATAAATAGGTAGAAAATAGAATTTATTTTAGAACAATACTTCAATAATACTTGTTATTACTTTCTTTTTGTGTCTTAAAATACATTACTTGCCACACATATTCCAAATTTTACCTTAAACTGTTTTTTTGACCTAGGAATGTCTATCCTTTATTTTGCATTCTGAACAATATTTTGTTTGTAGATAATTCCAGTCTCTGTGCTGCCATCTTGCCTCCTTGGCTAAGATCATCAAGATTGATGATCTCAGTCAATCCAATGCTTTCTCATAGGAAAGCATTTAGAGGTTTGTGTGCATGTACTGCAAAAAGCAGCTCTGCACAAATCAGATGTTCTTATTTCGTTGGAATTGCCTCTAGTGGCTGTTTGAGTGACAATGTAAGCATTGCCATTCTGTAGAATGTAAATTTTTTTGCATTACAGCAACAAAACTTCAGGGACAAGATAATAAAGCATTGTTTAAAAAATGCCACTATATCCTATGCATTCCAGAGGCAACTGAATGTGATATTATTTATTTAAATATTAATCTTATAGTTGTTGATACATCATAAGGACAACTTGTTGGAGACAATAAGACATTATTCTGAATATGCTAAAGCTTAAATCAGGCTTCCCCAAACTTTGGCCCTCCAGATGTTGCTGAACTACAACTCCCATGATTCTCAGCCTATTTCATTCATAGAATCATGGGAGTTGTAGTTCAGCAACATCTGGAGGGCCGAAGCCTGGCTTAAATCAATTAACAAATGTGAGTACAGAACACACGGGCAAGCAACAATACCTTGAACAAAATAAATAAAATAAATCTATTTATAAAATGATTTAGGTAAAAAGACTATGCATTAATATTTAAGTTATTTGAAGAGCCCCTACAATAAAGTTTATTAAAATATATGTTGCAACCGAAGAGTTTCAATCTTTAGCATTGATATCATAGAAAACTGGCACACAAAGGCATTAAGCCCTTCACTACCAAGTGGTTTGCAAAAAAAACATCTCCAGTATTCGAGTATTTTGGGTGTCCTGGAAAGTAATGTTTAAATGTATTTTTAGTTTAAGTATACTTAGGTTGCACATTATTTAATTGAATCTAAAAACTTAATTTTGGTTAGACAGAAAAACGTTAAAAAAATAATTTACATGGGGTGTGGCCAGAAGTCAATGGAGTAAGGCAGAGAGCTTCCAGTTGAGATTGTTTCATAAGCAACATACAAAGCACCGAATCCACATTTAACTCTATCAGAGTGTGCGCTGAACATATGGGGATGCCTTCCCGGGGTCTAAAAAAGTAGAAGAATGGGGGTGGAGGACTTCACCTGTTTGCTTTTTGGGCTAATCGGCAGCCACTATTGCCTGCGTTAGGTTTTGTGGACAGTAACGTTAACACAGTGGGGTATAAGACCCTCATGGAATCGGCTGTGCAATGCCTACTGGACAAACTGCAGGTTTCTCTACAGTGTTGTTACTCCCTGCAGCAGACTCCAAGTAGGTACTCCTGGACAGGGCACATTGTCTATGTGGCAAAACCAACCTCGCCACTATGAACTGGAGAAGCCTGGTTGCCCGCCTGCTGCCTTTGGACTATGGCCCTGGGAGATTGGGCCCTTTAAATAAACGTATTCGGCCCTAACAGAGTGAATGTCACTCATTCTGGCCCTTTAAATACAGTGGGGTCATTCAGTACTTGCCCTGTGTGAGCGGGGATACCCCAGATAGCTATGCCATGGAGCCCATTCATATAATGAAAGACTATGGGAAAGACTTTAGCTCCATGGCAATTGAACTGTATGTGTGTGGTCTGAGCACCATTCAATAATGTGCACTCAGACCTAAGCTATCTGGGGATATGTTGCATGTCTTTATTTTATGTAGTAAATGTAACCTTGTTTATTTTAATGGTATTTTATGTCTTTTTGCAACCATGTGCTCAATGGAGTCTTGTCTCTGTCCTGGGAGGTAATTGGATTACTTCTCCATTGTCTCCAGGAGAGATGGCTCTGTAAAACCGGTCTGAGCCGGAAAGCCATGCTGGCAGGGGTTTTTAAAAGATACTTTACTAACTTTTGAACCCCTGGTCTGATTCATGCCATTTTTTAATATGTTGTTCCCCTGGATGGATTGATTGTGGATATGTATTTTTATGTGAATGTGATGTATGGTTTTAGAGTTATGAAAGTTGGGTATAAAGTATGTTTTTATGTTTTTATTTTTTTTATTCTTTATTTAGTTGTGCATGTAGGGTACAAGTAGGCAAGCAATGCCCCAACAGCGATTGCTAGCATATCAGTCAACATTAGTAAACATTCGTTGGCATATAAAGACATAGCACATTTTATATTTTAAATACATTAACAAGTCAAGAGTAAGTGACAACGGTTGTGGTACCCCTTGTGGGTGTTATAAAAGTAGAGGGCAGCCTGACGGTAGCAGTGGTTACTTGGCCGTGCGGTATGCAAGGCGCTAGTGAATGGATCAGTGCGTCCTCTCAGTGTGTGTGCTTGTTACCCTCTCATGTTACAGTGTGATTGGCCGCTTGTAGGACTATGAGGTTTTGTTAATTTGTTACAGGATACGCAATAAAAAGGAAAAGAAAATTGAAATAAAGAGAAAAAACGTAAAAGTATGTTTTAACTGTATGTGTAATTGAGTTTCCTCTCAGGATAAGGGGAGGGAATATGTGGGATGTAACTGTGATGTGATTGGTTGTTTTATACCTCCCTGTGGGCGGACCTGTATTTGCAACAACTGTAATAAAAACCAGGCTGGGTGGGCCAGCACCGGAGTTCCTGTTTAACCCTCAAAGTGAAGTGTCGTCTCATTATTGGGGGAGGATTTATTGCATGCTGTTCCAGTTTGACTGCTAGGAGTACAAACCTATTCGTATGGTTCCTATTCAACTGTCTACAGCATTCAGAGGCTTGAGAGGATTCATATGCTTCTCCGATACAGTGATTGTGGTGTCTGCCAGAGTGCTTGGAGTCCTCAGGAAACGCTAGGAGCATCCTTTAACGGAGGTACCCAGTCGGGGTGCCAGGCGATCCGTTACAGTCTACTACGACCGAAACACCTTTGACGTTCAACCCCAAGGGATGTTATTGTATGTGTTTTTACACGAAGGAGAGGATCATGCAAGAGATCCATCACATTTGCCTGTTCAGTACCAGCACATCCAATTATACTCAATATTTTGGGCAGGACACATCCACCCCCGATATATATCTCTCTGAAGAGAGGTGTTCAGGAGTTTGTCTTTTTTTAACACCGTAGCAGCAATATATATAATACAATAATGCAAATAATACAATTATTAGCAGCAATAATATATATATTATTGCTGCTAATAATTGTATTATTTGTATATGTTTATGGTATACACACGGTTCTGCAACATGTTGTCCTATGGTATCCTTTTTTTGTATTGGTCTGCATTCTTTTTTTGGGGGGGGGGGTTGTGAGCTGGGTCCTCATGTCTTTCTAGTCTTGGTGGTGGGGGTGATGGAGGGTGTTCAGGTTGTGCCTAATGTTACTGTATAATATAGAATAAACACTAATTTACAGAATGGCTACAATCTGAATTTTATGGCAAGACAGGAGGCTTCATATTTGCTTTACCTTCTTTACTGAAACCTCCAGCAGCAAAGAAATATTTAACAAAACTTTTCAAAACAACCAATCAGAACAAAATAACAGCCGTATAAAACCACTTTGGCAGACCCTCCCACTTCCTCTTTCTTTGCTGCTGCCTCCAAGTTAGTTGTCTCTGCTCTGGGTTATTTTTTTCCTACATGGTACTTATTTGCTGTGTTTATTTGCTGTGTTACTTTATGCTATTTATTGCTGCATTACCTTATGCTGCTTATTGCTGTGTTCCTTTATGCTGTTTATTGCTGTGTTACTTTATGCTATTTATTGCTCTATTACTTTATGCTGCTTATTGCTGGGTCACTTTTTGCTGTTCATTTGCTGGGTCACTTTATGCTGTTTATTGCTGTGTTACTTTGCTGGGCTGTCGGTGCAATAGGTGCCCTGCTCCCTGTTATGGGGTTTTGGATTTTATATACCCTGTTTCACCATCCTGGGTTTCCCTACTGGGCTCTGTCACCCCCACTCTCCCCCCCTTACTCCCCAGCTGCTCCACGCGGCCCCTGGCCACTTACCGAGCCGTTTTTTCACTTGCGGCAGTGGCGCGCGACTAGCACGTGTTAGGCCGCGCTCTATTTTTGTGGCCGCGGTGGCTGTTTTGTTGTAGCTGCGGCGGCTCCTTGCGTTCTGGGCAACCCAGTCTCACTTACCACGCTGCCCTGCTGTTTTCTGTCCATGTGGCCAGCCTTCCCTCTCCCTGTGTCTCCTCTATATAGGTTTTGCTGCCCCTTCTTGCAGGGGACTTCATGCTTCCACTATATATACACTTCAGCAGTATATCCAAATAAAGCTGATTTTAAGCTGTTGCTGTGTATAAGGCAG
This sequence comes from Pelobates fuscus, assembly GCF_036172605.1. Lineage (NCBI taxonomy): Eukaryota > Metazoa > Chordata > Amphibia > Anura > Pelobatidae > Pelobates > Pelobates fuscus. Next base: position 141,487,560 of record NC_086320.1, read on the forward strand.
TTCAGGATGCCCTAGGACACCTGGGTGGTTTGTAGATGTGGTTAATCATGTTTCAATATGTAATAAACATGATGCAATATGAAAGTGGGTCCTGGATGGACAGGATCTGTAACAGACTCACCTATCTGACCTGACACTCCCCTCTACTCCTCAGGCGGGCTAACTGGCTCCCCATACAGCCCTATCATTACAGGGGGAGACCCCCCCCCCCCGTCTACATTTCTGGGGCACCACCCTGCTTATACTGCCCTCTACTGGGCCATACTAATGGGCATATGGCAGTATTGTGGGTTGGGTGACCCCTCCCCCTCTGACAACACACCTACCGCTGAATACTCTGCTGGCCCTACAGTGTCCTGTAGTATTAATGCTGACGGTGACCCCCTCCCGCTGAGCAGGGCCGGACTGGGACAAAAATTCAGCCCGGGCAATTAAAGGCAGAGCAGCCCACTATTAGGGGCGGGACCAGAAAGGGGGCATGTCATGTCACCACCATTGACAAGCACACCCCCTTCCCCCCCCCCACCAAATGAGTATGTTAAGGTGACGCTCCTCCAGAGCATCCAGTGCTCCTGGCTAAAATAAATGGCATGATTTTTTTTTGGGGGGGAAAGGGGGGTTGAGTTTGTGCTGCGTTTGCTGGCGATTTGTCTCTGGTGTCCTCAATAGTAGGATACCAGAGATCAAAACAGGAACCAGACTGTTAAAGAGTTTTGTGCATGTGTGGGGATGTTCCTTGTGTTGTTGTATATGTTTGGACGTTGCATGTGTGTAGAGCAATTGTGTGTGTGAAGAGGTCTGTTTGTGGCGTACTGCATGTGGCTAGGGGCTGTAGTGTGTGTGTCTCTGGGTTGTAAAGTATGTGTGTTTGTATTTATATAGGGCCTGTGGAGTGTGTGCATGTAAGGAGCTGTACTGTGTGTTTGTGAGTGTATCTAGGGGCTCTAGTGTGTGTATGCATATAGGAGCTGTAGAGCACATGTGTATAGGGGGGATAATGTATGCATAGGTGGTGTAGTGTGTGTCCAGGGGGTGCAGAATATGTATTTATAGGGGATATAAATTAGTGTGGGTGCATGCAGGGGGTGTAATGTGTGTGTTTATAGGGGTATAACGTATGAGAGTGCAGGGAGTGTAGTGTAGGTTTATGGGGTATAGAGTGTGTTTAGTGTGTGTATGTGAGTGTCAGGGGAATAGTGTGTATATAAGGGGTATAGAGTGTGTGTAGTGTGTTTGTGTGTAAGTGCAGGAGGTGCAGTGTGGATATAGGGGTATAGAGTGTGTATTGTGTGGTTGTGTGTTAGTGCAGGGGGTGTAGTGTGTTTGTGTGTTAGTGCAGGGGGTGCTGTGTGTGTAGTGTGTTAGTGCAGGGGAGCAGTATGTTTGTGTGTTAGTGCAGTGTGTGTTTGTGTGTTAGTGCAGTGTGTGTTAGTGCAGGGGAGCAGTATGTTTGTGTGTTAGTGCAGTGTGTGTTAGTGCAAGGGAGCAGAATGTGTGTGTGTTAGTGGTGCAGTGAGTGTTAGTGCAGTGTGTGTTTGTGTGTGTGTGTTAGTGGTGCAGTGAGTGTTAGTGCAGTGTGTGTTTATGTGTTAGTGCAAGGGAGCAGAATGTGTGTGTGTTAGTGGTGTGTTAGTGCAGGGGAGCAGAATGCGTGTGTGTTAGTGGTGCAGTGAGTGTTAGTGCAGTGTGTGTGTGTGTTAGTGCAGGGGGTGTAGTGTGTTTGTGCAGGGGAGCAGTATGTTTGTGTGTTAGTGCAGTGTGTGTTTGTGTCTTAGTGCAGGGGAGCAGAATGTGTGTGTGTTAGTGGTGCAGTGAGTGTTAGTGCAGTGTGTGTTTATGTGTTAGTGCAGGGGAGCAGAATGTGTGTGTGTTAGTGGTGTGTTAGTGCAGGGGAGCAGAATGCGTGTGTGTTAGTGGTGCAGTGAGTGTTAGTGCAGTGTGTGTGTGTGTTAGTGCAGGGGGTGTAGTGTGTTTGTGCAGGGGAGCAGTATGTTTGTGTGTTAGTGCAGTGTGTGTTTGTGTCTTAGTGCAGGGGAGCAGAATGTGTGTGTGTTAGTGGTGCAGTGAGTGTTAGTGCAGTGTGTGTTTGTGTGTTACTGCAGTGGAGCAGAATGTGTGTGTGTTAGTGCAGTGTGTGTTAGTGCAGGGGAGCAGAATGTGTGTGTTAGTGGTGCAGTGAGTGCTAGTGCAGGGGAGCAGAATGTGTGTGTTAGTGGTGCAGTGAGTGTTAGTGCAGGGGAGCAGAATGTGTGTGTTAGTGGTGCAGTGAGTGTTAGTGGAGGGGTGCAGTGTGTGTAGTGTGTTTGTATGTGTGTAATGTGTTTGTATATGGCCTTAAATAATAATTATTAAAAAGTAAAAAAAAAAAATCAATTTATTCCCCCTTTTAACTTTGCAGGGGGGGGGAGGGAGCATTCACATACCTGGTGGTCCAGTGAGGGGGGGCTACGCCACACACACATCCCTGGCGGTCCAGCAGCAGGTAATTCAGTCTGTACCCCGCAGGGTACAGACAAGGTCTCTCTCCCTCTCGCGAGCGCCGTTTTTTCAGAGCGTTGCCGCGGGTTACCATGGCAACGCTCTCATAATCTCGGAGCTCGCGAGAAGAAAAGAAAGGAAGCTGCTCGCCGTGCGCAGAGGGAGACCGGCTCACTTCCCGATCTCCCCTCCGGCCCATGATGGGATAGAACTCCATCTTGGGGCCGGTGCTGCTGCGCATGGGCCGGCAGGGGAGATCTCTTGATCTTTCCTGCCGGCCTCGGCCCATGGCCATCGCGGCCCACCGGGCATTTGCCCGGTTTGCCCGATGGCCAGTCCGGGCCTGCCGCTGAGTGCACTACTGTACTTACAGTGTCCTGTGATATTCATACTGAGGGTGACCCCCTCCTTCCTACTGCACTGCTGGACCTGCAATGTCCGGTTATGGATATATGAGGGTGACCCCCTCCTGCCGTCTGCACTGCTTGATCTGCAGTGTCTTGTTATATTCATAATACGGCTGACACCTACTGCCAACGGCACTGCTGTACCTACAGTGTCCTGTTATGTTCATGCTGAGGGTGACCCCCTCCCCTACTGGTCTGTACACGTACGAGACCTTGGAAGGGCCATGGCACTCCAACAGATGAAGAGGGAGCTGACAGACAAGTTAAACAAGATGATCAGTTTTTCGTGACTGAGTCCAGAAAGGACCCTGCAAAGACCTGAAACAGGGTTTGCGCTCTGCCCAGGACTAACCGCTGGATGTCAGTGACACGTTGACACAGATGTTCCTCAGGGCGGATGATGCGCTACAACATGGAATACCGGTGTAGGCTAACTCTTCATTGTGAATGGGCCCAAGGTTGTTTATAAGGAATCGCCTATTTGGCTCTACCCCCGAACGCCGCAAAGCGGTTCCTTTCCAAGCTGGACAGCAGGTTGACAGATTTGGCATCCAAGGTACTGGGTCTGCTTTCCGGAGTTGCCTTCATGAACGAATTGAGCTGACACGTTTCTATTCATACGTCTCTCAACTAGTCACAGATGTCTCTCAGACCGTGTCCGGATTCAGGATCAATTTTGTTGAATCTCGGACACAGATCACCGCTCCATGGCCGATACGCATGGCCAAAGAGACGGTCATTCCGGTTCACTCTGAAGAGTTTGCCCCAGCTGGACAAGGGTGCAGTGGAGTGGACTGTTCAAACTCTGCATGCCCTCAATGCATATGTCATCTGTTGACACTTCAAGATGGAGGGCACCCATCTCCTCGGAGATTTGTTCTGCGAGGGTGATTGGTTCTCTCAACTGGATCTGAGGGAAGTCTGCATGGGTTTGGCCATCAACGTAGACATATTGGATCTGACTCACTCTCAGTCGTTCCAGTTTCTAAAATTTTGTGGAATATTCGGTCCAGGCGGTGCTCCACCTTCTGATGTCCAAGATGTCCATCTTCAAGAAGGATATCAGACGCATGCTCTGCAACCCGCCGGTCACACTTAGGGACCTAGCCCGTTCGATAGGCCGGTTGTCATCCTCCATTGAAGCCATATCTCCAGGACCTTGCACTATAAGACACTCCAACGCCTGACAGCTCGCTATCTCAGGTCTTCGGCCTTGTATGACCGAGTCATGTGAGCAGCAAAGCTCGTCTAGAAGAATTGCTGCTCACTGCTTCCCGGCATGGGTGACTTCCAGGTTGTCCGCTCCGGACTGCAGTCGGATCTCATGGAGGATCTCCATCAATACTGTCTGGACAAGTATTCATCACGAGACAATGATGTAGCGGACCGGTTATCCCGACACTGGAGAGTTGCCAATGTTTAGTTACTTCACCCTCCGGGGTCTCGAGTACTGGACTGATTGCATCCAGGGCAACCGTCAAACAGAGTGGTTCTTCAGTTGGTTTTCAGACTCCTCAGTGAGGCAATGGATGTGTTCTCCAAGATTGGCCTCCCTTGGGGGCATATGCATCCCCCTTTTTTCTACAGGACACTTCGGGCATTGCGTCAGACTGAACTCCTGGGAGTGTCGTTTCGCCTGGTCACACCACTTTTAATGTAAAAAAAAAAGAAAAAGTATAATTATAATATGTGTAGTCACATTACTGTGGAACTGTCTATATCATATCATATCACCCTCTTGAAACAATCACACATAAACTTGTATTCCCATTACTTTATGGCTGCCCCTTCATGCACATTTAGCCCGGTAGTGTTGTGATGATCTGTTGATTCTGTGTGCTGCAATTATCGCTCAGTCTCCCAGCACATGCTGCCTAATTGTTCCACTATGTCATGTCATGTCAACCCTCACTCCGTCATCCAGGTCTAAAGCAGCAGTGACACTGAGGGACGGTTTATACAGAGAATTCAACTCTCTGTATTCAGCTTTTAGATGGATTATTGCACTGTTGCAGGTCCTATTGCCATGGCACTGTGAGCTATCACAAAGTTTTTAGGGGACGGTCTGCTCAACATAAATTTGTCTGCAGTATATGAATTTAGCATGCAATGGTTGCATTCCTTGACAATCGTGTATACATGATTCCTGTAGCAAAAAGGTTATGGAATGGGGATGGTGCGCAATAGATTGCTTTCAGAACGTTAGATACAGCAGAGATTGTAAGACTGTGGTCTTAATTAAAGATCACTAGACCGCGATGTTATGCCCTCCCGCCATCAGCTGTCAGCAGTCGGTGTAAGCTTTGATAGAGAGTGGACACTTTCAAAGCCTCTGTCAGGTGCTCAGCTGTTTTGCTCTCACACTATTGCCCAAACAGGATAAATTATTTGTTTTATTGCCCTTTAGATTAATGCGCTTTAGATTAGTGGCCAGTGTCACTTATGAGAATTTTTATTTTTTTTTAAAGACTTTGCTAAAAGTGTGCAGTTTAAATCAGTATATCACACTTTTGCCCTAGTTTTCTTTTTGGGGGTTAAACTTCTAGAAATAATTTTATTAAAACAATTTAAAAAAAAAAAAAAAATATATATATATATATATATATATATATATATATATATATATAAATTCTTGTTTGAAGTGCACTCACAGGACTCAGAATTATTTAAAATTGTGCTGTTTATTTAAAGCATCAAATTTCCAGTAAATGGTGTCAACGTTTCAGTCCACCAGGGACTTTTCTCAAGACCAAGGTCTTGAGAAAAGTCCCTGGAGGACTGAATCATTGACACCATTTACTGGAAATTTGGTGCTTTGAATAAACAGCACAATTTTAAATAATTCTGAGTCCTGTGAGTGCACTTCAAACAAGAATTTATATATTTGGAGGTCGAAGTTTGCACCTGGGCAACAGACAAGACCGGGAGCAGTGAGTGCGGGACATTACGTTTAGTATGTATGTATGTATGTATGAATCTATCATATACCAATAAAAAACAACAGCATTGTTTCTGCCCCAAAATTACAAAAAAAAAATTGAACATTGCACTCTGCTCATTTGCCCTAAGGCGCAAAATGTTCTGGAAGGGTTTCACTGGAAAAAAAATAATTAGGAACAGGGTAAATTAAGATCTAATACAATTCTATCAGAAATGCATATCTTCTGATCAAATATTTCAGAAACAAAAGACCTGAATGAAAACTTTTTTTTCTAGATCAACGTTCAATAAACTGAGTAATGAAAATTAGATGTTTTTAAGCAAAGGGATTATTCAGGATAAGATATATGAGGTAAAACACCCAGTAGAGAGAGATTGCCAATTAAATTCTACCCTACTTTTTAGGAAACAATAAAAGCAGATTTTGTTCACATCAACGAAGTAAAAAGCTTACTGCTTTTTTTTGCAAAAATGGTGTTAAATGAAAATGAAAAAAAATTGGTCCCATTATAATAATGAATTTGTGACTATATGATTGCTTTCAAACTTAACTGTAGCGAGAATCGAAATAATAATAGAATCTGTTTCAGGAGAATAATAAAAACATGTTTCTTGGAGAATTATGAATAAAAATGTAATAGTCTGAGAGATGCCTTATTGAATGTGAAAGACAATTGAGATCTTGTTGTCCCGAACAAAGAGTTTGAAAATAATTTTAAATGAGTTTTAAATAAATGGCTGTTTAAAGTATTGGAAATGTATCTTCACTAGAAGTATAAGGAAAAACATTTTTAGACAAATAAAATTTTAGAAAAATGTTGCTCCAAAGGTGTTAATTAGCATTTTGGTGTAATACAAGGTTATCCCCTTTCTCCTTAAATGTTAATTTGTGCTATATAACCTTTTAAAGATTCAATAAGAAATGATAATATAATACAAAGAGTCCATTATCCAGGTTCATAAGGAAAACAATTGAAAAATTAGACATGTGTGAATGATTGCTATGTAAAAATGCATTTTGTATAAAAAGAGGCATAGGAACTGTAGACTGGTTTAGTACATGTTCTGGTTTCAAATTAAATCTAAACATAGAAACATAGAATGTGACAGCAGATAAGAACCACTCTGCCCATCTAGTCTGCCCAATATTCTAAATACTTATTAAAGTAAAACTAATTAGTCCCTGGCCTTATCTTATAGTTAGGATAGTCTTATGCCTATCCCATGCATGCTTAAACTCCTTTACTGTGTTAACTTCTACCACTTCAGCTGGAAGGCTATTCCATGCATCCACTACCCTCTCATTATATATTATAATATATTATTTTTAAACCTTTGCCCATCTAATTTAAGACTATGTCCTCTTGTTGTGGTAGTTCCTCTTGTTGTGGTAGGTTTTCTTTTTTAAATATAGTCTCCTCCTTTACTGTGTTGATTCCCTTTATGTAATTAAATGTTTCTATCATATGCCCATGTCTTGTCTTTCCTCCAAGCTATACATGTTAAGTTCCTTTAACCTTTCCTTGTAAGTTTTATCCTGCAATCCATGAACCAGTTTAGTAGCCCATCTCTGAATTCTCTCTAAAGTATCAATATCCTTCTGGAGACACGGTCTCCAGTACTGCGTACAATACTCCAAGTGAGGTCTCACCAGTGCTCTGTTCAATTGCATGAGCACTTCCCTCTTTCTACTGCTAATACCTCTCCCTATACAACCAAGCATTCTGCTAGCAATTCCTGCTGCTCAATTACATTGTCTGCCTACCTTTAAATAATCAGAAATAATCACCCCTAAATCCCTTTCCTCAGATGTTGAGGTTAGGACTCTATCAAATATTATGTACTCTGCCCTTGGGTTTTTACGTTCAAGATGCATTATCTTGCACTTATCCACATTAAATGTCAGTTGCCACAACTCTGACCATTGTTCTAGTTTACCTAAATCATTAGCCATTTGGCTTATCCCTCCTGGAACATCAACCCTGTTATATATCTTGGTGTCATCAGCAAAAAACATACCTTACCATCAAGACCTTCTGCAATATCACTAATAAAAATATTAAAGAGAATGGGTCCAAGTACAGATCCCTGAGGTACCCCACTGGTGACAAGCCCATGCTTCGAATATACTCCATTGACTACAACCCTCTGTTGCCTGTCACTCAGCCACTGCCTTACCCATTCAACAATATTGGAATCCGAACTTAAAGATTGCAGTTTATTAATAAATGAATGAAAAATAAAATAAAATAAATAATCATTAATATTGGGTGTGCATTGATTTTCTCAAGGTCCAATTAGGTAATTGTACTTGGGAAGAAGTAGACTTGAATAAAACAATTAATTTCAGAAAATTAACAAAAGAAGGAAGAATACTGGCTATAAAACAGTTATAAACCTTTCTAAAGATGTTTGACCTTCAGCCTCTGCAGTGCCCTGTAATGTAGTGCTGCAGGTAAAATCTCTTCAACATGAACTAACCTTACCCATCTCCTTTCCTTAAGATTCTTAAGAATATTAAATCATTGTTCTAAATCAATTTACTCTCTTTCTTCATGTTTTCTTTCAGGGCTTTCATGAAAGACAGATGGTTTCCTTTGAATATTTTACCATAAATTCTAAAAATTCCCTTGTTGAAATAGTGTCAAAATCAATTTATTAACATTTCTCTTTTGGCAAACCTTTTTTAATTAAATTATTTTCTTTAACATGATCTCTTTAAGATATCCCAGCTGAACAATACTGGTTTTGAGGAGATTAGGGCACTTTTAAATGAGAGAGAGAGAGAGAGAGAGATAAAAATTACAATATAAATATCAGGATAAGTGAAAGGACAACATTGCTATAACAATGGTGCCTTGAAATGCTTTGTTAGTGGATTCATCCACAATGAACTTGTTCTTCCAGCAGAGCAGCATTACAGAAATATATGATCTACACATTTTCTTTGTCTTAGGGATGAGTATAGCCACCTAGCAAAGCTAGTGGGTATGCAGCAGCCTACCAGACTCAAATACCAGAGCTGAAATGCGTAAAAAGTACAGAGAAAACATATTTAAACATCTATACATAAAAGAATTCAAGAACCCAATAGTAAAGGGAAAACAAGAAAATGTTTAATAAGTAGTAGACATACAAGATGGACTTGAATATTTTTGCATACTGTGAGCTAAACAGCTAAAGTGATAACAAAGCAACAATGTATAAGCTCCAATTAACAAGGCAGGATTTAAGGAATGATATTAAAGAGGACCTTAAAGAAGAATTTATTCTTTTGAAACATAATGTGTCAGAATTAGAATACAGGGCTGACTCTGTAGATGAAACTGAATTAAAAGAAGAATTTAAAGCAATGAAAATCCAATTACACTCTGCTTACTCTAAAATTGCTGACATGGAAGATAGAAGTAGGAGAAACAACATCAGAATTAGGGGTATTCCTGACACGATACAACCAAATGAACCGGAAGATTATCTAAAGGAAGCTATAAAATTTAGAAAACCTAATTGAACAGATACTGACCAACATATTGACAGAATACATAGACTACCAAAACCTGCATCTTCTTCTCAAAGACACACCAAGAAATACCATCGCTAGATTCCATTTCTTTAAAATTAAGGAGGAATTTCTGATGACTCTACGAACTAAAAATGCATATATATATATATATATATATATATATATATATATATATATATATATATATATATATACACACACACACAAACACACTATCCACATATAACTTACTATATTATATTAATCATATATAAATAGTGCTAAGTTAATAATATAGAATATTCATGGATATAATATCAATGAAGAAATGTCAGATTATTTACTAACGTTAGTGGAATATGTGTGATATTACTATGTGCTACACACAGTTTTACACAAGAGAACCAGACACAGGATTACCAATGACATATAACACTAAGTAATTAATTACATTTTTATTTTTTAAACTAACGGAATCTTACAAAGTTCCATTGTATAGAGAGGTGAAGAAGAATTCAGGACGTGTCAGAAATCTAACGTATGGCAAAAACTGCAGAAACAAGTCTGGCTGAAATGAACCAAAACCTTTGGAGATTGACAGCTTCTTTGCGGAGGAGATATCATAAAGATAACCAAGATGACGTCAAATGCGTACATTTTCGTATCTGTATTTAAAAGTGATATTGGACGATAAGTTTTACATAGACCAAAGGATTTGTCAGGTTTCAGAATGGTTACTATAGTAGCGTGAAGCATCTCCATTGGGAGCTTACCCGTAACTGTATACTACTGTCTTCTTTAAAATTATATAATTTGGCATAAAAGTTTGCAAATTCTTGACAAATTTCTATAGGGGTAGTTCACTTCCTATTAAGTAAGGAATTTTAAGATTGGAGTACTTATTACGAAGCTTAGAAGCTAAATGTTTATTAGCCTTTCCACCTCTATGATATTCTTTAGCTCTTAATTTATAGGGCATCCGCTTAGTTCCTTCTGCATTAAGTGTCTTCAATCGGGTATGAAGTGCTGTAAGCTGTTCTGCTAGTTCAGTAGAGGGTTAAGCTTTATTTTGTCTAGAAATAATTGCGATTTGTCTATGACAATCACGTAAACCCAGTCAGTTTTGTTTTTTGAGAAAAGAGGCACGTCTCACAAACAAACCTCTTACTACCGCTTTATGCACTGACCATAAGGTAAATTCTGAGATTTCCTCTATCACATTTAATTTAAAATTTTCTTGTATTCTTAACCTAATCTCTTCTCAAAAAACTGTATCTAATAACAAGGAATCATTCAGTCGCCAGGGCCCCTGATCTCTGACTTGGAATGCCTCACAAAGATTTAAATACAACGGACTATCCGACCAAGTTATCTCCCCTATGTCGCATTGCATTAATTGTGGTAAGAGCATTCTATTTAAAAAAAAAAGGTGTCTATACGAGTGTATTTTTTGTCCATCCAATAAGAATCATTCTAACCAGATTTTATGTTTGCAGAATTTTAACTTCCCTAATTAACACTTACTATTTCTAAATAACATAAGCTAATATATCTGGATAATTGCCTGGTATTCTATTTTTATAGTTAAAAGTGATATTTTATTGCTATATATATATAGTTCATTGGTCCACCTGCAGGAATGGAATTACGAATTCTATATATTATTAACGAATCATGACTCCTTAAAGTTGGAATCACCAGTTTTTATCCAAGTTTATTCTGTCTTTTATTAAAATCGACTAATTGAATTTAATGTAATTAAATAAAACCAGCATAATTACCAGTTATGTTGTAGATTTTCTATCAGATTTGTAGATATGTCCCAGAAATTTTGAATGCAAGTATGATGAGAAACGTTTTCAGAGTTCTGAATTTTAAAGAATTTCAAAGCTAAGTGTTAGTTGGAAAAATACAAAGATTTAGGTGTCCAGCTTTGGCTCCAGATGTCAGATCTTAGATGTTAGGTGTGAGTCCATTCTCAGAGTGCGTGTGTCTGAGTCTGAGTGAGTCTGAGTGTCTGAGTGTTCTCTCTTTGTCCTTAAGAAGTTCTCTATATGTCACTAGTTGATAGGACCAATAGAGAACTGTGGGTGTGTCTTCGCTACAGACTATCATCTAGATTTTGGTCAGTAGATGGCGCAATTACATCACTCTTGTCAGGTGGTCCATTTACCTTTTTGTATAATGGGTTAACTGTATTTCATGATGCGTTTGACGTCATCTTGGTTATCTTTATGCTATCTCCTTGTCAAAGAAGCTGTCAATCTTCAAAGGTTTTGGTCATTCCAGCCAGACTTGTGTCTGCAGTTTTTGCCATACGTTAGATTTCTGACCTGTCCTATATTCTTCTTCACCTCTCTATACAATGGAACTTTGTAAGATTCCATGAGTTTAAAAAATAAAAATAAAATTCATTACTTAGTGTTATATGTCATTGGTAATCCTGTGTCTGGTTTTCTTGTGTAAAACTGTGTGTAGCACATAGTAATATTACACATATTCCACTAACGTTAGTAAATAATCTGACATTTCTTCATTGATATTATATCCATGAATATTCTATATTATTAACTTAGCACTATTCATATATGATTAATATAATATAGTAAGTTAAATGTGGAAGTGTGTGTGTATGTATGTATGTATATATATATATATATATATATATATATATATATCTCCAATTCAAAAAATCTCTGTCACTCTTCCCCAGATGTATTAAAAGCAAATACGGAGGAAATAAACCCTAAATGTAACAATAATTAATGTTGTTAAGTGTATGTAAATCTTGAGTATCGTAAATGTGGCAGCAGACAAAGATGAATATAAGGTGTGCGGTATGAAATGTTAAAACTACATACTGTGACTAGTGTGATGAATGAATGACAATGTGGTGACATATGAGTGTGATGTAAGAGTGAAATGTAAACATAATGTGTATGATGTGTGTGTGGGGAAGTGGGGAAAAGAAGAATTGATAGAATGGAGTAAGCAAGAATACTATGTCTAGATATGAATGTAAGGTCTGAAGAGACTAAGTGACCAAATAGAGTGACAAACATCTGCAAAAGAACAAACATGCAAGCAGGAAACGGTGCCAAAAGAAAAAAAATGTGGAGAAATATCCTAAACAATGTGAACCAGACCGATCACCTTATAAGCCTGCTACCACAACCGCTGACAATAGCCATTCATCTATCTTGAATCAATAATGCATACAAAATAGGCTTGATATGCCTACCAAAAAACGGAATAAAAAAAAAATTAAACAACCAGTCTTGAAACTGACAAAGAGAATCTTGTAAACATTAGAAAAGAACCTCATTACTATTGATGCCATCAAACCTACAAATTTTTTTTTTAACGAGTATTCAAAAAGCAACTAAAGGAATTATATTCATTAAGTCCTTTCGGTTGTACTGTATCGAGGAATTTAATCCAGAAAGTCTCTCTCTGTAATAACACCTTTGATCTGTCACCACCTCTGACCAGTGGTGGAATATGGTCGATCACAATAAATTTCAAGGTTGGCAAATGATGTTGGTATTCAAGGAAATGTTTCGCCACAGGCTTGTCAGTCTGTCCATCTCGATAGGCCGTCATGATTCCTGATCTGTGGCCTCTGAAGCGATCTATTACTGTTAAGTCCGTCTTCCCTACATAGTATTTGCCACAAGGGCATGAAATGAGATATACCACATGATCACTCAGACAGGTTAAGCGATCTTTAATCTGAATCCGTTTACCTGTATGTGGATGTGCAAATGAAGACCCCGTCAACATGTGTCCACAAGTGACACAGCCTGGACACTTGAAACAACCTTTCTTTAAATTCTCTATCTGAGAGCTGTAACAACTCGGTGTGTCGGTTTTCACCAAAATATCCTTAAAATTTCTATTACGTGAAAATGCAATTCGTGGTTTTTGAGCAAAAATCATGTTCAACGACTTGTCTGAAGACAAGATGTCCCATCTCTTTTTGATCCTTTGTGAAAACCTCTGACTTTCTGAATGGAATTGTAGAGGGATCGTGATCTTCGGATCAGTTTTTTGGTGTTTTTTCTGTTCCTTTAAAAATCTTTTCAGCCTTCTCAAGGCAGCTCTGTAACACATTGCGTTTATATCCCCATTCCAAAAAGGATCTAGTCATGTCTTGAAGTTGAGTTATACAAGTGCTGTCTTCCGAGTTGTTTCTCAACACCCTAAGGAATTGTGAAATAGGTAAAGAATGTTTTAAAGCATTGGGATGAGAACTATTCGCATGTAAGAGCGTATTCCGGTCCAATGGTTTTCTGTACAATCAATATCCTATATTCTGATTAGTGATGTCGCAAACATAAAATTTTCGGTTTGCGAACGGCGGACGCGAACTTCCGCAAATGTTCGCGAACCGGCGAACCGGGCGAACCGCCATAAACTTCAATGGGCAGGCGAATTTTAAAACCCACAGGGACTCTTTCTGGCCACAATAGTGATGGAAACGTTGTTTCAAGGGGACTAACACCTGGACTGTGGCATGCCGGAGGGGGATCCATGGCAAAACTCCCATGGAAAATTACACAGTTGATGCAGAGTCTGGTTTTAATCCATAAAGGGCATAAATCACCTAACATTCCTAAATCACAATGGATATGGATTGACACCTGACATATGACATATTGACACCTTGACATATGGATTGACACCTGTCCTTAGAGACCCTGATACACACTGACACAGAGCAGAATAGGGACTGTTCCCCCTACATAGGGTCACTTGGCAGATATGGATTGACACCTATCCTAAGGAACCCTGATACACACTGACACAGAGCAGAATAGGGACTGTTCCCCCTACATAGGGTCACTTGGCAGATATGGATTGACACCTGTCCTCAGAGACCCTAATACAAACTGACACAGAGCAGAATAGGGACTGTTCCCCCTACATAGGGTCACTTGGCAGATATGGATTGACATTTGTCCTCAGGGACCCTGATACACACTGACACAGAGCAGAATAGGGACTGTTCCCTCTACATAGAGTCACTTGGCAGATATGTATTGACACCTGTCCTCAGAGACCCTGATACACACTAACAGAGCAGAATAGGGACTGTTCCCCCTACATAGGGTCACTTGGCAGATATGGATTGACACCTGTCCTCAGGGACCCTGATACACACTGACACAGAGCAGAATAGGGAATATTTACTAAATGCCAATCATTGTTATACAGGGGAATATTCAGTAAATAAGGATAGGGGGGGGGCTACTGTCCTCCCCCCCGGTCCCCACCCATGAGCGGTGGGTGGGGGCCATAAAAATAATGGGGGGGGGGGGATTACTGTATGATGTTGTATCGATCAGGTAGTGTAAGGGTTACACCCGCTTCACAGTGAGAGACCAAACTCCCCGTTTAACGCACCGCAAACAACCGCAAACAGTCCATTTGCACAACCGCAAACTCCCCATTTGCTCAAGGTTGGATACCAAGCTAGCCATGTCCTCACTGATGTCATTGAAGGTCTCTTCCTCCACCCAGCCACGTACAACACCAAGGGTCCCCGAAAGGTGACAACAAGCCCCCTGGGATGCCTGCTGTGTTTGGTCTTCCACCTCCTCAAAGCCACCTTCCTCCTCTAACTCCTCTTCTTCAGACTCCTCTCTCTGCGTTGCCTCTCTCTGCGTTATTATAAGGTGTGTTAAGTAGTACTATTCTTATCAGTTTAATCCCTGTTGCGAGTAGAGGACTATTTCCTTGTTTCGCCAAACCCCTTCAAAGATGGAAAAAGAGGTATGAGTGGAAGAAACGAGGAAATGTGGTCAGGTGGTGGTGCCAGCCCCACCGAGGGCTTGTACCCAGGTATGCTAATAAACTGAAAAAAGAAAAAATCTCCCAAGAAGGAGTTCTAAAACTGGCATAGGAAAAGGTTAGACAACTATAATAAAGTGATACCTACAAATCCTAGTGAGCATAGGTGTATGATAGAGGGAGAAAGGGAAAGCAGAGTAATGCTTCCTAATACCGTGGTCAGTACCCTTTGTTAAAGTAAATTGAGTAATGGATAAAAGTCTTTATTGTATCATTTATAAATAAATAATGGATACTATACTCATTCCCCTATAGTGGCTAATTGTGTAATAATGGTAATACTATTACCTATTATATAATATTGCCAGGGGCAAGGAAATTCCCTCTAAATAGATGGGTATAGGCAGAGAGTATGGAGACCGGAGTGATGCTGTCATAAAACATGTCAATAAGGTGATATAAAGTTAAATGTATCACAGACACACAGCCACCCTTTCTCTTAGCTAGTTTCCAGAAATGCTGGATAGGTAGAAGGGTTATAAAGACTCAGAGAGGTCTAAGAAGAATCCTCTAAACTAGCCCTAATCTCCTTAAACACCTTCAAGGGTGTTCTAAGCTAAAGCTCAATCTAAAAGTTTAGATGAATGCCTGATTTCCCATCAAGATGCTGGCTAGGAATAACACTGTGCAAGACAAAGAGTGGGTCTATTTGCCCATAGTGCAGTAAAGTGTCCCTAGTGAAGTGAAAAAGAGAATAATGAACTGGCGCCCAAGAGAATAACGAGCTGGCGGCCAATCAGGGGACGTGTATATGGCATCGGTTTTAGGAACCGGGAGATGGAAAAAGATGCTTGGTTGGTCCTCCTACTTCAAATTTGGGGCACTGCGCGTGCAATCTAATGTGCCACCAGATAGGAGTGGTGTGTTAAGTAGGACTATTCCTATCAGTTTAATCCCTGTTATGTGCCTTTTTTTGGTTTGGTTTTTGAAGCCACAGTGCAGCACCAGAGGCCCGAAAAATTAGGCATGTACACATGCCTGAAAAATTAGGTATTGTTTCAGCCGCTGCTATAGCAGCGGCCAGAAAAATTGATGTTTGTTTCCCAGGCAGAAAGTGCCCTAAAACATTGCGGCTTGAACCCTAGTTGGTGGCGGATAAGTCACGCAAGTCAACCGGCATTCAGAGCTAAAATACAGCAGCGTGTGGACCATTTTTAGCCCAAGGCAGCTCATCTAATCAGGCCTTTTTTTAGTCGAATGTATCGCCCACTGTCAGTCCCTTTGGGATCCATCCCTCATTCATCTTAATAAAGGTGAGGTAATCTAGACTTTTTTGACCTAGGCGACTTCTCTTCTCGGTGACAATACCTCCTATTGCACTGAAGGTCCTTTCTGACAGGACACTTGAAGCGGGGCAGGCCAGAAGTTCTATCGCAAATTGGGATAGCTCAGGCCACAGGTCAAGCCTGCACACCCAGTAGTCAAGGGGTTCATCGCTCCTCAGAATGTCGATATCTGCAGTTAAGGCGAGGTAGCCTACTACCTGTCGGTCGAGTCGTTCTCTGAGGGTGGATCCCGAAGGGCTGTGGCGATGCGTAGGACTTAAAAAGCTCTGCATGTCCTCCATCAACAACATGTCTTTAAAGCGTCCTGTCCTTGCCGGCGTGGTCGTGGGAGGAGGATTACTTTCACCTCTTCCCCTGTTAGATTCCCGTTGTGCTGTGACATCACCCTTATACGCTGTGTAAAGCATACTTTTTAATTTGTTTTGCAAATGCTGCATCCTGTCCGACTTGTTGTAATTTGGTAACATTTCAGACACTTATTGCTTATACCGGGGGTCTAGTAGCGTGGACACCCAGTACAGGTCGTTCTCCTTCAGCCTTTTTATACGAGGGTCCCTCAACAGGCACGACAGCATGAAAGACCCCATTTGCACAAGGTTGGATGCCAAGCTACTAATTTCCCGTTCCTCCTCCTCCTCCTCAGTGATCTCAATGAAGGTATGTTCTTCCCCCCAGCCACGTACAACACCACGGGTACCAGATAGGTGACAACGAGCACCCTGGGATGCCTGTTGTGGTTGGTCTTCCTCCTCCTCCTCAAAGCCACATTCCTCCTCTGACTCCTCTTCCTCACAATCCTCTTCCAGCGTTGCCGCAGGTCCAGCAAGCGATACTGATAAGGCTGTTTCTGGTGGTGATGGTGACCACAACTCTTCCTCTTCCTCTTCACGCTCATCTATGGCCTGATCCAGCACTCTTCGCAGGGCACGCTCCAGGAAGAAAACAAATGGTATGATGTCGCTGATGGTGCCTTCGGTGCGACTGACTATGTTTGTCACCTCCTCAAAAGGACGCATGAGCCTACAGGCATTGCGCATGAGCGTCCAGTAACGTGGCAAAAAAATTCCCAGCTCCCCACAGGCTGTCCTAGCACCCCGGTCATACAAATATTCATTAACGGCTTTTTCTTGTTGTAGCAGGCGGTCGAATATTAGGAGTGTTGAATTCCAATGTGTCGGGTAGTCGCAAATTAAGCGCCTCACTGGCATGTTGTTTCGCCACTGGATATCTGCAAAGTGCGCCATGGCCGTGTAGGAACGCCTGAAATGGCCACACACCTTCCTGGCCTGCTTCAGGACGTCCTGTAAGCCTGTGTACTTATGCACAAAGCATTGTACGATCAGATTACACACATGTGCCATGCACGGCACATGTGTCAACTTGCCCAACTTCAATGCCACCAACAAATTTGTTCCGTTGTCACAAACCACTTTGTCGATCTCCAGTTGCTGTGGAGTCAGCCACTTTTCCACCTGTGCGTTCAGGGCGGACAGGAGTGCTTGTCCGTTGTGACTCTCTGCTTTCAAGCAAGTCAAACCCAAGACAGCGTGACACTGCCATATCCGGTATGTGGAATAGTACCTGGGAGCTGGGGGGGTGCCGTTGATGTGGAGCAAGACGCAGCAGCAGAAGAGGACTCAGCCGAGGAGGTTATGGAAGAGGATGGAGTAGAGGAGGCGGCAGCAGGCCTGCCTGCAAGTCGTGGTGGTGCCACCAACTCCTCTGCAGAGCCACGCATTCCATGCTTGGCAGCCATCAGCAGGTTTACCCAATGTGCAGTGTAGGTGATATACCTGCCCTGACCATGCTTTGCAGACCAGGTATCAGTGGTCAGATGGACCCTTGCCCCAACACTGTGTGCCAGACATGCCATTACTTCCTTTTGCACAATCGAGTACAGGTTGGGGATTGCCTTTTGTGAAAAGAAAACAATTTTTTTGAACACCTCAGACTCCACCAGCTTGTATGGTAAAAGCTGGCGGGCTAATAGTTCAGACAAGCCAGCTGTCAGACGCTGGGCAAGGGGGTTGACTTTCTGACATTGGCTTCTTACGCTCAAACATGTCCTTGACAGACACCTGACTGTGGGCAGATGAGTGGGAACTGCTCAAGGCGAGAGACGGAGTGGCGGATGGTTTAGAGGGGGCAAGGAGGACAGCAGTGGTTGATGTGGCTGAAGATGCTGGACCAGGAGGAGGATGGCGGCTTTGAGTTTGTGTGCTGCTTGTACTCATGTGTTGATCCCATAGGCGTTTGTGATGTGCGATCATGTGCCTACGCAAAGCAGCTGTACCTAGGTGGGTGTTGGACTTCCCACAACTCAGTTTCTTTTGGCACAGGTTGCAAATGGCATCGCTGTTGTCAGAGGCAGACACACAAAAAAAATTCCGCTGCTGAGCACTGCAATGACGGCATTCTGGTGGTGGACACAGCATGCGTTGATTGGTGTGCTGTCGGGCTGACCCCGGGTGCCGATGCATGCTGTCTGACACTAGCTCCTTGCGACAACCTCCCCCTGCTTCCAACTCGTCTCCTCCTCCTCCTCTCTGTCTCCCCATCTGAACTTTTGCCCTGTTCTTCTTCTTGCCGAGCGGGCACCCACGTGACATCCATGGACGCATCGTCATCATCAACCGCTTGACTTGTATCTGACAACTCAGCAAAGGAAGCAGCAGCGGGTACAACATCATCATAATCACACCGCACGTCCATGTGTGTAATGCTGCCTGACTGAGACATATCCCTGTTATCTACAACCTCTGGCAATAATGGTTGCGCATCACTCATTTCTTCCAACTGATGTGTAAATAACTCCTCGGACATACCAAGTGAAGCGGCTGTGGTGCTAGTGTTGGTGGTGGCGGCAGGCGGGCGAGTGGTATCTTGAGAGGTGCCCGAAGCTAAGCTGGAGGAGGATGGTGCATCAAGGTTCCGAGCGGAAGCTGTAGAAGATTGGGTGTCCTGTGTTAGCCAGTCAACTATGTCCTTTAGAACTTTTCAAGTTCAGGGTACGTGGCCTCTGAAAACTGGGCATTATTCTAGGGCAAAAGGGAATCACAGCACCACGACCATGATTTCCCTTGCGGGGTGGCCTGCCTCTGCCTGTCATTTTTTTTTGGATTAGTGGTACTATGCGTGCAAGCTACTGTGAGACCAGATATGAGTGGCACTGTGCAGTGGCAGAGGTTGGCAGAGTACACGCTGTAGGCCTGACACACACGCTTGAAGACAACTAACTGCTATTCAATCTATAACAGTGAAAAAAGTTTTTGGGTTTTTAAATGCACGCTATTGTGACACCAGATATGAGTGGCACTGTGCACTGGCAGAGGTTGGCAGAGTACACGCTGTAGGCCTGACACACAGACGCTTGCAGACAACTAACTCCTATTCAATCTATTACAGTGAAAACATGTTTTTGTTTTTAAATGCAAGCTATTGTGACACCAGATATGAGTGGTGGCACTGGGCAAGTGGGCACATTATCCACTGTGAGCCTGACACAGAAGCTGGCAGGCAGGCAACTGCAATTAGATTACACAGGAAAAAAAAGCAGACTGATGTTCGAGCCCTAAAAAGGACTTTTTGGTGTGCTGTCCTTACAGCAGAGATCAGATGAGTCCTTCAGGACTGTAGTGGACACTGAATACACTTGCCTAGCTATCCATTTCCCTATCAAATGAGCAGCAGCTACACTTTCCCTCCTCTATCTAAGAATGCAGCTTCAGAATGAATCTAAAATGGATGCTGTACAGGAGGTGGGAGGGTCTGGAAGGGAGGGTCTGCTGCTGATTGGCTGGAATGTGTCTGCCGACTGTGAGGCACAGGGTCAAAGTTTACTCAATGATGACGAATAGGGGGTGGATCGAACCGCGCATGTGTTCGCCCGCCGTGGCGAATGCGAACATGCTATGTTCGCTGGGAACTATTCGCTGGCGAACAGTTCGGTACATCACTAATTCTGATCATTCCGGTACAATTCAACGTCCAGAAACTGGATCTTATCTGTGTTATATGTGAGACTTAATTTGATGGGTGAATCCAGGTTGTTTAATTCATCAATCATGTTCTCCAATTCTGCTATCGTGCCTTTCCACAAAATAAAGATGTCATCCACAAATCTGTGGTATTGTATCAATTTCTCCTGATATTTGGATAATATGTGCGTATTTTTATATGCATACATAAAACTGTTGGCATATGTTGGATCTATTGCTGATCCCATCGCTGTTCCAGGCTCTTGGATATAAAAACATTTTTCAAAACGAAAATAATTATTGGACAGTGTTAATTGTAAACCTTCAAGCAAAAATTCAATGGGAGGCTTATAAGGTGGTCGGTCTGGTTCACATTGTTTAGGATATTTCTCCCTTTTTTTTTCTTTCGGCACCGTTTCCTGCTTGCATGTTTGTTCTTTTGCAGATGTTTGGCACTCTATTTGGTCACTTAGTCTCTTCAGACGTTACATTTATATCTAGACATAGTATTCTTGCTTACTCTATTCTATTCATTCTTCTTTTCCCCACTTCCCCACTTCCCCACACACATCATACACATTATATTTACACTTAACTCTTACATCACACTCATATGTCACCACATTGTCATTCATTCATCACACTAGTCACAGTATGAATTTTTCACATTTCATACCGCACACCTTATATTCATCTTTGTCTGCTGCTACATTTACGATACTCAAGATTTACATACACTTAACAACATTAATTATTGTTAAATTTACGGTTTATTTCCTCCGTATTTGCTTTTAATACATTCCGATTCTCACTTTGAATAGTTTTGCCCTTTCTAGGCAACACTTTGGGTTCACGATCACGTGACTTCACGTCATTACGCACGTTAGGACGTGATTTGCGGCGTTGCACACAGCACATGTCGGAAGAATGGGGTTCACTTGGTGATAGGGTAAGTTTAATGTATGATATGTTATATATTTTTCACTTGTACATGTTTGTAGCATGTTGATAAAGACCGTGTGACGGTCGAAACGTTGATTTACATGCTTTATATTTAATACAAATTACTTAAAACCAGTGAGTGCTCTCATTTCTTTGATTATATATATATATATATATATATATATATATATATATTTGTCTCTGGGTTGCAGACATCATGTCTTATCCCTGCCAATGTTTTCATAAGTCACATTCCTTAGCTCAGGCTCCAATGAATAGTTACATAGAAGTAAAAATGTGTCTGTCTTTGCATTGTGATACAAAATGGAGTCACATCTGTTCTGATGGTGACTTACAGTATACACTTTTAATTTCTGTCTTAACACAAAATGTCTTCCACTATAAATTTACTGACAGCATTCCAAACAAGCTCAACCCCTTGAAACACACCAACTCATGATAGAGGATATGACATGTGAATGAGGAAGAGAGGGGTGGAGCGCAGGATGCATTCCACTGCAGATGGAGGAACTTGTGTCAAAGTAATGCACGAGGTGGAATGCAGGATGCATTGCAACGGTAGAAGGGAGGAAGCAGGAAGTACCCAATGACTGACGAGTGGAACGCATAGTGCGTTCCACCATACAGAGAAAAAACGTGAAATGGAAATATAGGACTTATTAAAGACAAAACAGGTACACAGAAAAGTTTCAGACCCAGACTGAAGAAGTCAGAACTCATCGAAATGCATCTTGGTGATTTTGGATTATCTTTTTATTTATTTTATTTGTAGCCAATACATTTGTTACTTTTACCTAGAACCTTTTACTTTTGATGGAAGATTCATTCCGAGAAAACTCACTCTAGCCATCTGCACATTGCCAAGTTTCCCTCGCTCAGTGGAAGCTGCTGAACGGACCACTTCCTCAGATTTCCAGTCAGATTTCTGGAGAGCTGTGTCTAGAACTAGATCGGCTTTGGGTGGAAGAATGAGCAAAGGCTCTAGAAGAGGAAGAAGAAGGACGATCTAACCTCCAACTAGATTTGGCCTTTTTCTCTGGAAGATGTTTCTTGTGCTCAGATGAGGGAAACACAATATTTGTCTTTTGGGACCCTGTCCCTTTTATTTTGCGCTTACTCAAATGAGTATGAGGGGAAGGAGGAGCAGAAAAAATATCCTCATATGAGGAACTGTCAAAAGACACCAGCTGCATTTCCTTATTCTTTTTATGTAGAACTGGGACCATAGCCTCCCCAGAAGATGAAGAGGATAGATCCCTGGAAAGCTCTCTTTTGGGGCTTTCTAAATTAATGAGACTGCTTCTAGGAAAGGTATCCATTATATCTATGGAATACACAAATATGGAGTCCTCCATCAATGATGCTATTTTGAAAATCAGAGGTAATCAGAATTCCCACGCTCAGCACAGTTGTCCTGATTACCTGATTGATTGAAACGCCGTTGCTGTGCAATTTTTAATCTCTGGCATTTGACTCCGGGAGGTTGACGCATACCCACTGGCTTTGTTAGGTTGTTATGCCTCCCGGAAGACAAATCTGCAAATCCACGTAGACTTACATATTGATTTTAACTGCAACTTTTCTTTTCGGCATTCTTTATTATTATTATTATTGTAATTTATACAGTACCAACATATTCCGCTGCGCTTTACAATTTTAAGATGGGAATATTTGACAACAAGTACTTAGTTTGGGAAAAATAACAGAGACAAGAGGTGAATAAGGCCCTGCTCAAACAAGCTTACAATCTATGAGAAGCGATAAAGACACACAAGAAAAAATAACAGCATGTCAGAGGGGAGGAGGTATTGATGGATAAGATGCCTGTGTTGAAATAAGCTGGTAAAACTGGTGTGTGGAAGGACCAAATAGTGGCAGGAGAGATAGTGAGCTGGGCTATGGAGTTGAGGGAAGTGATGAGGGCAGTACAAGGAGAGAAACATCACCCAGTAGGTTTGTATGCTTTCCTAAAGAGATGTGTTTTCAGTGACGTCTTCTTCCTAAAAGCTTGGAGGCTAGTGGATATTCTAATGGCACGGGGTAGCAAATTCTAATGGAATGATGCAGCCTTTGAAAAATCTTGTACATAAAAGGGGTATATTTGTTGAGTAGAGAGAATGAAGGGATGAAGGTTCATGCCTCAAGTGAGCTTTGGTTGGTGCAGTCATATCTGGAACAGTAGACAGGGCAGCATTGTCGCATGAGTTAGTTTAAAAGTAACAGGAGAGAGTTGAGTGTTAGACTGGAAAAGCAAGAGAACTGATGTAAATCAAGTAAGTTTACGTTTCTTAAGGCTCAAGTTAAGCTAGATTTAATATGTTGAGTGAGGGCACATTTAGAGTGCAGGTTAGGAGACAGTGGATAGACAAAGGAAAAGGTGTGTTACAGAAGTTAGAGGCAGAGCAAAGAGTGGAAAAAATAAGGTCAATGGTATTGACGGCTATGTTTATAGGGGGGTTCTTAAGTCATAATTGAATTTGTCCAATAGTTACTGTTAAGGATAATAATTAATCAGCAGGAAATACATTGTATATGTGGAAATGTATATGTACATAAAAATTATATATATATATATATATATATATATATATATATATATATATATATATATTACACAAAACACACTAATAAAATCTGTGAACATTGAAGTTGCTGTTTAGTGGATAGGTGAGTGCACTGGATCTTGTGTATTGTAGAAATTGACACCCAGCACCCCCATTTATGCATGTTTAGGTGAGTGCAGCCCCCTGGTTTCATATATATATATATGTTACAGTTAAAGCGCAGAAATCAGTTAATGTGCACATTACCTAGTTAATCTGCAGATTAACTAGGGTGATCAGTTAAAGTGCAGAAAATGATTTTGTTTCTCAAATATTTCTCACATTACCTAGGTAATCTGCACATTACCTACTAGGCACTCGTTAAAGTGCAAAAATATAATTCTGTCCTCCATCTCCCTGAGGGGCTCACAGCTCTGGAGGACACCATGGTGTGCACAGGCTGCTGTTCTGTTCTTATCTGGACCACATAGTCACATACCTCTTCAAACAGTTATCCCAAACTGGTAAGAAACGAGAAGCCCCCACCACCACAAGAGAGCGAGCGCTTCCTGCACATTATGCAGCAACACCCTGAAATGATCCCAGCAGATGCTCTCCACTGTTCTCAATATCATCATATACTTGAAGACTGTCGGAATCAGTGGTCCATGAGCAGACCTCTCCTTGGTCTCATTCTGCTCAATGAGAGAAGTATTTCTCGGACTTACGGAGCAGCATTGTTATTAGCTAGTCCCCCCTCTGAGAAGCAACAAGCCATGCGTCTATGCTTTGAGAATTTGATGGTGGAGGGCATTGAAAGGAACTTGCTCACAAAAAGAATCGAGACAGGTTCACACAGAATCTTTCCGCCTTCAGACGAAAAGTGAACGACTCTGCAGAGACTATACTGAAAGGGAAAAACAGGTTCTGCAAGGACGTTTTTGTAATACATAATTTCCTCTTTTACCAAGGGAAAGAAACAAACATTTTTCACTGAAAGGGTGAAACATGGTTCTGCAAAGAAATTTTTTTGTAATAAAGAATTCCTCTTTGACCGAGGGAAAGAAACATTTGACCGAGGGCATTTTGCACTTTAACTAGACGGAAGCAGTTAATGTGCACATTACCTAGGTAAAGTGCGGAAAACTCTTGATTCTGCACTTTAACTGAGCAAATCAGTTAATCTGCAGATTAACTAGGTAATGTGCACATTAACTGATTTCTCACTGTAACTGTAACATATATATAAATCTGGGAGTCTAGCAAACTCCTTGGTTTTGCACCCCTCCCTGCCACAGGTGCCTCATCACAGGGCCCTACTTAGCCTTGTACTGCAGAGAGTCCCAGATGGAATTTTTCCCCCAAGTAAGTGGGTTAATCTTATAAAAGCAGACATTAGGCTGCCAAAGATGGGGTACATTTAAATAAAAATAATAAAATCTGTCAACATTGAAGATGCTGTTTAGTGGATAGGTGAGGGTGCTGAATCTTGTGTATTGTATAAGCAGCACCCCATTTATGCATGTTTAGGTGAGTGCAGCACCCTGGTTTCATATATGTGTATATGTGTATATATATATATATGTGTGTGTGTGTGTGTGTGTGTGTGTTTATTTTGTATTTATTTATCTTTGGTTCATTGCCCATACTTTGGTTTAAAAAAATAAAACAACCAAAAACTATGTTTAAAACAGTGTCCATCACTAAGAATATCTGTAGAAATGCAGAAATCTGAAACACAATGTCTGTCTGTGGTCATTTGCATGTTAAGCTGGGAATCCTTGGATAGTTGTGTAAATATAGTTTTTTTTTCCCAGGAAAAACCCTAAAAATCTTACTTAAGATTCCAGCACATTTTCAATCAGATTAAGATCTGTGGAATTTGGAGACTAAGGCAACAGTTTGAACTCATTGTCATGTTCCTTTAAACCATTCCTAAACAATTGTTGCAGTGTGGGAGTTTGCATTATCTTGCTGAAATAGGCCTCTGTCATCAGAGAACACCATTATTATAAAGAAGTATATGTGGTCTGCAACAATTTCTAGGTAGGTGGTACATGTCAAGGTAACATCCTCATGAATGCCAAAACCCAAGGTTTCCCCGTAGAACATTGCCCAGAGCATAACACATCTGGCCTGCCTTCTACCCATAGTACATCCTCCTGCCATCTCTTCCCCATGTAAATGATGTACAATGGCCTTTCATTTGATCTAAAAGAAAACCTTCTTCCATTGCTCCATAGTCCAGTTTTGTTGAAGGTACTTTTAGCGGTGGCCAGGGTTTATCATGGCCACTCTGACCGGTCTGCAGCTATGCAGTCCCATATGCAGAAAACTGCAATACACTGTGTGTTCTGACTCCTTTCTACCATGGCCAGCATTACATTTTTCAACAATTTGAGTTATAGTAGCTTTTCTGTGTGATCGGAACAGACTGGCAAGTCTTTGCTCCTCACATGCATCAGTGAGCCTTGGGCGCCCATGAACCTAGCACTGGTTCACTGGTTGTTATTCCCTGCAGCACTTTTGGTAGGTACTAATCGCTGCATACTGAGAACATCCCATATGAATTACTGTTTTTTTTCTCTGATCCATCACTATTTGGCCCTTGTCAAAGTCACGCAGATGATCTCTTGCTCATTTTCCCATTTCCAACACATGAAATTCAAGAACTGACTGTTCACTTTCTACCTAATATATCTAGTCACTTGAGAGGTGCCATTGTGATTATATAGTCAAGGTTCACTTCGCCAGTCACTGATTTTAATTTTGTGCATGGTCATTGTATGTATGTGTCTGAAATACAAATAATAATCAATCTGAATCCATGTTTCTAAGGAAAGGTATCATAGATGACAGTGATTTAACCCCTTAAGGACCAAACTTCTGGAATAAAAGGGAATTATGACGTGTCAGACATGTCATGTGTCCTTAAGGGGTTAAGGGCAAGTTTAGATTTCAGTTTATCCCACAACTCCAGGCAATGTAAAATGACTGGGCTCCTGGAAGGGAATGCCATAAAACTAACTGTGCTAGCTGAGCTATCCTATGATACATGAGTAAAGTGGAAAGCCCCCAAACCCCTCTGGATTGGATGGTATATTAGTCTACAGGCTGTCATGTAGGTCATGTGATCAGGTCAGATAGGAGATGATTGCCAGGTTTAACAGAAGTGGCTTTACTTGTATCCTTTGACATTATAACAGTTATTTTCATTGAAATAATAAAAAGCAGAAGGAAGAAATAATCATCAAGGCAATATGCCCCATAACGTAAACAACCAAAAGTGCAAATCAAATTTTCAGTAATGTCCAGATAGTGGGTTTTTGCAGGTTTTTTATCAAGGTAGTTCTGGTGCAGGTTTGAAGGAGTTCAGGCAGGTATGCAATACATGCAAGTACAGGATGGTGCAGGGTTGAAGCAATTCAGGCAGATAGGTACCGTTAGGTATGATGCAATGCAGGCAAGTACAGGATGGTGCAAGGATTCTTACAGGAGCCAGGATCTGATGTTCTTGGTCTGAACACTAACTTTAAAGGCACACTCCAGGCACCCAGACCACTTCTGCCCATTGTAGTGGTCTGGGTGCCAACTCCCACTACTCTTAACCCTGCAAGTGTAATTATTGCAGTTTTTTATAAACTGCAATAATTACCTTGCAGGGTTAACTCCACCTCTAGTAGCTGTCTACTAGACAGCCACTAGAGGGCACTTCCTGGATTATGGCATTGCTGGCATGCGCATTAGGTCTCCCCAGCCAATGGGCGGGATCAGACTCGCCCACTGGCCGACTCAATCACAGGGAGGAGCGTCGCGGAGGAAGAAGCAGCGACGTGGGACATCGTTGCTGCCTCAGGTAAGTCACTGAAGGGGTTTTCACCCCTTCAGCAACTGGGGATTGGGGGGTGGGAGGGAGAGGGGACCTGCAGTGCCAGGAAAACGGATTGTTTTCTTGGCACTGGAGTTTCCCTTTAATGTAATGGCCATGAAGTTAGTTGAATGTAACCTTTTGTAGTTGAAGTAATTAGTCCTATGCAGGTGAAGAATGAGGTGACTAGTGGCTAGGGAGGCCACTAGAGGTGAAAACCAGAACTGCATTTAAAGGAACGGTAATAAAAAATAAAAAATTCTTACTTGTCATCATTAGAATGCGACACACACTTCTTACTCCTCCATGTGAAATCATTGATATCCCTTTGCAGCCCATTCAGGTCACAATTTAGTATAGGAGTTAGTAGTGCTAGAAAAGAAGACATTGCACCACTTCAATGAACTGAAGTATTCTACGTGCCTACAGTGTCCCTTTAACAAGGCAGGAGATACATTTTACATTAAACAGACTATGTTATACAGGGACCTAAATTATCTAGGTTAGGTTTCAGGAACTGTTTAGGAAGACTGTGCAAGTCACATGCAGGGAGGTATGACTAGGGCTGCATAGATAAAGTGATTTAACTCCTAAATTGCAGATAATTGAGCAGTGAGACTACAGAGACATGGTCTATACACCAAAACAGATTAATTAGGCTGAAGCTTGAATAGAATGGACCTTCCTGATCAAAAATATGAAATAAGGGATCATAATTATAAGGACCAGCTGACTAGAATAGGCTATTAAACAAACCTCCAAGTTTCTGTGGGTACTCTGAATTTGGAAGCCAAAATCCTCCACAGGTTTAAAAGTAACAGGAAGGACACTGGATTTGTCCATATTTTCTTTATATCCCTATACGTCACCAAGTATAAATAAAAGTTCACAAAGAGGGCAAAAGGTCAGTCAGATTTAACAGGAGGTCATCAGTATATACCATGCATCATCTTTAATAGTAGTCCAATCATAAATAGATAAGAGTGGGGCTCTAGGGACAGGGCAAAAATCAGGGGAGAGAGGGGACATCTCTGCAATGGTGCAACAAAAAGGGAGTACACACAGACCCCGGTATCACTATCTGAACCTGAGGACCTGATCACAATTCACAAAGTATGTAGAAGGCAAGTGAATTCCCCAGCACCTCAGTGATCCAGGAGCCAAAATAGATATATCCAAAGGACCCTGACAAATGCCTACTCTGCATCTAAGGGAAGGACCATAAAAGGCAATCAGGTTGAAGATGCAAACAAATAAGGTTGGCATTCCTGCAAGTGTTTTCGTGCAACTTTCATGAAGGCATGAACCCTAGTTGAACCAGATAGATTATGCCTGTCAAAAAGAAGTTCAGTATATCCACCAACACCTTGACTAGAAACTTTACATCAAAATTAAGAGATATGGGTCCATAGTTTCTCAATACCGTATATCCTTCTCTTCTTTTGGTAGCAACATTATATTGGCCAATGTCATTTCTGTGGGCAACTGGCCATCATCTTTTATGGAATGAAAGAAATTGGCCAAGAAGGGGGCTAATATGTCTCTATAGATTTTATAACATATTCCACAAACTCCATCTGTACCTCTTAAAGGGCAACGGCTCTTTAAGAGGTATACAAATACAAAATGATCTTAATGATCTTAATGATAGAGAATCAAATCGGTTCTATATATTGTGCTAGAAAAATTGCTGCAACTGTCCATATTTCTCTACAATCAGAGATTAAAAATTTATGTTTTCCTTTATCTGTCATTAGATGTCTGCTAGTCCACCCATTGTACAGCGCTACGGAATCTGATGGCGCTATATAAATAATAAAATAATAATAATAATATATAATAATGTAGTCTGTGCCAGTTGGTACAGAGATAAGAAGGCTGTGCTTTGGGCTTCTATTCTGCTTACCTTCAACCTAAGTTAAAACAATATCTGCAAGGGGAGGGAGGGAGGAAAGGTAGGCTGCTGAGTGATAGCTGCAGTAGGAGTGTCGAAAAAAAGCCAGAATGATTTATTGCAGTGGCTTTGGGCAGGCAATCTGAGAATGGAGAGAGCAAACAGATATGCTTTATTTACATACCACAAAGCTAACATAAGTGCAGGGGACTATTAACATGTGATGCTGGAGAGATCAGTCTTGCAGCAAGTGTAACACTCAATGAAAACACAAATTATCCTCTCAGGTCCAAAAATGGGTAATGGAAATACATTTTAAAAATATGAACTTTTAATAGCATCGAGGGAAGAAAAACATGATTGTTTAACATGGGTCAAGCCAGATGGTTTAAAACTGCAAACATACATAGCAGGCTTATTTTCAGTTATTTACAAGTTTATTTTTACCTTTACCTCCAAGGAAGCAAGCTGATCAAGATTTAGTGTAGTAAGCTAAAGAGAGGCAAGAACATTTTGTAAAGGTGATGAATAGGCCAGATTAAGGGCTGTTGAGGAGGATGAACGGTTGTACAATGTACTAAATGGTTAAAGGCATCCTGAATCGCAAAAGGAATGGTAGAATAGATGTATATCTGAATCTTGTAGTAACTATCACATTTGACTTATTTTCAAAATGCAAGTTAAGGGGCACGTGGGAAATGGTAACTATAACATAATTTGAGAGAAACTCACAAAAACAGATATATGGGCTTTACAAAAACACTTAAAAAAATCTAATTTCAACAGGATAAGGTCAGCTTTACAGCAAATTAACTGGCAGGAACTATTCACTTGCAAAAGCACAAAGGATAAATAGAAGGTGTTTAAACGAATTCTACAAAAGTACATTCACCAATCAATAGCATTGGGAAATAAATATGAAAGAAGAAATCTAAAACCAATGTGGCGTAGAAAAGATGCAAGTAATAAACAATAAGAAAAGGTCTTTCAAAACATTTAAATCAGATGGTTCACTAGCATCCTTTAACACATATGAAAATACCATTAGGGCTTATAAAAGGGCAATTACATGGGCTTAACTAGAAAATGAAAATTCATAAACAGAGCCAAACTAACTTCAAAACGTTATTCAAAGTACATTAATGCCAAAAGGTTAAGAGTGAAAATGTTGGTCCATCAGAATCTTAGATGGGTGTATTAATCAGGGAAGATCAGGACAATGCAGATGCTCTAAATACTTATTTTTTCTTCAACTTATAGCAAAGAAGATCTATGACTATAGATTTGTACATTCTTGTTTAAAAAGACCTTACGGCAAACAGGTGATAAAATAAAGTTAATGCAAAAAGAGCACCAGGGCCAAATGGAATTCACCCAAAAGTGCTCAATCAGCTTAGTGTAGAAATATCCATATCAATGCTTTTAATATTTGAGGATTTTTTTTTCAGGAATTGTACCAGAGGATTGGAGAAAAGCATATGTGGTGCCTTTATTTAAAAATAAATGGTTCAAAAGCTCAACCTGGAAACTACAGACCAGTGAACTTAACATCTGTGGTTGGAAACTTAATTGAAGGGCTGTTAATGGATAATATATTGATTAATTGATTTTGAACAATGATATGATTTGCATGAATAATCATGGGTTTATGAAGGGTAGGTCATGCCAAACAAACTTAACTGCATTCTATGAAGAAGTAAGCATAAATATAAATTGGAGTGTTTTTAGTGAATGTGATCTAATTGGATTTTACTAAAGCACTTAATACAGTTCCACACAAAAGGTTTATGTTAAAACTGAAATGAGTTAACATGACTCCAGACGTAGTGCTGCCAACGGTATGGTCGGCCCATAAGGCCGTGATGCGCAGACACTTCATAAACATAGCAACCTATAAGAAACGCATCAAAACACAAAAACTTAGGGAACTCCAAGAGACCTTGCGGCGCCTGGAAAAGACGCATAAGACAGCCCCCTCCACGGCTATACTAGCCCAACTTAACACTACCAGACATTCACTCAAAGACACGCTATTAGAGGATGTGGCCCAACACCTACTTTAGTCTAGGCGCTTCTTCTATGAAAAGAGTGACAAAAGGGACTCCCTCCTAGCAAGGGGTTTAAAACCCAGAACGCGCCGGGAGCCATAGCGACCATAAGGACTGCCAAGGAACATCTGGCTTTCCGGGAATATTTCTTCAAACTCTATAACCACTCCCCCACCAATATTATAGCCAACCTGGACTATAGCCTCTCTCAAACTCACCTTCGATTCTTAGGATACTACAAAACCTTTAGCTCCACACTTGACAACTCTCTTTAACTTATTGAAACGGGGTGCACCGTTCACCGATGACACAAAACTAGCCAACATCACCTTGCTGCCCAAAGAAGGCTAGCCAGGGGAGGAGATGGTCAACTATAGACCGATATCCCTTATAAACACTGACACAAAATTATTTGCAACCGTTTTGGCTGAGAGACTGAACCCACTGAAGTGAGACCTGATACACCCGGATCAGGTGGGCTTTATTAAAGAAAGACAGCTCTTCGAAAACACCAGATAGGCTGCGAACCTGTTGTGGTGGGTTGCGGGGTCGGGGAGGCCTTTTCTGGCCCTATCCCTAGACGTGGAGAAGGCCTTCGACCGAGTGCTATGGCCCTAAATGTTCGGCCTCTTGGAAAGGTGGGGTTTCCCATCTGGATTAAGGAAGGCCGTTGAAGCTCTGTACACAACCCCAAGGCGGAGATTTTGGTACCCCGTGCTATCTCAGCCCCCTTTGGCCTGTCCAATAGGACCAGGCAGGGGTGCCCCCTCTCCCCTCTATTGTTCGTGCTGACCCTCGAGCCACTCCTCCACCTCAATAGAGACCATCCTGACATCAAAGGCATCCCCATAGCAAAAAACCCTTACATGGTCTCTGCCTACGTGAACAATGTGCTTCTCATGCTGACGGACCCGCGGAATTCACTTCCCCCGCTTGTCGACCTGCTTGAACGCTTTGGAACCATCTCAGGCTATAAGGTCAACCTAGGGAAGTCCTGCGCCATGCCATTCCATATGGAGGCCCAGGACGTGGTGCTGCTGCAGGTCAAATGGAACTCTTGCAGATACCTAGGCATTCACTTGACCTCTGACCCAGCCAGACTGAAACCTTTAAACTATGACACTATAATCCGTACACTTAAAACTGACCTAGAAAAATGGACCTCCAAGCCCATCTCCTGGATAGGGAGGATACACGTGACAAAAATTAATGTCCTGCCGCGAATCCTATTTTACTTCCAGGCGCTACCGGTATTTCTGACAAGAGGGGACCTGGCAGGGTTGCAATCAGCTATAAATGACTTCATCTGGGGAGGGAAGAGACACTGCATCTCCAGACGCATACTGTATCGGCCGCGAGCATTAGGAAGCCTGGGTCTGCCCAACCTATACATGTACTATGTAGCCGCTCAGCAGGCCCAGATCGACTTATGGCATTCACTCCCTGACGCGGCACGTTGGGTCGATCTAGAGTCTTGACTGATGGGAGTTGACCTCCTGCAGTTCTATATTTGGACTTACAAACAGCATAGAACCCTGCTGAGAACTGACTGCCCGGTCATCATGACATCCATCATCCTTTGGGATAGAGTAAAAAAAAACTAGCTCTGATCTCGGACCCATCCCCTATGACCTCCTACATTAGAAATAGGGACTTCCCACCAAGCATGCAGGCAAGGGACTTCACTGGGCTAGAGAGAGCTGGCCTACAGAGGTTCAAATACCTCTACGTAAACCACTTGTTTGTTTCCTTCAACAAACTCTTGCTGCACCACCCCTTGGCTTCAAGGGACTTTTTCCGATACATGCAACTGCGAGACTTCGTGACACGAAACAGTGTACAAGAAGCTGCAAAGTGAACCCCAACTTTCTTTGAAAAGTTATGCGAACAGGAACCAGGAAGCAAAGGCCTTATAACCACCATATACAGATTAGCTCAGAATCCACAGAATGGGGCAGTCTAACATACATGGACCAGTGGGAGGCAGACCTTGGAGAGGTACAGGAGAGCGGGGTGTGGCAGGACATTTGGGAAGCGGCCTCCAAAGTATCAATTAGTGTTTGGCTCCAGGAACAATTGATTAAGACAATGATGCGCTGGTACACCACACCCACCAAATTACACCTCATGGGCAAAGGGGCTACCGACCTTTGCTGGTGAGCTTGTGGCGAAAAGGGCACCTATACACACATGTGGTGGACATGCACGAAAATAAAGACACTCTGGTGGGAGTTGGGAGACCTGTTGACTGACCTTTTCTGTTATCCTCCTATTTGGACTTTTGTCCGTATTTCTCTCTTTCTTTGTACTTAATGGATAAGCTCACCGCTCTAGTACACAACACTACCAAATCCTTTGAAAAGGTGTGGGTACCATGGGAGACCATGATGGGGTGACTGACATAGCGCATGAGCATGGCAGCCTCGCCTGTGGGTCGGGGGAGGATACAAGGACCCGAGGAGGAAGGGGTGCTCCCATTCCCCACGCAACAAGCCAACCTCTACTACTTCTCAAGAGACAGCTGAGACATCCTTTTCTTTATTTCTTTCTATTAGTTTGATCAGTTTTATACAATGTCAGGACACTGCTCCGGTGGCTGGAGGGGGGAGGGGCTGAGGTATAAAAGAAAATAAAAAGAAAAAAACACTATAGTAAGCTAGCAACACACCCATTGGGCGAAAATCAGCTGCCAACAATACTGGACAGCAAATTCATAAATCCATCCCTGTGAAAACACAATGTGGACACCACAGTTACAGTAGAATAAGACAGCATGATACACTATGCTCTGAGCACCAGAACGGAAAACCAAACCTTGCCTACACCTCCGGAAGCCTTGAATCCACACCGTCCGACTTCTCTATCCAAAAATAGAAACCCACCCACACAAACAGGGTATTCCACAGGGGTGAAACACCAGTCGTATCATGGTCTCTCCTTCTCCACCCACTGACTGCAAATATATCGTCCTCCTGATGTTTTGGGGGAGAAGGGGGAGATGAGTAGCATAAGGGTGAGACAAATATGACCTTCGATTGATAAGTAACAGGGGGAAGGAACTAGTGCCATGGGCAGGGATGTATTTACCACAAGGCAAACAAGGCATTTTCCCAGGGTGGTACTTTCAGGGGGGGGACACCAAAAAATGCCACTCCAAGCTCCCAGACAAATGCCTTGTTTGCCTCGTGTTCTGGGGCTGTCCACCTTACTGTGAGTGATTGAGTGTAGCTAACAGTGTGTGTCTGAGTGAGTGAAAGTATGTGTGTGTCTTTCAGTGAGAATGGGTGTGTCAGTGTGTGTATGCCAATGACTGTATATCTAGGGCAGCACAAATCCAAAATACACCACTGGCCATGGGTGATTATTGGGTCAGGCAAGTGCTCGCTGATCACACTTAATATCAACTAGGATTGAAATAAATTAAATAAAAAAAAAAAAAAACGTTTGAGTGTGTTAGTGAGTGTGTGTGTTAGTGAGTGTGTTAGTGTTAGTGAGTGAGTGTGTGTTAGTGAGTGTGTTAGTGTTAGTGAGTGTGTGTGTTAGTGAGTGTGTTAGTGTTAGTGTGTGTGTTAGTGTTAGTGAGTGTGTGTGTTAGTGAGTGTGTTAGTGTTAGTGAGTGTGTGTGCTAGTGAGTGTGTTAGTGTTAGTGAGTGTGTGTGTTAGTGTTAGTCAGTGTGTGTGTTAGTGTTAGTGAGTGTGTGTGTTAGTGAGTGTGTGTTAGTGAGTGTGTGTGTTAGTGAGTGTGTTAGTGAGTGTGTGTGTTAGTGTTAGAGTGTGTGTGTTAGTGAGTGTGTTAGTGTTAGTGTGTGTGTGTTAGTGTTAGTGAGAGTGTGTGTTAGTGTTAGAGTGTGTGTGTTAGTGAGTGTGTTAGTGTTAGTGAGTTTGTGTGTTAGTGTTAGAGTGTGTGTTAGTGTGGGTGTGTGTGTGTTAGTGTGTGTGTTAGTGTTAGAGTGTGTGTGTTAGTGTGTGTGTCTCTGTTACTGAGTATGTTTGTGTGCGTCTGTCACTGAGTGTGTGTCTGTCAGTAAATGTGTGCGTCTGTTCATGAGAGTGTGTGTTTGTGTGTCTTAAGCACTTACCTTTCTCCAGTGCCGGACTCCCTTAACGCTGGGGATCTCTCCGTCCCCATCCGCCTCTCAGCTCCGAATGCACATGCGTGGCAAGAGCCACGCGCGCATTCAAACCGCCCATAGGAAAGCATTACTCAACGCTTTCCTATGGACGTTCAGCGTCTTCTCACTGTGATTTTCACAGTGAGAATCGCAGAAAATCCTCTAGCGGCTGTCAATGAGACAGCCACTAGAGGCTGGATTAACCCTCAGTGAAACATAGCAGTTTCTCTGAAACTGCTATGTTTTCAGCTGCAGGGTTAAAACTAGAGAGACCTGGCACCCAGACCACTTCATTGAGCTGATGTGATCTGGTGCCCGCCGCCATGTGTTGCGGCCCCAGCCTGCGCAGAGTAAGCGCTCGCACAGGGGGAGGGGGGGGCCCCGGATCAGTTTTCGCACCGGGGCCCCATGGGTTGTGTGTACGCCACTGAATAAAACAAATATGGGAAGAGTTTTAAATAATATACTTTCTGTTTGGATAAAATGGAAAAATACATGTAAGATCTCAGATCAAATTATTAATCTCCCAATTAATATCCTATCAGTTAGTATAGAAGATCTAAATGGAAAAGTATGGATGGACAATGGTATTTATAGAATTAATCAGATAATGCACCAGGATCAGGATCAGATTATATCATTTTAAAAACTTAGGCATTTATTCTTCCTTCCCTATAGATAGCATTCCTCATATTTGAGGATAAAGCATTTTATAAATAAACATAAAACTAGGCAGATATCAGAAGGACTATTTTTTTTATAAACATATTAAATGATAAAAATAATACAAATCTAGTATCAATATGTGCAAAGCTATCTGACCTATATATGCCCTGAATTCCCTGCTTTAGAAACGATCTTCAGTTAATTATCACGAGAGAGGAATGGGTTAATGCAAATAATGCTGTAGACAAGGCAATACAATGTCTCAATCTAATAGAAAGCCATTATAAGATTGTTAATAGATGGCATCATGTCCCCACGATACTGGCCAAAATGTACCCCTCTATACAACATACATGTTGGAGATGTGGCTTTACTAGGGCAAACCATGTCCATGTATTGTGGTCATGCCCAAAAATAAGCCAACTTTGGAATAAAGTAGCAAAATTCTGCAAAGACGAATAAGACATAAACTTAGATTTTTCATGTAGATCAATGGTATTACAGATCAGTCTTGGCCTACGATATCTATATGTAAAAAGGATCTAGTGGTACATATTCTAATAGAAACTAAAGCAGCATTAGCTAGATATTGGAAACTTTCAGATGACATGATAAGAATCATTGAAAAATGGAGATAGGTATCCTAAGACAAGAATATTATTTTAACTCTAGAATAGAAGAAAGGAGAAAATGGATAATACAATTAGGGAACAACTGAGGTTTGCTGCTTTATTTTTTATCCATGGGCCCCGAGCATGCTACTTTTCCCTTTTACCTATTTTTCTTCCTGTCCTCTCCTTTTTTTTTTTACTCCCTCTTCTCTAAAGGAGGTGAGAAAGAGAAGGGGAGAGGGAGAAAAACAAGTGCAAAATTATATGATTTACATAAGGGATCCCCTGTATTACCAGCTCTAGGAAAAAGACCATTATCACAAAAGAGGAATGGCTTAGTGAAAATAATACCAAAGTTAAGGTAATACATTGAAGCGATTACTAGAAAGAGAGTGCAAAAAATATCTACAATATGTGAATTAAGATGTGCAGTATGGTTAAATTGTATCAAACCTAAATCTGCATAATTGACAATATAGATGAAATTAAATAATAAACCAAAATACCATGGGCATAATATATGTACTCGCTGCTAAAACACATAAAGAACTTTACAAAATTCTAAAATAACAATACAATCCCCAGTGTCAGCGCTTAGTAGATGTGTCCCTATGAGATATTCTCCGGGATATCAAAGAAAACAGTCCTGTATAATTTGAGGTCCTGATAGAGAGTCTATAAGTCCCTTTAAATACCCATAAAAAATAATAATAGCAAAAAAGTAAAAATGGTGATGAGAATAGTAATGACAAAGGGGAATGATCAATATCTGTATCCACTTCCGTGTTGAACCACGTAGTATATACCTTAAAAATTAAGGAAACAAAATATAGTGTAACACTGAGAGTTTAATTCCCCTTTACAAAAAAAACCCAAATCAAAAACTCTTACAGGATAAGAACGTGGTACTTATTTCTAAGGACCACTCAAACAGCATAGTAAGCAATTGGGTCAGCCAGATATTCAGATGGGTTACCAGATTCTCCAGAGGAGGCTGCGTCTGCCTCGTGCACTGAAGCAGACCGTCCACAATCTAAATACGGAGGAATGCTTAGGGTACGTCCTGCTGGATGCTGGAGCCTCGTGTGTGGTTACCAGATGCTGCAGAATACGTCCGGCACCTTCAATGCATTTCGCCCTTCTCAAGAGGGCTTTCTCAAGATAGGTGCCATCAGGGCTGGCCTTAGATCATTAGGTGCCCTGTGTGAAAAGTCTTCCCCCCCCCACAAAGTTGCTGGTATACAGTCACACACAGGCAGACAGTCAGACACGCTCAGTTACAGGCATGCAGGCACTAGCGCACGCTGATAGGCACACACTAAGTTAAAGGCAGATAGTCACACATACAGGCACAGGCACACACAACGGTTACACAGTTACAGTCACTCTTAGGCAGAAAGTCACACACACAGGCAGGCAGTCACACATACAGGCAGTCACACACACACAGGCAGACAGTCACACACACACACACACACACACACACACACAGGCAGACAGTCACACACACAGGGAGGCAGTTACACAGACAGTCACGCACACAGGCAGGCAGTCACACACACAGGCAGGCAGTCACACACACAGACAGACAGTCACGCACACACAGGCAGACAGTCACACACACACACAGGCAGGCAGGCAGGCAGTCACACAGACAGTCACACACACACAGGCAGGCACATACAGGCAGTCAGACAGTCACACGCACACACACACACACAGGCAGGCAGTCACACAGACAGACTGTCACACAGGCAGGCAGTCACACACACACACAGGCAGGCAGTCACACACAGGCAGGCAGGCAGTCACACACACACACACACACACACACACGCAGGCAGGCAGTCACACAGACAGATAGTCACACACAGGCAGGCAGGCAGTCACACACACACACTGAGGCAGGCAGTCACACAAACAGACAGTAACAGACAGGCAGGCAGTCATACACACACACACACACACAGGGGCAGGCAGTCACACACAGGCAGGCAGTCACACACACACACACACACACA
Organism: Pelobates fuscus; assembly: GCF_036172605.1. Lineage (NCBI taxonomy): Eukaryota > Metazoa > Chordata > Amphibia > Anura > Pelobatidae > Pelobates > Pelobates fuscus. The sequence continues at coordinate 141,526,729 of NC_086320.1, forward strand.
CAGAGGCAGGCAGTCACACACAGGCAGGCAGTCACACACACACACACACAGACACACACACACACACACACACACACACAGACTTACCTCTTTCCATTATGGCTGGCATAATGGATGCAGTTCCTGTGCAGCAGTTACCAGGGGGCTTCTGGTATTTATTAGCTCCGCCTCTGTCGTGAGATAAGACCTGCCCCTGCTGCTCATTAAGCTCCGCCCCATGCCGTAATATATATATATATATATATATATTTTTATAAACCCGGGTGGAGAATAATTAACCCTCCACCCAGGATCCTGTTTTAGCTCCCCTGACACCGGCCATGTGCGAGCTGTGTCAGCTATCAGGGCGCCCGCTGGTCTATGGCACCCTGTGCGGCCGCACAGCTCGCACACCACTAAGGCCGGCCCTGGGTGCCATGGCCGCCACCATGCAGTTATATACTCTGCCTATCAAGCGGCATGGATAATATCCTACTAAGTATTTTACCTTGACTTATTATTGTATACATAGCTTTGATAGAGAAAATGTCCAATTTTAAAATATGAAGGTTTACATAAATTGCAGTAAAAATAACATGAGTTACATCACATTAAAATACAATAAAAAACAATGTAGAATGCAAAACAAACATTATAAAGCGATCACTTGCATTGCTTTCTCATTTGCAAAATAGTGTCAAAATAGTGGCCAGTAGCTAGTGCAATAAGGGGCGACCTGGCTGGGGGGGGTCAATAGGTCCTCCTCCATTGTCTGTTAGGGGCGACCTGAGTGGGGACATGGGGGGAGACAATAGGTCCATCCCCATTGATTCTTAGGGCCCCCACCCATCACTCATGGGTTGGGGCCAGGGGGTACATTGTTATTTAGGGCCTTCACTTGTTGTTCATGGGTGGGTGCCATGGGGGGAGGACAATAGGTCCCCCCCATTGTCTGTTAGGGTCCCCACCCACTGCTCATGCAGGGGGACATTAATATTAATAGCCCACACTCATATATTATTTATTACAAGGAGGGAGCTGTTTTTTTTGCGCATGTGCAGTGGTGTTTTCATCCTAATGGACGAAAACAAACTATTTTTTACATAATTTTGTCCGAAAAAGGAATGGTTTACTGATGAAATTTGGAATGGACAAATTCAATTTTTATTTACCGTATATACTCGAGTATAAGCCGACCCGAATATAAGCCGAGGCCCCTAATTTTATCCCAAAAAACTGGGAAAACTTATTGACTCGAGTATAAGACTAGGGTGGGAAATGCAGCAGCTACTGGTAAATTTCTAAATAAAATTAGATCCTAAAAAAAATATATTAATTGAATATTTATTTACAGTGTGTGTATAATGAATGCAGTGTGTGCGTATGTGTGTGTGTATGAGTGCAGTGTGTGTGTATGAGTGCAGTGTGTGTGTGCATGAATGCAGTGTGTGTGTGTGTATGAATGCAGTGTGTGAATGCAGTGTGTGCAGGGCCGGTGCAAGGATATTTGCCGCCGTAGGCAAAAAATTTTTTGCCGCCCCCTCCCCCCCCCCATATGTCCTGACTTCCCCTCCTCCTCCCTCAGTGGTCCTTACCTCCCCACCCCCGTGTTCCTTCACCCCCCCCCCAGTGGTCCTGACTCACCCCTCCCCTAGTGGTCCTTACCCTCCCCTCCCCTAGTGGTCCTTACTTCCCCCTCCCCTCCCATAATGGTCCTTATCCCACCCCCTCCCTCTCATAGTGGTCCTTATCCCCCCCCATCCCTCCCATAGTGGTCCATATACCCCCCCTCCCTCCCATAGTGGTCCTTATACCCCCCCTCCCTCCCATAGTGGTCCTTATACCCCCCCTCCCTCCCATAGTGGTCCTTATACCCCCCACATCCCATAGTGGTCCTTATCCCCCCCTCCCTCCCATAGTGGTCCTTATCCCCCCCTCCCTCCCATAGCGGTCCTTATACCCCCTCCCTCCCATAATGGTCCTTATACCCACCCCCTCCCATAGTGGTCCTTAACCCACCCCCTCCCTCCCATAGTGGTCCTTATACCCCCCCTCCCTCCCATAGTGGTCCTTATACCCCCCTCCCTCCCATAGTGGTCCTCTTATACCCCCCTCCCTCCCATAGTGGTCCTTAACCCACCCCCTCCCTCCCATAGTGGTCCTTATACCCCCCCCCCCTCCTATAGTGGTCCTTATACCCCTTTTATTATTATTATTTTTTTTTATTATTATTTATTTTATTTATATATATTTTTTTTGTCCCCCCTCCCTGCTTGATATATGGCAGGGAGGGGGGCTCTCCTTCCCTGGTGGTCCAGTGGCAGTTCAGTGGGGGGGAGAGGGGGGCTGGCAGAGCTGTACTTACCTGTTCTGCAGCTCCTGTCAGCTCTCTCCTCCTCTGCGCCGTCCGTTCTGCTCTTCTGTCAGTTCACAGTGTAAATCTCGCGAGAGCCGCGGCTCTCGCGAGATTTACACTGGGAGCTGACCGAGGTGCTGACCGGACGGCGCAGAGGAGGAGAGAGCTGACAGGAGCTGCAGAACAGGTAAGTACAGCTCTGCCAGCCCCCCTCTCCCCCCAGTCTGTATTATGGCAATGCAAATTGCCATAATACAGACCTTGACTCGAGTATAAGCCGAGTTGGGGTTTTGCAGCCCAAAAAATGGGCTGAAAAACTCGGCTTATACTCGAGTATATACGGTAGTACAAATTCATTAGTACGAAATGGAAATTTTACTGGTGCACATGTCTAGTTTCTTCAAGTCTTTTAGGATTATTTTTTAACTCATTGAGAATTGTGTGGTGTGCCTTTGAGTCATCTTTGCTGGTTGGTCACTTTATGGGAGATGAGCCATAGTACTAAATCATCTCCATTTATAGATAATCTGTCTAACAGTGGACAGAAAAAATATCTAGGCTTTCTAGGCTTTCTTTTTTTTTTTTTTTTACAATTTTTTACAATTGTTGTGCAATGAGTTAAACAAGGATAATCGTTGACATTTCCTCATGGTATCAAGTAAAATAGGTAACAGCGGTAATCTTAATATACATGTCTAAGTAACTGCACAATTATTTAAGGTATACCATGCTCATTTGTAAATGATCGTTTGCAGGCTTTATTTTAGTGAAGGACAGGATGAAATAGAACTGTTGTGACTAACAAGAGGGAAATACCACTGGGCAATGCAAAATAAACTCCAGCATACTTTCAGCACGAGCAGAGTAAAGATTAAGACAAATAATCACATGTGAAACTATGCATGAATAATAGAAAAACAACCTTGCTATAGGTAGAGACAATGGTCCCTTCAGCCAACTCCTGTAGTGGGAGAGACACTGCCACAGGGAGAATGTAGTCCATCCATAATGATGGAGCCAAGCTTCTAGACATGCTAGCAAGATGCTTCCCTGCATTCAACCGCATTTGGCAGTTGTAGCTTGTGCCTGCAATTCCTTGGTCCCATTTACCCAGTGACGCAATGCTGAGATCCTCTGACTGAGCAGGCCGAGGCCAGATAGATGACACCGATGCCCTGCAGCACAAATGAGCAGGAACAGGTAGATATGCCTTCATCGCTTATTTGTCATCCGCATCGGTCGCCTGCATCTCCGCGATGCCACACGGGAGCTGCATGGGAAAAGCTTTGCCATGTGATGACGGCTCACAGACTGGTTCCAGGAGGCTTTGACCTGATGCACAGGAGCAGTGGTAAGTGCATAAGCATTTAGCTTGGCCCAAAATAGTGCACACATGCTGTCAAAAGGTTTGAGGTCATACCGATGGATGGCCGCGGGAAGGCCTGCGATGCATCAGGCTCTGGCGTGATGGCCATGTTAAACAGTAGGCCTCGACCCTTCAAATTGTCTTGCGGTGTAATGCCGTGTGAAGTAGTCCAGGGGACCAGGATAAGCCCAGCCAGTCCAAAAGCGGGGGAACAAGACTCAGAAGCGAGCTGTCCCCATAACAGGGCAGAGGGTCGGCTACCTCCTCCGCCACCAATATGGCTCATGAGCTATGCCTCCCGGGATAAAGCAGAAGCAGATCAGACACCCTACAGAGTGTCCCTCTGGTAAGTAATCTGTTTGAAGTCTAAAATTAGCCTTATAAAAAGGTTTTCCCTGATTAGCTCTTGCCACATGCAACTTTCCCGGTCAGTGATCAGGTCCTGCCCCCTATATCTAAGCTTCTTGAGATAACTTTGTGACCTTTTTGTGCTTTATGCAACACAGAAATTCTTGATGGCAGGTCTTCTGACATGCAAGGCATGGTTTATATCAACAGATGCTTTTTGTGAATAGAAAACTCTAACTGTTTGAGTGCAGTTTGTAAGCCAAAGTAAATTTAACTCACAGCATCTGTTTTCATTAATTGGATACTAGGTTTCCCAATCTTCAACTTTAATTAGCTTTTGTTTAAGTCGAGTTTAACATCGTTTAAGTTTTTCTAACCTATACTGTGAAAATTTGAATGATATATTCAATACATACACGAACAATACAGCCATTTGTGTGTTATTAATTAAAACACATTGTGATTATTGATTACTGTAACTTAGGTGAACATAAAAACAGATTTTAAAAGAAAAAACGATTATAAATAGGATGGCGCAAATGAGAGAAGGATCTTAGTACATGCAGCAACCAACAAAAACAAATCCTGGTAAAACGATTTGAACATAAAATAACTTACAGTGGTGATGGTGCGCAAAAAAAAAAATATATATATATATATATATATAAATTCGTATTCACTATGGACCTCTTATAGAGAGTGAAAGTAACCCTGTGTACATAAAATGAGGTGTTTACAGAGTGGAAATATAAATAATTGAAAAACAAACAGTGGTTGTGGTGAAACAAAGCACAATCTGTAGGTATACTTGCAAACTTGGAAATCACTCTGACACCTATTAAGGAGACAAAAACAGAAAAAAGAGCTCCTAGTGCAGCATAGTAATTAACTTATAAATATATAGAATAAAGCAAACAGAGGTGCCTTTTAGGTGTTACACTCACAAGATTGGAGTGGTAAAAGCACCACTCGTTGCTATAGCACTCAGGGAGGATCAGCCCCTAGAGTGCGTGGGATCCGTGGATTTTAAAACAAGTTTATGCATAGATGCAGTTCTTTCTAAAGGGTTAACATACATTTTCTTGCCACTGTAAATAGTGTTCTTTAAGGTATTTTTCAAATTTCACAAAGTCCTTGCAGACCTCGCTTAGCCTGATCAGAGGTCCTTTTATCATAAGTAATATTACACTCATAAACAGCATTGTAAATGGCTTTTATTCACATCACACACCAGCAGCAAGTTTTAAGCCTGCAAACATACCTTTATAAAACCTAGATGACAGCACAAATGTTAGTGCATAGGATAATAGATAAACTATAAGCCATAGTGAAGGCTCAAGGCTGTCACAGTTATAATAAACTGATGCTTTCATGTATAATATATACTGTGACCTTTATTTCAGCAGGCGGTTCTGTACTGTATGGATGGTGGCGTCATCTGCTCAATGATTTCACGTAATGAAGTAATGTACAGTTCACCTCCATGCTGTCTGTGGCTGTCCATGTCATGAGCTGTCTGTAATTAGTGAGCATTATATTTCAGAATAACACTTGCATCTATTTTAATACTGGCATCTGAAATAACTGTTGTCTTGGACTGTAAGTACCACTGATCTCAGGCAGCACTTGGGCGGTCTATTGAAACTCTCAGCAAATTACTGCTGTCCATTCCTAACCAGGGTAATATTTATTAACCTGAGCAGGGGATTTTCTGCTAGGCACTCTTGTCTAACATTAAACCATTCAAAAATGGTATTACATTGAATAGAGGCTTGGCACCATGATAAGTCATACTCTCTAACCACTTCAATCAGATGCAGAGGTTACAGTGCATAGTATGTCCCTTTAACGTGTAAAACATGTAGGACATATTCCGAGACCTTCAGCGTTGGCAGAGTTCAGAGTTTACATTATTATGATTGTTTTAGTGGTACAAGGTGAGGCCTGATAGAAGGCAGTTGTTGATGGGGGATTTGATCATGAGGCGTGGAGTTGGACAATGGTGGCATTGTGGGATGTCTACCTCAAGCTACTGCTTACAGAGACTGGACACATATTTTTTTATTGTTAAGTAAGCAAAGCAGGAAGGGGAATTGGATGTTCCTGTCCATCTTGGGACAAATTACTTGGCTTCCAATAAAGTTTTAAGAGGTAAAGGAAGTTTTTTGTGTTCTTGCCAATGATAAATAGTAGGTTGTGTCCACACTGTCAATCTATGAAGTTCTGCATGTGCATATCTACTAGGGACTTTAACTTGTGACTTATGACACACACAACAACAACAACAGTCCAGTTGATAAAAAAAGGGGGATTAAACATTTTTTTAACATAAATAAATGAGACAAGAAAAATAAAATAAGGATTAGTTAGACTAAAAGCAAAAGATGCAAGTTATGTAGAAGAGGACTGTCTCAATGAATATTTGTGTTCACAATTTATAGATGAAAATGAAGCAAAGGGACCTCAATTAGGTCTAAGTCATTTGTTACATGTGAGTTTACAGAGGAAGAGGTTCTATTCCAGCTGTCTAAAGTCTATGTAGCCTGACAGGATATACCCAATATTATTAAGAGAACTTAGTGGTGTGCTAGCAAAACTGTTAACTGATTTCTTTAACCAATCATTGTTAAGGGGAGTAATCCTAAAAGATTGGAAATGAGCAAATGTTGTGCCAATTCACAAGAAAGGTAGTAGGGAAAGTAATGTAAACCATGTAAAAGGATAGACTTGTTGAACATCTAATATCAGAGACAACATGGGCTTATTTCAGGGAGATCATGCCAAACTAATCTTATTGATTTTTTTTATTGAGTAACTAAAATATTAGATCAAGTTGGTGTAAACTGCAATCTTTGAGTTTGGATTCCAACATTGTTGAATGGGTTAGGCAGTGGCTGAGTGACAAGCAAAAGAGGGTTGTAGTCAATGGAGTATATTCAAAGCAAGGTCTTGTCACCAGTGGGGTACCTCCGGGATTTGTACTTGGACCCATTCTCTTAAATATTTTTATTAGTAATATTGCAACATGTATTAATGGTAAAGTATGTATTTTTGCTGATGATACACAAATTTGCAGTTCCAGTATGTTCCAGTAGGGATAAGCAAAATAACAAATGATTTAGGCAAACTAGAATAATGGCCAAAGCTGTGGCAACTGATATTTAATGTGGAGTACAAGATAATGCATAATAGGATGCAAGATAATGGTGTAAAAAGAGTATAGAATATTTGATACAGTTCTAACCTCAACATGTAAGGAAAGTGATTTAGAGGTAATTATTTAATATGATTTAAAAGTAGGCAGATAATGTAATAAAGCAGTAGGAAATGCTAGAAGAATGCTTGTTGTATATGGAGAGGTATTTGCAGTAGAAAGAGGGAAGTGCTCATGCCATTGTACAAAGCACTGACCTACCTTGGAGTATTGTACGCAGTACTGGAGTTGGATTGTCAGGCCAGCTCATTCGTCTCCAACACTTTTTCCTCTAAGAAGTGCTTATAGTTTGGATTTTTATCGTGTGGTAGTATTCTGAGAATTACATGTATCTAGGACTGGGAGGATTTATGATTTGTGAAGTTGGTCCATGGCCCCCAAGTGGTCTCAAATTGTCCCCTTCTTCCTTGCTTGGCAAGTGTAATTTCTTCGATTAATTTAATGATTTCTACTCTCGATATCCATTCTCTAATTGAGGGAGGGTTAGGCTGTTTCCAATACTTAGGTATCAGTTGTCGTCTCCTGTTTCGTGAATTTTTGAGGGGATAGGAGGAAGATGTAATGGTCTGGAGTGCATGGGAATGATTTGTGGAATATCATCTGAGTGAGTGAATGTATTCTATTCCAGTACCTGGTAATTATTGGACATTGCCACCAGATGTGAGAATGGTGAGCGTTTGGGTTATTGCATCTCCAGCATATATCAGGCAATGTGTTGTAAAATCGATGAAGTTTAGTAGGCGTGTTATGCCAGCGGGTTATACGTTTAAAATTGCATTCCTGAGCATGAACTGAGACAGATGATTTATGTGTGGTGGTGAAAATGCTTCGCCACTGTTGTTCGGTAAAATTGATTTTCAATTCGTCCGTCCATTTTAGTGTGTAACTAGGCAGAGTTTGCGGAATTGAGTCTCTGAGAATCGATTGTAGGGAGGAAAGGATTTTTATTTTGGGTGGGTGAGAAGTGCATAGATGTTCAAACTTGGTGAGGGGTCTGTCACCTCTTGGGAGTAATGCCTGAGTTTTGATAAAGTGTTTCATCGGGCTATGGAAGAAGAGTTGGACTCCTGTGTGAGTTTTTGAGGAGGTAAGTTCTTGTAAAGGTTTTAGGTTGCCATCGCTAATTGCATCCATCAATTTTAAGAATGGTCCATTGTATTGGATGCCGAATTGTTTCCCTGATGTTCCTTGGTGTAGGTAGGGGTTGAGAGTTAAAGGGTATATGGGTGATGGGAAAGGTGAGATATCTGTTTTAGCTCTTAACTTAGATCAGGTGTTCAATGTCGTGGAGATTGTTGGGTGTTTGTTTATTTGACTTGTGAGGTGAGTGGATTGATGGATCCACTGTTGAGTATCGGAGGTCTTTGTCCATTCGCAGATTCTTTGTAAGTGTATCGCTTTGTGGTATGTATCTATGTCTGGGAGATTCAGTCCTCCTTGGTTCTGTCGTCTAATTAGTGTTTGATATGCTAGTCGGGAAGGAGTGTGGGCCCATGTGTATTTCAGAAACAGTGATTTAATCGTGTTGAAGAATTTAATTGGGATCTTGACTGGGATCGTCTGCAGTAGATATAGTATACGAGGTAAGGCGTTCATTTTAATTATGTTTATACGGCATATCCAACCAAAGCAAGATTTGTGCCATCTGTGTAGGTCTTTGGTGATGGAATCTATTAGTGGAGGAAAGTTAGACTCGTAAATCGATGTTAGTTTATTTGGGATGTGGATCCCCAAGTATTTAATCGACTTGGCTGCCCAGTTAAAAGTAAAGCTAGAGCGAAGTTGGGTGTCTAAAGTGTTCGTTGTGAAGACTGGCATTAAGTCGCATTTTGTTAAATTAGCTTGAAAGTATGAGATTTTACCGTATGTCTCCATTTCTGATATAATGGCGGGTATAGTTGTGAGTGGATTTGACATACTAAATAGGAGATCATCAGCAAAGGCTGTGATTTTATAATTCTGTCCTCCTATTTGGAGTCCCTGTATGAGTTCGTTGTCTCTAATGCCCTGGAGAAACGGTTCTAAAACCAATATAAAAAGTAGTGGCGAAAGAAGGCAGCCTTGCCTCGTGCCGTTTGAAATGGTAACCAGGTCAGATAATTGGCCGTTTATTCTCAGTCTCGCTGTTGGTTTTGAGTATATCGTATCCAGCCACTCTAGCCACCTAGGGCCAAAATTTAGAAATCTCATTGTAAGTTTTATAAGTGTCCAATTAACTCTGTCAAACACCTTTTCAGCGTCAATGGCCAACAAAGTACTCTGAATTTTGTGTGTTTGGGCCCAGTGTATAAGATTGATGATTTTGGTGGTGTTGTTTTTGGCCTCTCTTCCTAGGACAAAGCCTGCCTGATCCCGATGTATAAGGCCGGGCATGAATGGCTTGAGTCTAGTAGCCATTATCTTAGTAAGTACCTTCAAGTCTATATTTATGAGTGAAATGGGTCTATAGTTCCCGCAAATTGTAGTGTCTTTTCCTGGTTTCGGGATAATTGTTATTGTGGCTTCTAGGGCCGAAGATGGAATGAGAGAGGAGATATCACTAGTGTTGTATGCGTCTAAGAAAGGTTGGGCTAGAATGTGTGATGGTTCTTTATAATATTTCCCGGTGTATCCATCTGGACCGGGGCTTCTCCCCATGGGCAGGGACTTGACTGTGTTATGGAATTCTTAGAGTGTTATTGGGCTGTCAAGAAATGCTGCTTCATTTGGGGGAATAGTGTGCTTAACTCTCGGCGTTAGAAACTCTAGTATGTTTTCGGCAGAAGGTTTGGTGTTTGTCAGGTTATATAGCTGTGAGTAAAATTTGTGGAAAGCTTTAAGCAGGGGAGGGCTGGCAGCCTCAGGCCTGGGGGGCAAATCCAGTCAAGTGGCCCATTGCACCCCTAAATCAGCTCACCATCCATGGCCACCTTTTCCTGGTTTTATAACAGATGTTGATATTATGCTAATTAGTAGCTCTTTGCCATACCCACTCCTTCGCGGCTCCGACTTTCAATGTTGTTAGAGCGCAGGCTGAGAATCTCTGAGCCTGTGCTCTGACTCACTAACTGAGCACCGGAACCACAAGGGATATGATCTGACTGCACCTACTGCTGGTGCGCACCAATGGACCACCAGGGAATCGTTTAAATTAAATATGCTGGTGTCCAAAACTTGTGAGCTGTGTTGGCCGCCGGGCGCCTCTGTTGTTATTGCGCCCTACATGACCCCACAGCTTGCATACCTCAAAGGCTGGCCCTGCTGACAGACACACTGGCCCTCACTCTCAATAACATACACACACAAACCCTGACAAACACTCACTGACAGGCAGACACATACACACACACTGACAGGCAGACACACACACACACATTCACTGACAGACACTTACTTGACAGACACACTTGCTGACACACACACACACACTGACAGACACCAGTGTCATCTTAACAACATTATGGGTCCCCGGGCAAAGCAGTGCACTGGGGCCCTGCCTACACAACTTACAGGAATACAAATTTAAATTATAGATACAACGAAGATTATATTTAGAAGTACCTCCAACAAATGCAATGCATACATTCAATACATACACACAGACTGCTGAATGCAGTCACACACCGACTGCTGAATGCATACACACGACGACTGATGAGTACACGCATACAGACTGACGAATAGACACACACACACACACAGACTGCTGAGTACACATAGAGAGTGCTGAATACATACACAGTCCGCTGAATACAAACATACACAAACATACACACAGACGGCTGAATACATATACAGACGGTTGAATACACACACACAACAGTGAGGGGTGCAGTGTATGTGTTTGTGTGTACGGGTGCGGTGTGTGTGGGGTGCTGTGTGTGTGTGGAATGCTATGTGAGTGTGGGGTTCTGTGTGTGTGTGTGTGTGGAGTGCTATGTGAGTGGGGTGCTGCGTGTGTGTGGAGTGCTATATGTGTGTTGGGTGCTGTGTGAGTGTTTGAGGGGTGCAGGTAGCAAATGTTTTTTAATACTACTATACGTTAAATAAAATCTATATGCCCCCCCCACCCTTCTTCTTACCTTTGGTGAAAGAGGCTGGGACACAGCCAGCCCTGGTGGTCCAGTTGTGAATTCTGTACAGCCTGCAGCTTGTCTGGCTGCAGGCTATCTCCTGTCCTACTGCGCTCAGAATGCTGTGTGGAGCATTGCAACGCTGCAACGCTCCACACAGCCTGCTTGCGGGAGGAACGATCTGCCTTACATGTCGGCCTCTCCTGCAGCCCTGGGTCCTAGGCAGCTACCCCTCAAATTGAATTGAGATCTCCCTCACTGGCACAAGGCCAGAAAACAAGGCCAACTCTCCGTTGGCAGGATCTCCCCTGTCGGCCGGGCATGCTGGGCAGCGCGGTAGGGCCCCATGCGGAAAGACGTCCCTGACAGACACACACAAACACTTCCAGACACACACACACACACTTCCAGACACACACACACACACTTCCAGACACACACACACACACACTTCCAGACACACACACACTTCCAGACACACACACACTTCCACACACACACACTTCCAGACACACACACACACACTTCCAGACACACACACACACACACTTCCAGACACACACACTTCCAGACACACACACACTTCCAGACACACACACACTTCCAGACACACACACACACACTTCCAGACACACACACACTTCCAGACACACACACACTTCCAGACACACACACACACTTCCAGACACACACACACACACACACTTACACTTCCTGACACACACACTTCCAGACACACACACACTTCCAGACACACACATACTTCCAGACACACACACACACACACACACATACTTCCAGACACACACACACACTTCCACACACACACACACACACTTCCAGACACACACGCACACACATGCACACTTCCAGACACACACACACTTCCAGACACACACACACACTTCCAGACACACACACACACACACTTACACTTCCTGACACACACACACACACACACACTTCCAGACACACACACACACACACACACACTTACTTTCAGACACACACACACACATTTATTTTATTTCTTGTTGCTCCTACCTTTAGGAGTGCTCTGGGTCCTTTCCCTGGGGTCCAGTGACTTCCTCCATGATATTCCTGCTCCTCTCTGCTCCCTCGCGCAGTTTAGTGATGCGGGGCCGGAATGACGTCATATTCCGGCTCCCGACATCAACAGAGAGGGCACGCGGGGAGCAGGAAGATCATCAGCAGAGCTCCCTCGCCGCTGCATGCCTCCTTCCTCACACGGCCGGTATATTGCTGCAGAGTAGGCACCTGCCATCTGGGACAAGCAGGTACCTACTCTGCCTTGCTACTGGGGCACCGTAAGTGGCCAACTGGCCACCTGCTGGGCTCCTTGTGACAGGCTATCAGCCTGCTCCGCGTGGCACCCCCTCCTCCTGGCGCCCAGGACCGGCCCTGCAGTGGCCATTTTTCTAATTATTTAGGGTGGCCTGGGGGGCAATTGCCTCCCTGCCCCCCGGCCCAGCCCGCCCCTGGCTTTAAGTATGTCTGGCATATGGCACGTTAAAGTGCCATCTTCTTTCTTGATTTCAGAAATGAAAGAAGATGGGCTTTCTTGTTGTATGGACTTCGCTAGGAGTTTGCCAGCTTTGCCCCCTTGTTTGTAATATGTATTTTTTGTTAGGGAAATTTTGCGTTTGGCGTGTAGATGTAAGATGGACGTCAGTTCAGTTCTCTTATGTAGGATAAGTTTGTACTCTTCCAGGGATGGATTAAATTGATGATTGTTTTCCATGTTTTTAATTTCCCTGGTGAGTTGTGCTACTTTTTGTTCTCTGTTCTTTTTCAAGGCTGCCGCTGATTTAATTAATTCCCCCCTAATCACCGCCTTATGGGCTTCCCATATCATGATAGGTGTTGTGTCAGGATTTGTATTTTCTTTAAAATAGTTTGACGCTGTCTCCCGTATCTTGGCCAAAGTTTCACTGTCATTTGGTATCAAATCATTAAATTTCCACTGAGTGAGTTGAGTGGGCACGGTCGGAATAGAGAGAGTCAATGTCAACGGGGCATGGTCTGACCAAGTGATTCGGCAGTAGCTTGCAGAGTGTATCAAAGGGAGAAATCTATGTTGCAGAAGGAATGTGTCTATCCGTGAATATGTACCTTAGGAAGTAGAGTAGAATTAATAGTCTTTTTTTGTGGGGTGAATAGCCCTCCAACCGTCATATAGCTTAGCTTCATATAGTGTGTTTTTGATGAGAGTCCGTGTTTGCAGTTGTTAGTCTCGTGAAGTGGAGGTGGTGTCTAAGAGTCCATCCAGTGCTGTGTTAAGGTCTCCCCCTATGATGAGAAGCCCCTCTTGGAATATTGAATGTTTTTGTAGAATTTTTTTTAGGGATTGATTCTGTTTCTTGTTTGGGAGGTATACATTTGCTAAGGTTATCCTGGTGTTTCCCTTTTTTCCCTTAACGAAGACGAATCTACCTGAGTCTTCTACCTGTTGTTCATGAAATGTAAATTGTGTGTGTTGTCCGATAAGGATTGCTTCGCCTCTAGCTTTAGCCTCGGTGTAATGACTCAAGTATCCAAAGGGATAATCTTTGTTTCGCAGAGTGGGAGGGGAGTTTTTCCGAAAGTGAGTTTCTTGTAAAAATACGATATGGGCTTTTTGTCTCTTAAAGTCTGCGAGAGCTATCAACCTTTTTTCCGGAGTATTTAAGCCCTTAGCGTTCTGTGTATGAATGATTATGTCAGTCATAATGAGATCTGTAAATGCTAGAGTAAGTTAGTGAACGATAATGTAGGTCACCGGATTGTGTATAGAGGTTTTTAGGCAGTCTTAGTTTGTATCACTTATTGTTGTATTTTGGAGTTGGTGTCTGTATGTGGTGGGAGGAGGTCTGTGTGTCGCTGCAGCGTTTGTTTGGACAGACTGATTTGGTCAGTCACTCTTTGAATTCTAAGGTCCCTTTGAGTGGGTAAGTTTAGGAAGTAACTGTTGTAGGATTGCTCCTGTCCGTCTAATGATTGTACTTATCTTAGTTGTATCAATAGGGGGCTTGTCCCCTTGAGTTCTTAGTCCTTCAGTGCTTACAATACCACTTTTGAAGATATTCGACCTTTAACTTAGACATTTAGAAAACAAATAAACAATAAATCTATGGAAAATATGTACTTTGTGGAAAAATCAATATATCACAGAAATATCTTTATGTCAAGTTGAGAGTTAACTCTCAATTTCAGGAAATTATAACTCAACTTGTTATGATAAAGTGTAACAATATGTCTCGCTATTTATGGTCTGGGTGAAACCAGAGTCCTGGTTATTGTGGGGAAGAAGGTAAGAGGGAAGGGGGGGGGGGTAGAGGGGTGGGTAGGAGGATTTGGCAATTGGGGGGTGGGGTATGAGGAGGTTTTCCCCCAAGGGGGATATGGTTCAGTCTCGACGTTAGAGATAGAACCAAAAGTTATTTGGGGTCGTGGACTTGCGCATAAGCCTGGGATTAGGATTTGCAATCCTAACGCTTAGCATGTTTTGAAGGAGAATTACTTTTCTGGGAGATTACTTTCAGTTAGAGCAACTTGGTGTGGCAACATATGTCCCATAAGGTAGTAATAGTTGATTCTTGATAACAGCTGTAAAGGTGGTTTCAGCTGAGTGCAATGAAATAAGGCTTTGCTAGGTGTAGAGAAACTGTGTTTGTCTCTTAGTATTATCAAAAATTATTATTATTATTATTTTTATTTATTTTTTTATTGAAAAGCTGTGGAAAGTGTCTTTGTGTATAGCTTGTCTTCCCCTGAATTTGATTAGGCGTAGCATGTCTAGTCTTATAACGGCACCCCATTTAGAAGGGTCACTAAGGTGTAGTACGGGAGATAAAAGTTGTTATACACTGATAGGATTATCAGAAGGACTTTCTATTTAAAGGAGTTGTAAAACCAATGATAGCCTAAAAGGAGGTTTAGTGAGGTGACCCCATGATCAAGAGATTTAGTAGGGACTCGGGACTTGGAGCTCCAGTCCGGTCTTCCTGTCTGGTGTGAGTAAAGGAAACAGAGTAGGATTCCCCTGGCTGGGTGTTACATAGATATGAGGCTCATTGCGCTCTGTTTAAAGGGTTTGAACATATAGTCATTAGTTTTCCCTATAGACACCTTATCTCTATCTACATAGTGGGTAGGGAAAGAGGAAGAGAGAGAGGCGCACAGTTATCTACCTTTCTGCATCACCACTCTTCAGATGAATCACCGCTGTGAGGGCATATTTCACCACAATATTAGTATATTTACATCATATTAATATTATTGTTTTAGGACAATTCTGCAAAGATTATTATTTTAGAACACATGACAAATGCACAGAGATATATATATACAACCTGGCGTTCAAGTTAATCCCAGACTACTCCGTAGGAAATTCCATATGGAAGTTTGTGTTGTAAGAGTTACTTGTGAGTAGTGTGTTGGAGAGGTAAGTTTGCTAGATAAAGTTCTTTAGATATAAGAGCGGTGATTGTTCTGCGAGAAGGATAGGGAACGTCTCTGAAGTGCATTTGCTGGTGAGGCTGATGCCGCTGTATGAGTGTCACCGCTGAAGGAGTAGAAGTGCAGAAAAGTCCAATGCTGAGTTCGTGGTAGATTAGTTCTGTATAAGTTTGCTCGGGATATCGGAATTGGGCTGCATTCGTCGGGGAGAGTTGTTGGTTGGAGTAGTCGTTTGCCGTTGGTTTGGAGACAGGAACCTCTGATCAGTGCACCTCTTCTTAGCCGGTGTGATCCATTTCTGTCTTTGAGAGGATTGCAGTGAGTCGTGATTCGGTGAAGGTGAGTTCCAGTCTATGACTGGCATGTCAGGGAGATCCATAGCTCTGAGAAAGGGTGGTACATCTAGGATGGATGAGATAGAGTGCACTGACCCTTTGGATGACACTACCAGTGCGAATGGGAAACCCCATCTATACTTTATGTTACGATTTCTTAAAAGCTCTGTTATACGTTTGAGAGCTCACCTCGCCTGGAGGGTGTAACACGATAGGTCCGGGAATATTTGTATTCGGGAATATAATGTATGTGTCTTCATTTTTGGGTTGGTAGCTTTCCGAGTGACTAGGGCTGGGAGGTTGAGAACCCGAGTGTGATTCCGCCTCCTCCATACTCGAGGCCGCAGCCGCGGCCTCCATCGCCCGGTCAGAATTTTCTTTAAAATACCAGGTTAGAGATCCTGATTTCGTACCAGGCGTCTTCCCAGTTTGCCCCTGGGTGTGGGGATGCTTTTTTGGGTTGCCCATGTCGATTATTATTCTCCGATTACAACGGATTGCAAAGGGATCCGGAGGAGCAGGTTTAGTGTGCATCCATTAAGTTTGGCGGTTAGCCACGCCCCCTTTTTTTCTTAAAACATATATTTACTTCCATTTTCAAAAGCAAATGTCCTTTTTAAAGGAACATTATAGGGTCAGGAACACAAACATGTATTGTGTTAAAACCACCATTTAGGTGAATTTCCCCCTCTTAGCCCCCTTAGAAGGAGTTAAAACTTCTGGGGACTCACTTGTTTCCAGCTCTGCATCGGTCTGCCAGCACTGACCTTGCCCCTAATACGCTTGGTAACATCATCAGAATTTACGATTTTTAGCCAATCCAGTGCTTTCCTATAGGGAAACATTTCCTTGAACAGTAATTTAAATTCATTGGATTAATTGTAATATCTTTTATCAATCAGCATTTGCATAAATTCTGTGACAGTTTTGACAAGCATTATCGCCTCCAGATCTTTATGTTAATGTAATGCTATGTCATTGGGGATTACAATAAGAAACGATATACAATTGCAAAAATCTAGGAGCACTTAGATAGATTTACTTTAAAATGTGTGAAACATGTAAGATAGAAGTAATTAAAATAATTAATATAGTATTAAGTACAAAGAACATGTATACACACATGCATTCACACACTCGTCATGCCTTAACGTGAATAGCATATAAATTGATACATCATTTAGTTAAATACCATTATGATGCTCTATGCCATTTAACCCCTTAAGGACCAAACTTCTGGAATAAAAGGGAATCATGACATGCCACACATGTCATGTGTCCTTAAGGGGTTAAGAAACCACAACAAAAGCAATTCGGGAAATGGCTGTGTAATTCTACAGAGAAAACACAAAACAAAACATAGTGTGATATTGTTACAAAATACAATATTCTGTGCGCAGCAATCGGTTGCACTCACTAGATTAAAGTAGGTATAAGCGCTCTCAGGGTGCCTCCCCAGGTATAGTGGGAGGCCAAACAATCCTTCTGTTCACCTCCAAATTCTTATTCCACCAAAAGACATCCACAGGTCAGGGTTTAAAAAAATAAAGAAAATGTATTCAATAAAAATATATATAAATATATAAGCAGTCACCAATTCAGCATAGGATATGGATGCAGAAAAGTAGTCCTACGTGTTTCATTCGTTATGAACTTCCTCAGGGACGCAATAAAATAATCACCATGTATAAATACAAAATACAAAATGAACATATATATATATATATATAAATATATAAGCAGTCACCAATTCAGCATAGGATATGGATGCAGAAAAGTCCTACGCGTTTCGTTCGTTATGAACTTCCTCAGGGATCGCAATAAAATAATCACCATGTATAAATACAAAATACAAAATTAACATACAATGTTCATTTTGTATTTTGTATTTATACATGGTGATTATTTTATTGCGGTCCCTGAGGAAGTTCATAGCGAATGAAACGCGTAGGACTACTTTTCTGCATCCATATCCTATGCTAAATTAGTGACTGCTTATATATTTATAAATATTTTTATTGAATACATTTTCTTAAATTTTTTAAACCCTGACCTGTGGATGTCTTTTGGTGGAATAAGAATTTGGAGGTGAACAGAAGGATTGTTTGGCCCCCCATTATTCCTGGGGAGGCACCCTGAGAGTTCTTATACCTACTTTAATCTAGTGAGTGCAACCGATTGCTGCGCACAGAATATTGTATTTTGTAACAATATCACACTATGTTTTGTTTTATGTTTTCTCTGTAGATTTACACAGCCATTTCCCAAATTGCTTTTGTTGTGGTTTCTTATATATGATATAGGTCGTTTTTTGGGTAACGACCTAGGGAGGCTGTTATACGTAATTTGAAGCTAAGTATTATCGTTTGTTATATTTTATTTTTTGCACTATTTGTATCCTTTGGTGATATATTTCTATGCCATTTAAACCTCAATCACTTTTGATTTCTATAACAGTATACCCAATGGACCACAGGGAAATATTAGCTCACATGACTGAAAATGTTGGGATGTGTGTGTTTTTATTCTCACCTTTAACATTTTAACAGCATATATTGGGACAATAGAAAGGGGAGCTGTCACTATCGAAAGAAAAAAAACTCCTATCGAAAGAAAAAATCCACTTTTTTTCATTCTGTGTATAGTAACTATCTATGCTTGGTTTGTTCTGTAGCTTATTTATTTATTTATTAAATATTTTACCAGGAAGGATACATTGAGGTTTCTCTTATTTTCAAGTATGTCCTGGGTCCACAAAACATTGCATTGTTACAATTGTTACAATATTAGCTTATACTTCCTGTAAATGTATATCTGCAGACAAACCTGAAATGATTAATTTTCTTTTTAGACATTTAAATGACAATGGAAATAATGCTTGTTTGCTTCCTGCATAGTTGCAATGATTACTGCTTCTAGTTGGCAGTGATTTGATGGTTTTATAGCCTATATTAAACTAACAAACATCATATTGAACATCTGGGTTTTGTTAAGAAGTTATATCTGTTGGGAGAACCTTCTTGTTTAAATAAACACATGCATGGGTATAGGTTCCCTGCTCCATTTTATTTAACTAGTGCGATTAAAACAAATTTGAGTACTTTTAAGAGCAAATCACTTTAATGTCTAATGTTGAATGCTAAACACTTGCTACTGTTTCTTAAGAACTTCCGATTTATTTTCAGGGAAAATGTTGTGTATGCTAGCTGTCTGGCTTGTAATATTATTTTGCATGAATTCGTACTCTGGAATTTTAGAGCAGCCTGCTCTAGGATAGACATTTATCTTTTTGACAGTAGCAGTGTGCTTTAAGATTTCCATAGGTCATCCTCATTCTATTTACCAGTCCAGGTTCTAATACAATGACAAATCACATATTTACTGAAGCCAAATACAATTGGCATTCTGTCTCTCCGAGAAAATCTGCAGCAATCGCCCGGATGTGTTCAGTGTTCGAATTAAACTGGTACTTTCACATTCTAATCCTTTATAATGTATGCATTCCCGAGATTTTAATACTAGAGACTGGGGAGCCATTGCTAGAAAGGCTCCATCCCCATGGGAATAGGGCCTGTGAAATAACTGGAGGGACAATGCCCCCCTCCCCCCTCAACCCCTGTGCACCCACTCATGGGCACCAGGTGGAGGACTTTTAAATAAGTAATGGGGGATAGACAGATTACTGGACTGATGATTTTAATAGAATAAAAGAGGTGCCCACACCCATACTCAACAGGTAAGGGCTACTATAATACTCAGGGGAGAGGACCTAATTAGAGTATCCAGAGGAAGGACATAATGTCCCTCCTCAGGCCTCCAACCATAGGTGGTGGGTGGGGTTCTAATTATTTAAGCAAGGGGGTGACTGTCCACCCCTGCAAATATTGGTATGTACACTCCTGCCTCTCCCCCTGAGTGGCTAGGAATCCCTTAGCCAGGCCCCATACAAATTAAATTACCCTAATAATAATGAATGGGGCAATACATTTAATACCTGTAAAAATACTTGACTGTCAATGTGCTTTGATTAGTTATCTTACTATGAGGGGTTATTGTGTGTGTGTTAGGGTTACTCTCTGTGGTGGATGCCTGTGTGTGAGGATCACTGCTTGTGGATGAGCATGAATGTGAAAGAGTGAGTGTGACAGAGTAATTATGTCTAAGGAGTAAGTGTGGGGGTTACTGTGGCAATGTTACTGTGACAGGGTGGCTGTGTGTGAAACATAGAAACATAGAAACATAGAATGTGACGGCAGATAAGAACCATTCGGCCCATCTAGTCTGCCCAATTTTCTAAATATGTGATGGGTGAGTGTGGTTGGGGTGACTGTGGCAGGGCGACTGTGAATGTGCCATGGTGACTGTAGCAATTTGACTGTGTTAGGGTGACTCTTTGTGCTGGTTGAGTGTTGCAGGGTGACTGTGTGTGAGAGGTGGATGTGACTGAGTCAGTGTGACAGTGTAACTGTGTTTGTATAGAGGTGGATGCTTATCTATTTTGCATTTAGAGGGGTTCAATTGTCTGTAATACCTTCAGAGTCTGTATGATTGTGTACCATGTATGCGTAATAACAAAGTTAATGTTAAACCTCAGAGTGAATTGTTAACAACACTATAGGGAAAAGGGTTATAAGCAGAGCAGCAACTCCAGACTAAAGGTAGAGTGAAGGCATAACACAGCATATAGGCAGAATACAGTAGCTCTGTAGATAATGAGTAAGTGAAAAGAATTAGATAAGAAGAAGAAGAAAAAAAAAACTGAAGGGGTAATGGGGTAAATGTAGTAGTATGAGACATGTAAAGCCACACATGTAGAGACCTGCCTCCCACACAAGAGTCCCAGTCCAGAATTTGAGGTGTTTGAGGTGCTAATTCACATTGCAGTTAAGTAGGAAGCAACAGCTGGGAAGGAGAGATAGTCCAACCAATACTGACATCTATGACTGTATTGGTTGTCCAGCATACACCTTAAGGTCTTTGAAGCTCCGAGTGTCTTCCACCTTGCTGACCCATCTCATAAATGGTGGTGTACATGAGTCCCTCCAGAATAGTGGTATAAACTCTTTAGCTGCATTCAATAGTTTTGTAACCACTATAACCCTTTTTATGTAAGCATTATTACCTCTATTTGGCATTACTGAAAAGGCCCTCCTTTAAAACCTGCAAAAAAGATCAATAAACTTATCTGAAATCCAGCACTGGGCAAAGCTTCCTGCACTGCTTCCATGCCATGTCTGATGTCACAGCTGTGCTTGGGAGGTCCAATTAAATGCTTCTCATAGACAAGCATTTTATTGGACTGTTTTATGGCTCAGAGTGCATGACATTTTTTACATAGCAATTTAATGGCCGATCTTTACTAAATATTGCAGTACAATTGTTGTTTTTTTTTCTGATTTTTAACATATAAGGTTTTTTAATGTGTATTTTGCTAAACTCCATATGTTGTTCAGCTACATCTTCTGAGTACAACAATACATCCGATGTATGCATTTGTCACTATCCTGTGGAGCTACAGTGCAATATAAGAGACATGACAATTTTAGTTTTTACAGTTAGAATTGTAATAGATTGATTTAATGGGCCCACGTCTCATTTCAGAGCATTATAGCAATTTGACTGGTCAAAGCACCCAACAAATGACTACCATTTTTGAAAGTAAACACTTTGACATAAAGATACACACACGTGCCATATTTTTTAAAATATTTTAGCCACCCTCCTGCTAACATACCTTTAATGTGCATGGGAGTGTCTTGCCTGGAGCCCTGCCACTGGCCTGGAGTCCTGCTACTGGCCTGATGGGAGTTTGGGTCTGGAGCTGGGTCTTTCTTTGCTCCTCCATCTCCTTTTGTGCTGAATCTTCCCACTCCTCCTGTGCCTCATTTCCCTCTCCTGCAGCTGTTCTTGTAGCATCGTTGATGGGAAAGAGGCACGGTAATGCTCTTAAATAGTGATGTCGCGAACATAAAATTTTCGATTCGCGAATGGCGAACGCGAACTTCCGCAAATGTTCGTGAACCGGCGAACCCGGCGAACCGCCATAGACTTCAATAGGCAGGCGAATTTTAAAACCCACAGGGACTCTTTATGGCCACAATAGTGATGGAAAAGTTGTTTCAAGGGGACTAACACCTGGACTGTGGCATGCCGGAGGGGGATCCATGGCAAAACTCCCATGGAAAATGACATAGTTGATGCAGAGTCTTGGTTTTAATCCATAAAGGGCATAAATCACCTAACATTCCTAAATTGTTTGGAATAACCTGCTTTAAAACATCAGGTATGATGTTGTATCGATCAGGTAGTGTAAGGGTTACGCCCGCTTCACAGTGACAGACCAAACTCCCCGTTTAACGCACCGCAAACAACCGCAAACAGTCCATTTGCACAACCGCAAACTCCCCATTTGCACAAGGTTGGATACCAAGCTAGCCATGTCCCGTTCCTTGTCCTCACTGATGTCATTGAAGGTCTCTTCCTCCACCCAGCCACGTACAACACCAAGGGTCCCCGAAAGGTGACAACAAGCCCCCTGGGATGCCTGCTGTGTTTGGTCTTCCACCTCCTCAAAGCCACATTCCTCCTCTGACTCCTCTTCTTCAGACTCCTCTCTCTGCATTGCCTCTCTCTGCGGTTTTATAAGGTGTGTTAAGTAGTACTATTCCTATCAGTTTAATCCCTGTTACGTCCCCTATCACGGACGTGTATATAAGGCATCGATTTTAGGAAGCAGGAGATGGAAAAAGATGCTTGGTCGGTCCTCCTACTTCAAATTTGGGGCACTGCGCGTGCAATCTAATGTGCCACCAGATAGGAGTGGTGTGTTAAGTAGTACTATTCCTAGCAGTTTAATCCCTGTTACGTACCCTATCAGGGGACGTGTATATAAGGCATCGATTTTAGGAAGCGGGAGATGGAAAAAGATGCTTGGTCGGTCGTCCTACTTCAAATTTGGGGCACTGCGCGTGCAATCTAATGTGCCACCAGATAGGAGTGGTGTGTTAAGTAGTCCCCCTCATCAGGCCTTTTTAAGTCGAATGTATCGCCCACTGTCATTCCTTTCAGGATCCATCCCTCATTCAGCTTAATGAAGGTGAGGTAATCTAGACTTTTTTGACCTAGGCAACTTCTCTTCTCAGTGACAATACCTCCTGCTGCACTGAAGGTCCTTTCTGACAGGACACTTGAAGTGGGTCAGGCCAGAAGTTCTATCGCAAATTGGGATAGCTCAGGCCACAGGTCAAGCCTGCACACCCAGTAGTCAAGGGGTTCATCGCTCCTCAGAGTGTTGATATCTGCAGTTAAGGCAAGGTAGTCTGCTACCTGTCGGTCGAGTCGTTCTCTGAGGGTGGACCCCGAAGGGCTGTGGCGATGCGTAGGACTTAAAAAGCTCCGCCTGTCCTCCATCAACAACACGTCTGTAAAGCGTCCTGTCCTTGCCAGCGTGGTCGTGGGAGGAGGAGGATTACTTTCACCTCTTCCCCTGTTAGATTCCCGTTGTGCCTTGACATCACCCTTATATGCTGTGTAAAGCATACTTTTTAATTGATTTTGGAACTGCTGCATCCTTTCCGACTTGCCGTAATTCGGTAACATTTCAGGCACTTTCTGCTTATATCGGGGGTCTAGTAGCATGGACACCCAGTACAGGTCGTTCTCCTTCAGCCTTTTTATACGAGGGTCCCTCAACAGGCACGACAGCATGAAAGACCCCATTTGCACAAGGTTGGATGCCGAGCTACTTATGTCCTGTTCCTCGTCCTCAGTGATCTCTCTGAAGGTATGTTCTTCCCCCCAGCCACGTACAACACCACGGGTACAAGATAGGTGACAATAAGCACCCTGGGATGCCTGTTGTGGTTGGTCTTCCTCCTCCTCCTCAAAGCCACATTCCTCCTCTGACTCCTCTTCCTCACAATCCTCTTCCAGCGTTGCCGCAGGTCCAGCAAGTGATGCTGATAAGGCTGTTTCTGGTGGTGATGGTGACCAAAACTCTTCCTCTTCACGCTCATCTACGGCCTGATCCAGCAATCTTCGCAGGGCACGCTCCAGGAAGAAAACAAATAGTATGATGTCGCTGATGATGCCTTCGGTGCGACTGACTAGGTTTGTCACCTCCTCAAAAGGACGCATGAGCCTACAGGCATTGCGCATGAGCATCCAGTAAAGTGGCAAAAAAAATCCCAGCTCCGCAGAGGCTGTCCTAGCACCCCGGTCATACAAATACTCGTTAATGGCTTTTTCTTGTTGGAGCAGGCGGTCGAACATTAGGAGTGTTGAATTCCAACGTGTCGGGCTGTCGCAAATCAAGCGCCTCACTGGCATGTTGTTTCGCCACTGGATATCAGAAAAGTGCGCCATGGCCGTGTAGGGATGCCTGAAATGGCCACACACCTTCCTGGCCTGCTTAAGGATGTCCTGTAAGCATGGGTAGTTATGCGTTTTACGATCAGATTACACACATGTGCCATGCACGACACATGTGTCAACTTGCCCAAATGCAATGCCGCCAACAAAATTCTTCCGTTGTCACAAACCACTTTGCCGATCTCCAGTTGTTGCGGAGTCAGCCACTGATCCACCTGTGCGTTCAGGGCGGACAGGGGTGCTGGTCCGGTGTGACTCTCTGCTTTCAGGCAAGTCAACCCCAAGACGGCGTGACACTGCCATATCCGGGATGTGGAATAATACCTGGGGAGCTGGGGGGGTGCCGTTGATGTGGAGCAAGACGCAGCAGCAGAAGAGGACTCAGCCGAGGAGGTTATGGAAGAGGATGGAGTAGAGGAGGCGGCAGCAGGCCTGCCTGCAAGTCGTGGCGGTGTCACCAACTCCTCTGCAGAGCCACGCATTCCATGCTTGGCAGCCGTCAGCAGGTTTACCCAATGCGCAGTGTAGGTGATATACCTGCCCTGACCATGCTTTGCAGACCAGGTATCAGTGGTCAGATGGACCCTTGCCCCAACACTGTGTGCCAGACATGCCATTACTTCCTTTTGCACAATCGAGTACAGGTTGGGGATTGCCTTTTGTGCGAAGAAATTTCGTCCGGGTACCTTCCACTGCGGTGTCCCAATAGCTGCACATTTTTTGAACGCCTCAGACTCCACCAACTTGTATGGTGAAAGCTGGCGGGCTAAGAGTTCAGTCAAGCCAGCTGTCAGATGCCGGGCATGGGGGTGACTTTGTGACATTGGCTTCTTACGCTCAAACATGTCCTTGACAGACACCTGACTGTGGGCAGATGAGCAGGAACTGCTCAAGGCGGGAGACGGAGGGGCGGATGGTTGAGAGGGGGCAAGGAGGACAGCAGTGGTTAATGTGGCTGAAGATGCTGGACCAGGAGGAGGATGGCAGCTTTGAGTTTGTGTGCTGCTTGTACTCATGTGTTGATCCCATAGGCGTTTGTGATGTGCGATCATGTGCATTCGCAAAGCAGTTGTACCTAGGCGGGTGTTGGACTTCCCACGACTCAGTTTCTTTTGGCACAGGTTGCAAATGGCATCGCTGTTGTCAAAGGCAGACACACAAAAAAAATGCCACACTGCTGAGCTCTGCAATGACGGCATTCTGGTGGTGGCAACAGCATACGTTGATTGGCGTGCTGTCTGGCTGACCCCGGGTGCCGATGCATGCTGTCTGACTGTGCCACTAGCTCCTTGCGACGACCTCCCCTTGCTTCCAACTCGTCTCCTCCTCCTCCTCCTCTCTGTCTCCCAATCTGAACTTTCCCCCTGTTCTTCTTCTCTTCTAGCGGGCACCCACATGACATCCACGGACGCATCGTCATCATCAACCGCTTCACTTGTATCTGACAACTCAGCAAAGGAAGCAGCAGTGGGTACAACATCATCATCATCATCACACCGTACGTGTGTAATGCTGCCTGACTGAGACATATCCCTGTTATCTACATCCTCTGGCAATAATGGTTGCGCATCACTCATTTCTTCCAACTGATGTGTAAATAACTCCTCTGACATACCAAGTGAAGCGGCTGTGGTGCTAGTGTTGGTGGTGGTGGCAGGTGGCGAGTGGTAACTTGAGAGGTGCCTGAAGCTAAGCTGGAGGAGGATGGTGCGTCAAGGTTCCGAGCAGAAACTGTAGAAGATTGGGTGTCCTGTGTTAGCCAGTCAACTATGTCCTCAGAACTTTTCAAGTTCAGGGTACGTGGCCTCTGTACACTGGGCATTATTCTAGGGCCAAAGGGAATCACAGAACCAAGACCACGGCGGCCCCTGCAAGGTGGCCTGCCTCTGCCTGTCATTTTTTTTTCGATTAGTGGTACTATGCGTGCAAGCTACTGTGACTACATATATGAGTGGCACTGGTGTGACACTGTGCCCTGGAAGGCCCTGAAACGCACACTCATGAAGGAAACTGACTGCTGTTATATTACAGTCCAAAATGTTTACTTTTTATTAAACGCAAGCTATTGTCACACCAGTGAGTGAATGGTGGCACTGGGCAAGTGGGCACAGTATACGCTGTGAGCCAGACACACACGCTGGCAGACAACTAACTGCTATTCAATCTATTACAGTCAAAATGTTATATATATATTTTAAAAATGTACACTACTGTTACACCAGATATGAGTTGCACTGGTTCACTGTGCCCTGGCAGGCCCTGAAACGCACACTAGTGAAGGAAACTGATTGCTGTGATATTACAGTCCAAAAAGTTTTTTTTTTGTTAAATGCAAGCTATTGTGACACCAGATATGAGTGAGTGGTGGCACTGGGCAGGCCCTGAAATGCACACTCGTGAAGGAAACTGACTGCTATTATATTACAGTCCAAAAAGTTTTTTTTTGTTAAATGCAAGCTATTGTGACACCAGATATGAGTGAGTGGTGGCACTGGGCAAGTGGGCACAGTATACGCTGTGAGCCTGACAAACACGCTGGCAGACAACTAACTGCTATTCAATCTATTACAGTCCAATTTTTTTTTTTTTAAATGTACACTACTGTTACACCAGATATGAGTTGCACTGGTGTGACACTGTGCCCTGGCAGGCCCTGAAAAACGCACACTCGTGAAGGAAACTATTTGCTATGATATTACAGTCCAAAAAGTTTAGTTTTTTTTAAATGCAAGCTATTGGGACACCAGATATGAGTGAGTGGTGGCACTGGGCAGGCCCTGAAACGCACACTCGTGAAGGAAACTGACTGCTATTATATTACAGTCCAAAAAGTTTTGTTTTTGTTAAATGCAAGCTATTGGGACACCAGTGAGTGAGTGGTGGCACTGGGCAAGTGGGCACAGCATACGCTGTGAGCCTGACACACGCGTTCAGTGGCGTACTAAGGGGAGGTGGAGGGGGGGTTCGCCCCGGGTGCCACCAGGGTGGGGGCTGCCATGACCCTGATCTGGGAGCTGGAGGGGGCTGTGTGAGCTGTAAGGGCACACAGTGCCCCATGGCAGTTAGGGTGCCGTGTGGCCAGAACAGCTCACACACATGCTAAGAGCAGCTGAACTGGCTGCACAGAGGTAAAGTAGGGGCGGAGGTAATAAAAAATTGGGGGCAGAGCAAAACCGGCAGCAGGGGTGGGGCTTAATATGGCCCTTACCCGCTGCTGTTAGGAGGTGCAGCAAGATGGAATCCATGCTTCTCCACAGCTTCAGGGAATCCAGTACTCCTCCAGCCCACTGTCTGTAAGTAAGAGTGTGTGTGACTGTGTGTCTGTGTGTGTGTGTGTATTACTGTGTGTATGTGTGTATGTTTGTGTGTGTGTGACTGTGTGTATGTGGTTGTGTGTGTGACTGTGTGTAACTGTATGCCTGTAACTGTGTGTGTGTATGTGCGTGTATGAGACTGTCTGTGTGTAACTGTATGCCTGTAACTGTGTGTGTATGTGTGTGTGAGACCGTCTGTGTGTAACTGTATGCCTGTAACTGTGTGTGTGTATGTGTGTGTGTGTGAGACTGTCTGTGTGTAACTTTATGCCTGTAACTGTGTGTGTGTGTGTGTGTGTGTGAGACTGTCTGCCTGTAACTGTGTGTGTGTGTGTGTGTGTGTGACTGTCTGCCTGTGGCTGTGTGCATGACTGTCTGTGACTGCATGTGTGACTGTGTGCATGTGACTGTCTGCCTGTAACTGTGTGTGACTGTCTGCCTGTAACTGAGTGTGTGACTGTCTGTCTGTAACTGAGTGTGTGACTGTCTGCCTGTAAATGTGTGTGTGGGGCTACAGGGATTTTGTAGAAGGGGGCAGGGGTTTTGTATTGTGACCGAAGTCTTTATAAGGGGGGATAAGCAGGGGATTTGTGAAAAGGGGTTGCGGGGGTTTTGTAGACGGGGCAGTACAGGATTTGTAGAAGCGGGCAGGACAGGGGTTTTGTATGAGGGGGTGGGGCAGGACAAGGGTTTTGTAGGAGGGGCTGACAGCGGTTTTGCAAAGTTTACAAATTGTAAAATAAAAAGAAAACCTTTAACATTTTTTACAGGTTTTTCTTTTGGGAGGGGGAGGGGGGTGGGGGGGGGCGAGGGGGTGCCAAGCACAGGATCCGCCCCGGGTGTCAAATGCTCTAGGTATGCCCCTGCACACGCTGGCAGACAACTAACTGCTATTCAATCTTTTTAAATGTACACTACTGTTACACCAGATATGAGTTGCACTGGTGTGACACTGTGCCCTGGCAGACCCTGAAACGCACACTAGTGAAGGAAACTGACTGCTATTATATTACAGTCCAAAAAAGTTTTGTTTTTGTTAAATGCAGGCTATTGGGACACCAGTGAGTGAGTGGTGGCACTGGGCAAGTGGGCACAGTATATGCTGTGAGCCTGACACACAGGCTGGCTGGCTGGCAGGCAGGCAACTGCAATTACATTACACAGAAAAAAAAAGAAAAAAACGCAGACTGATGTTCTAGCCCTAAAAAATGGGGTGCTGTCCATACAGCAGAGATCAGATGAGTCCTTCAGGACTGTAGTGGACACTGAATACACTAGCCTAGCTATCAATTTTCCTATCAAATCAGCAGCAGCTACACTGTCCCTACTCTCACCTAGAATGCTGCTTCACAATGAATGTAAAATGGATGCTGTCCAGGAGTTGGGAAGGTTTGGGAGGGAGGGTCTGCTGCTGAATGGCTGGAATGAGTCTGCTGACTGTGAGGTACAGGCCAGGGTCAAAGTTTACTCAATGATGACGAATAGGGGGCGGACCGAACAGCGCATGTGTTCGCCATCCATGGCGAACGCGAACAAGCGATGTTTGCCAGGAACTATTCACCAGTGAACAGTTCGGGACATCACTACTCTTAAAGCACCCCCTCAGACTGCAGATCCCAGTGCAGTCGTACTGGCTGACTGCAGGATATCTAATATGGTCTATATTGCACTATTTAAAAAGTTGAAAGAAACAAAAAATTGTAGCCTAGATAAAGATATGAGACAGAGTGGTAGTGGAAAATGGGGGGTAGCCCCTAAATCGCTAACTGGTGGACATGACAAAAACAAAAAGAAAAAAAATACCAATATATGTCTCAAAATGGGTATTTGTCACAGTGGAATGAACTATAAAACGTAACTTTTAATAAATATATTAAGTGCAATACTAAAAACTAAAAGCACAAGGCTGTATAATGTCCTGAAGTATAGCTAGAGCTAACTCTAAACTCTCAAATGGTAAATATTGCTAATGGTAGTGGGAAAAAAAAGCTCCAGAGCCCCTGACGCGCGAAGACAGGTAAGTATCGGTCTTATATATGTTAGAATAACCAATGAGGATTGGGGGGAGGGTTTGAGCTTTCGTTGCTACTAATTTTAACCCTGAAGATACTGGACTATGCATATGTGACAATTTGTGGTAATATTACTTGTAATAGGCTAATACATAAGAAGGCAAGATCACTGAGAATGGAGTGATTGGTGTGTTATGTTTAGAATCCTTTTAAGCTGCAGATAGTGAGGAAATGGTCCAATCATCTATGAAATATTCTGTATCAGTGTTCCAACCAAGGAAACTTTACTGATATCAGAATGAGTTATTATTGCAGTTCATATGGACAATATTTTGTGCATGTTGTCAATAGAGAAAAAAGGGTGCAAATATTGCATATAGTTAATTTATATGGAAGATAAACTTTCTACTGATATTTCAGATGTCATAGACTGAGGGATGGTGCCACCCTGAATAAAAAGAATATATTAAAATAACCTATATAGGGGATAAACATACGAAAAATAAATGGACGTAAAAAATTGTTTATCCTACCAAAAAGTATTATGTTGAGAACAGAGAGAATAGTAATAGACTAAATATTAATGCTACTTACAAAGATAGCAATAAGATCTTAAAGAGGCAGTACGGAGAGCCATTATTGATGCCTGGGAACTATAATGGTTCCTCATATTGTCTGCTTACCGACATAACCATAGTTGGTATGACCTAAACTAAATTCATTTTTATTTATGAATGAAGGGAGTGAAATTGAACTCCTCATTGAGCCCGTGAGGAGCCAGTGTTTTGAATTGATGTATCCATCTAGATTCTTTCTTCAATAGTGTAAGGTTGAAGTTACCTTTTCTTGTGTTGAGATGGATGTGTTCCAGAATTTGAAAATTCAAGTTAGTAGGATCAGTATTATGAAAATGTCTTACATGATTTGCAACTGGTGTAGAAATGTTAAAATGTGTCACAGAGTTAACATGCTGTAGCACGCGCCTACGGAATTCTTGGTAAGTTTTTCCCACATATTGTAATTTGCAGCTACAGGTAATGACATAAATGACTTTAGTTGTGCTGCAGTTCATGAATTCTTTGATTGTATATGTGGTTTTGGTGTTAGTGTATGCTATAGTTTCAGATGGCAAGATATATTTGCAAGCTTTACAGTGTCCACATTTAAACATCCCTTTGGATGGTTGTAGCCAGGTTGGAGATGGTTGTTGAGGCTCCAAGTGGCCGTGGACAAGTAAGTCGCGTAAATTGGTGACTCTCCGTGGTGTAATGCTCGGAAAAGATTGTAGATTTGTTGCCACGTCGCTGTCGTGGGTAAGTATGGGCCAATTTTCAGTAAAGATCTTACGAATAGGATCCCAACACTGGTCATAAGTCCCAATGCATCTTGTAATATGTTTTTGGGGTGAATTTTTTTATTTCTTAGACAGGAGGCTTGATCTTGTTTAAGGATCCTGTTAGGGTATCCTTGTTCTTTAAAGCGTGCTCTAAGTGTGTTAGCTTCTTGCAAGAAAGTTTCTTCACTGGAACAATTCCTCTTTGCTCTTAGATACTGTCCAAAGGGAATGCCAGCTTTGAGCTTGTATGGATGGTGGCTATTCCAATGTAGTAAGTTATTACAAGAGGTGGGTTTTCGATATAATGAGGTACTAATCTCGCCTCCTGGTGATATATGAATGATGAGGTCGAGAAACTCAAGTTGGTTTTCACTGATAACATTGGTAAGCTTTAGACCTATGTTGTTCAAATTCAATTTGCAAACCATCTCATCAAAAATGATAGTCGGGCCTGTCCAGAAAATTAGGATGTCATCTATATAGCGATGCCAACTGAAGATGAATTGTTTGTAACCATGTTGTATTATTTCTATCAGGATGGTGGCTTCCCACCATCCAAGGTAGAGGTTGGCATAACTAGGGGCACAAGCTGTTCCCGTAGCTGTGCCCCTAGTTTGTAGATAATAAACACAGTTGAAGACAAAAAAATTGTGAGTAAGAATAAATTCCAAGATTTCCAACAAAAATGTTGTTTGCGTTGTGGTAAATTTTTGAGACTTTTTAAAAAAATATGAGGTGGCTATTAGGCCAATATCATGGGGGATATTGTAGTACAATGCCACAACATCAAGGCTGGCAATAAGAGTGTATGGCGGTACCATAAGGTTTTCCAGCATTAGTAGTGTATGTTTCGTATCCTGTATAAATGATGGTAATTCTATAACTAGGGTGTGAAGTATTTTTTCTAGGTACTTGCTAGGTTGTTCTGTGAGAGAGTTGTTGCCAGAGACGATCGGTCTGCCTGGTGGATTCGTTGGATTTTTGTTTTTGTCATGTCCACCATATTGCACTATTTAGTCACATTCCAATAAATCATTTGTGCATGGCCAGCATCCTCATGACTGATGTATAATCAGTCATTTGCTACAACTGGTGAAAACACAACAATGTTATGATGTCCTTGGGAGCTAAACAAAGCACCCACAGCAATACTCAATGTCTTTGGAAGCTTTTTGTTTTGAGATTCGGTGATACATGGCTTGTTGTAGTTGTAGTAACTTGATTTCAGCTAGCTTTCAGTAATCATTTGTCTAATAGCTGCTTTAATTCTTTGTCAACTCTGATTCTGATTTTGGTTTACATTGACTGTATTTTACACCTGGATTATGATTTTACAGGAGTCTCAGTAAATCTTCAGCTGCAACAACAAAAGAAGAGCTCAACATGAAGATCCATATTTGCAGGAAAAGAGACCCAATCAGTGCAGTATTAAGGTCTCTGAGGGCTTGGGCTGAAAATTATAATGGACGTAATTTTTAAATTAGTCTGTGTTACTTGTTTAATGGTTGAAACTGTATAATGATATAAATGGTATAAAATAGAAAGTGTTTTAGAGAAAACTAACAAATGGATTCTCTTGTCTTTTACTGAGTGGCAAAACATGGTAAAATAAATCCAAACATCAGAGATGGCTATCTTTTAATACAGTATGTGTTTTGGGTGACACTTCCTAAGATGGTCAGTCTGCCAGATGTGTTTCCATTAAACATTTCTATGGACAGAACCTATAGTGATATTCTTAAAGGGACACTATAGAGAACAAAACAACTTTAGCTTAATGGAGCAGTTTTGCTGTACAGGTCATGTTTCTGTAGTCTCACTGTTGAATTATCTGCCATTTAGGAGTTAAATCACTTTGTTTATGCAAAGTGGAGTGCTAGTCCTAACAAGGATCCGTGAAGACAGGAGCTCTGGAACTAGGCGCTGAAAAGTGAATAGCTCTATTCCCCCCAGTAACCGGACAACACACAGTTCTGGGAGTACAACTAGTCTATTCTGTTCAAACACAGCCTTTTATGCACAGACCTGGGGTGTCCATACAAAATATACACAAGCTCCTCCCAGGCGATCCATTGTCTGAGAGATAATTGAGTAACTCCAATATCTCTCAGTTACAGGAAAATACAAAAAAACATACAAAAACTCCCTAAAAACATATTCATATTTTACAGGAACCCCACAAGTTTTATATCCCTGAATAGCTTGGATTTGAGCAAACAACATATCCAAACGGCGTTCAGATCCACTGGGTAGAATGGAAGTGCCGTTTGGGTAAAGTGCTTACCGACTGGCCATGAGGCGATGGCCCAAAACAGTTCCAGAGAATTGAGGATAATGGCCAGTCTCCTTTTGGGGTATCCAGTGCGGACACTGAGGAATGCTTTTAGGGAGTGAATGCTCTCCCCCAGAGCATTCACTCTAAACGTCATTTGTCTAGTAGGTCAAGAAGTTGAATGGGCAGCAGTACCATATATGCCCGGATTTGCAAGAACAGTGTGGCCAAAAATAGTTCCAGGCATTTAACGACTATGTACCACTGCCTGTGTTTGGGGGGCAAAATGGACGATGTGTATTTGGTTACACGAATTGCGGCCACCCAGGGAAAACACTAGAGTTAAGTACTTAATTTATTGTTAACAGCCAGGGGAGGTCGGTGTTTGAAGAGGTATGAAAGGGAGACCATCCACCATCCATTCGGGAGATGAACAAGGAAGTACGGACAACCGAGTACAAGAGAATGAAGTCCGCTACACCCTAGTCACTAGTGATGTGCCGAACGGTTCGCTGGCAAATAGTTCCTGGCGAACATAGCGTGTTCGCATTTGCCACGGCGGGCGAACGTATGCGTGGTTCGATCCGCCCCCTATTCGTCATAATTAAGTAAACTTTGACCCTGTGCCTCACAGTCAGCAGACACATTTCAGCCAATCAGCAGCAGACCCTCCCTTCCAGACCCTCCCACCTCCTGTACAGCATCCATTTTAGATTCATTCTGAAGCTGCATTCTTAGTGAGAGGAGGGACAGTGTAGCTGCTGCTTATTTAATAGGGAAATTGATAGCTAGGCTAGTGTATTCAGTGTCCACTACAGTCCTGAAGGACTCATCTGATCTCTACTGTAAGGACAGGACCCCAAAAAGCCCTTTTTAGGGCTAGAAAATCAGTCTGCTTTTTTTCCTGTGTAATCTAATTGCAGTTGCCTGCCTGCAAGCTTCTGTGTCAGGCTCACAGTGGATACTGTGCCCACTTGCCCAGTGCCACCACTCATATCTGGTGTCACAATAGCTTGCATTTAAAAGCAAAAAAATGTTTTTCACTGTAATAGATTGAATAGCAGTTAGTTGTCTGCAAGCGTCTGTGTGTCAGGCCAACAGCGTGTACTCTGCCAACCTCTGCCAGTGCACAGTGCCACTCATATCTGGTGTCACTATAGCATGCATTTAAAAACAAAAAATGTTTTTTCACTGTTATAGAATGAATAGCAGTTAGTTGTCTTCAAGCGGGTGTGTCAGGTCTACAGCGTCTACTCTGCCAACATCTGCCAGTGCACAGTGCCACTCATATCTGTTGTCACAATAGCGTGCATTTAAAAACAAAAAAAGTTTTTGACTGTAATCTAATAGCAGTCAGTGTCCTTCAAGCGGGTGTCAGGCCTACAGCGTGCACTCTGCCAACCTCTGCCAGTGCACAGTGCCACTCTTATCTGGTGTCGCAATAGATTGCATTTAAAAACAAAAAAAAGTTTTTGACTGTAATATAATAGCAGTCAGTGTCCTTCATAAGTGTGTGTCAGGCCTACAGCGTGTACTCTGCCAACCTCTGCCAGTGCACAGTGCCACTCATATCTGGTGTCACAATAGCTTGCATTTAAAAACAAAAAAACTTTTTGACTGTAATATAATAGCAGTCAGTGTCCTTCATAAGTGTGTGTCAGGCCCACAGCGTGTACTCTGCCAACTTCTGCCACTGCTCATTGCCACTCTTATCTGGTGTCACATAAGCATGCATTTAAAAACACAAAAAACTTTTTTGACTGTAATATAATAGCAGTCAGTGTCCTTCATAAGTGTGTGTCAGGCCTACAGCGTGTACTCTGCCAACCTCTGCCAGTGCACAGTGCCACTCTTATCTGGTGTCGCAATAGATTGCATTTAAAAACCAAAAATCTTTTTTCACTGTTATAGATTGAATAGCAGTTAGTTGTCTGCAAGCGGGTGTCAGGCCTACAGCGTGTACTCTGCCAACCTCTGCCAGTGCACAGTGCCACTCATATCTGGTGTCACAATAGCTTGCATTTAAAAACAAAAAAACATTTTTGACTGTAATATAATAGCAGTCAGTGTCCTTCATAAGTGTGTGTCAGGCCTACAGCGTGTACTCTGCCAACCTCTGCCAGTGCACAGTGCCACTCATATCTGGTGTCACAATAGCTTGCATTTAAAAACAAAAACACTTTTTGACTGTAATATAATAGCAGTCAGTGTCCTTCAAGCGGGTCTCAGGCCTACAGCGTGTTCTCTGCCAACCTCTGCCAGTTCACAGTGCCACTCATATCTTGTGTCACAATAGCTTGCATTTAAAAACAAAAAAGGTTTTGACTGTAATATAATAGCAGTCAGTGTCCTTCATAAGTGTGTGTCAGGCCCACAGCGTGTACTCTGCCAACTTCTGCCACTGCTCATTCCCACTCTTATCTGGTGTCACATAAGCATGCATTTAAAAACCCAAAATCTTTTTTGACTGTAATATAATAGCAGTCAGTGTCCTTCATAAGTGTGTGTCAGGCCTACAGCGTGTACTCTGCCAACCTCTGCCAGTGCACAGTGCCACTCTTATCTGGTGTCGCAATAGATTGCATTTAAAAACCCAAAAACTTTTTTCACTGTTATAGATTGAATAGCAGTTAGTTGTCTTCAAGCGGGTGTGTCAGGCCTACAGCGTCTACTCTGCCAACCTCTGACAGTGCACAGTGCCACTCATATCTGGTGTCACAATAGCGTGCATTTAAAAACAAAAAAGTTTTTGACTGTAATCTAATAGCAGTCACTGTCCTTCAAGCGGGTGTCAGGCCTACAGCGTGTACTCTGCCAACCTCTGCCAGTGCACAGTGCCACTCTTATCTGGTGTCACAATAGATTGCATTTAAAAACCCCAAAACTTTTTTCACTGTTATAGATTGAATAGCAGTTAGTTGTCTTCAAGCGGGTGTGTCAGGCCTACAGCATGTACTCTGCCAACCTCTGCCAGTGCACATTGCCACTCATATCTGGTGTCACAATAGCGTGCATTTAAAAACCCAAAAACTTTTTTCACTGTTATAGATTTAATAGCAGTTAGTTGTCTTCAAGCGGGTGTGTCAGGCCTACAGCGTCTACTCTGCCAACCTCTGCCAGTGCACAGTGCCACTCATATCTGTTGTCACAATAGCGTGCATTTAAAAACCCCAAAACTTTTTTCACTGTTATAGATTAAATAGCAGTTAGTTGTTTTCAAGCGGGTGTCAGGCCTACAGCGTGTACTCTGCCAACCTCTGCCAGTGCACATTGCCACTCATATCGGGTGTCACAAAAGCGTGCATTTAAAACCCAATTTTTTTTACACTGTTATAGATTGAATAACAGTTAGTTGTCTTCAAACGTGTGTGTCAGGCCTACAGCGTGTACTCTGCCAACCTCTGCCACTGCACAGTGCCACTCATATCTGGTCTCACAATAGCGTGCATTGAAAAAAAAAACTTTTTTCACTGTTATAGATTGAATAGCAGTTACTTGTCTTCAAGCGGGTGTGTCAGGCCTACAGCGTGAACTCTGCCAACCTCTGCCAGTGCACATTGCCACTCTTATCTGGTGTCGCAATAGATTGCATTTAAAAACCCAACAACTTTTTTCACTGTTATATATTGAATAGCAGTTACTTGTGTTAAAGCGGGTGTGTCAGGCTTACAGCGTGTACTCTGCCAACCTCTGCCAGTGCACAGTGCCACTCATATCTGGTGTCACAATAGCGTGCATTTAAAAACCCAAAAACTTTTTTCACTGTTATATATTGAATAGCAGTTAGTTGTCTTCAAGCGGGTGTGTCAGGCCTACAGCGTGTACTCTGCCAACCTCTGCCAGAGCACATTGCCACTCATAACTGGTGTCACAGTAGCTTGCACGCATAGTACCACTAATTCCCAAAAAAATGCCAGGCAGAGGCAGGCCACCCCACAGGGGCCGTCGTGGTCGTGGTGCTGTGATTCCCTTTTGCCCTAGAATAATGCCCAGTTTTCAGAGGCCACGTACCCTGAACTTGAAAAGTTCTGAGGACATAGTTGACTGGCTAACACAGGACACCCAATCTTCTGCAGCTTCCTCTCGGAACCTTGACGCACCATCCTCCTCCAGCTTAGCTTCGGGCACCTCTCAAGATACCACTCACCCGCCTGCCGCCTGCCGCCACCACCAACACTAGCACCACAGCCGCTTCACTTTATCTGTCAGAGGAGTTATTTACACAT
The DNA here is from genome assembly GCF_036172605.1 of Pelobates fuscus. Classification (NCBI taxonomy): domain Eukaryota; kingdom Metazoa; phylum Chordata; class Amphibia; order Anura; family Pelobatidae; genus Pelobates; species Pelobates fuscus. Next base: position 141,564,367 of record NC_086320.1, read on the forward strand.
CCGTTTGAAGAAATGAGTGATGCACAACAATTATTGCCAGAGGATGTAGATAACAGGGATATGTCTCAGTCAGGCAGCATTACACACATGGACGTACGGTGTGATGATGATGATGTTGTACCCGCTGCTGCTTCCTTTGCTGAGATGTCAGATACAAGTGAAGTGGTTGATGATGACGATGCGTCCATGGATGTCACGTGGGGGCCCGCTCGGCAAGAAGAAGAACAGGGCGATAGTTCAGATGGGGAGACAGAGAGGAGGAGGAGACGAGTTGGAAGCAGGGGGAGGTCGTCGCAAGGCACAGTCAGACAGCATGCATCGGCACCCGGGGTCAGCCCGACAGCACGCCAATCAATGCATGATGTGTCCACCACCAGAATGCCGTCATTGCAGAGCTCAGCAGTGTGGAATTTTTTTGTGTGTCTGCCTCTGACAACAGCGATGCCATTTGCAACCTGTGCCAAAAGAAGCTGAGTCGTGGGAAGTCCAACACCCACCTAGGTACAACTGCTTTGCATAGGCACCTGATCGCACATCACAAACGCCTATGGGATCAACACATGAGTACAAGCAGCACAAAAACTCAAAGCCGCCATCCTCCTCCTGGTCCAGCATCTTCAGCCACATCAACCACTGCTGTCCTCCTTGCCCCCTCTCAACCATCCACCACTCCGTCTCTCGCCTTGAGCAGTTCCCACTCATCTGCCCACAGTCAGGTGTCTGTCAAGGACATGTTTGAGCGTAAGAAGCCAATGTCAGAAAGTCATCCCCTTGCCCGGCGTCTGACAGCTGGCTTGTCTGAACTATTAGTCTTCCAGCTTTTACTATACAAGCTGGTGGAGTCTGAGGCATTAAAAAAATGTGTAGCTATTGGGACACCGCAGTGGAAGGTATCCGGACGAAATTTCTTTGCACAAAAGGCAATCCCCAACCTGTACTCGATTGTGCAAAAGGAAGTAATGGCATGTCTGGCACACAGTGTTGGGGCAAGAGTCCATCTGACCACTGATACCTGGTCTGCAAAGCATGGTCAGGGCAGGTATATCACCTACACTGCGCATTGGGTAAACCTGCGGACGGCTGCCAAGCATGGAATGCGTGGCTCTGCAGAGGAGTTGGTGATACCGGCACGACTTGCAGGCAGGCCTGCTGCCACCTCCTCTACTCCTCCTACTCCATCCTCTTCCATAACCTCCTCGGCTGAGTCCTCTTCTGCTGATGCGTTTTGCTCCACATCAACGGCACCCCCCCAGGTCCCCAGGTACTATTCCACATCCTGGATATGGCAGTGTCACGCCATCTTGGGTTTGACTTGCTTGAAAGCAGAGAGTAACACCAGACAAGCACTCCTGTCCGCTCTGAACGCACATGTGGATCAGTGGCTGACTCCGCAGCAACTGGAGATCGGCAAAGTGGTTTGTGACAACGGAACAAATTTGTTGGCGGCATTGAAGTTGGGCAAGTTGACACATGTGCCGTGCATGGCACATGTGTGTAATCTGATCGTACAATGCTTTGTGCATAAGTACAAAGGCTTACAGGACATCCTGAAGCAGGCCAGGAAGGTGTGTGGCCATTTCAGGCATTCCTACACGGCCATGGCACACTTTGCAGATATCCAGCGGCGAAAACAACATGCCAGTGAGGCGCTTGATTTGCGACAGCCCGACACGTTGGAATTCAACACTCCTAATGTTCGACCGCCTGCTCCAAAAATAAAAAGCCGTTAATGAATATTTATATGACCGGGGTGCTAGGACAGCCTCTGGGGAGCTGGGAATTTTTTTGCCACATTACTGGACGCTCATGCGCAATGCCTGTAGGCTCATGCGTCCTTTTGAGGAGGTGACAAACCTAGTCCGTCGCACCGAAGGCACCACCAGCGACATCATACCATTTGTTTTCTTCCTGGAGCGTGCCCTGTGAAGAGTGCTGGATCAGGCTGTAGATGAGCGTGAAGAGGGAGAGGAGGAGTTTTGGTAACCATCACCACCAGAAACAGCCTTATCAGCATCGCTTGCTGGACCTGCGGCAACGCTGGAAGAGGATTGTGAGGAAGAGGAGTCAGAGGAGGAATGTGGCTTTGAGGAGGAGGAGGAAGACCAACCACAACAGGCATCCCAGGGTGCTCGTTGTCACCTATCTGGTACCCGTGGAGTTGTACGTGGCTGGGGAGAAGAACATACCTTCTTTGAGATCACTGAGGAAGAGGAACGGGAAATGAGTAGCTCGGCAATCCAACCTTGTGCAAATGGGGTCTTTCATGCTGTCATGCCTGTTGAGGGACCCTCGTATAAAAAGGCTGAAGGAGAACGACATGTACTGGGTGTCCACGCTACTAGACCCCCGGTGTAAGCAGAAAGTGGCTGAAATGTTACCAAATTACAACAAGTCGGAAAGGATGCAGCATTTGCAAAATAAATTTAAAAGTATGCTTTACACAGCGTATAAGGGTTATGTCACAGCACAACGGGAATCTAACAGGGGAAGAGGTGAAAGTAATCCTCCTCCTCCCACGGCCACGCCGGCAAGGACAGGACGCTTTAAAGACATGTTGTTGATGGAGGACATGCGGAGCTTTTTAAGTCCTACCCATCGCCACAGCCCTTCGGGATCCACCCTCAGAGAACAACTCGACCGACAGGTAGCAGACTACCTCGCCTTAACTGCAGATATCAACACTCTGAGGAGCGATGAACCCCTTGACTACTCGGTGTGCAGGCTTGACCTGTGGCCTGAGCTATCCCAATTTGCGATAGAACTTCTGGCCTGCCCCACTCCAAGTGTCCTGTCAGAAAGGACCTTCAGTGCAGCAGGAGGTATTGTCACTGAGAAGAGAAGTCGCCTAGGTCAAAAAAGTCTTGCGTGACTTATCCGACAACAACTAAGGTTCAAGCCTCAATGTTTTAGGGCACTTTCTGCCTGGGAAACAAACATCAATTTTTCTGGCCGCTGCTACAGCAGCGGCTGCAACAATACCTAATTTTTCAGGCATGTGTACATGCCTAATTTTTCGGGCCTCTGGTGCTGCACTGTGGCTTCAAAAACCAAACCAAAAAAAAGGCACATAACAGGGATTAAACTGATAGGAATAGTACTACTTAACACACCACTCCTATCTGGTGGCACATTAGATTGCACGCGCAGTGCCCCAAATTTGAAGTAGGATGACCGACCAAGCATCTTTTTCCATCTCCCGGTTCCTAAAATCGATGCCATATACACGTCCCCTGATAGGGCGCCAGCTTGTTATTCTCTTGGGCGCCAGCTCGTTATTCTCTTTTTCACTTCACTAGGGACACTTTACTGCACTATGGGCACTTAGACCCACTCTTTGTCTTGCACAGTGTTATTCCTAGCCAGCATCTGTGATGGGAAATCAGGCAGTCATCTAAACGTTTAGATTGAGCTTTAGCTTAGAACACCCTTGAAGGTGTTTAAGGAGATTAGGGCTAGTTTAGAGGATTCTTCTTAGACCTCTCTGAGTCTTTATAGCCCTTCTACCTATCCAGCATTTCTGGAAACTAGCTAAGAGAAAGGGTGGCTGTGTGTCTGTGATACATTTAACTTTATATCACCTTATTGACACTTTTTATGACAGCATCATTCCGGTCTCCATACTCTGCCTATACCCATATATTTAGAGGGTATTTCCTTGCCCCTGGCAATATTATATAATAGGTAATAGTATTGCCATTATTACACAATTAGCCACTATAGGGGAATGAGTATAGTATCCATTATTTATTTATAAATGATACAATAAAGACTTTTGTCCATTACTCAATTTACTTTAACAAAGGGTACTAACCATGGTATTAGGAAGCATTACTCTGCTTTCCCTTTCTCCCTCTATCATACACCTATGCTCACTAGGATTTGTAGGTATCACTTTATTATAGTTGTCTAACCTTTTCCTATGCCAGGTTTAGATCTCCTTCTTGGGAGATTTTTTCTTTTTTCAGTTTATTAGCATACCTGGGTACAAGCCGCTTTTTCCATCTTTGAAGGGGTTTGGCGAAACAAGGAAATAGTCCTCTACTCGTAACAGGGATTAAACTGATAAGAATAGTACTACTTAACACACCTTATAATAACGCAGAGAGAGGCAACTCAGAGAGAGGAGTCTGAAGAAGAGGAGTCAGAGGAGGAAGGTGGCTTTGAGGAGGTGGAAGACCAAACACAGCAGGGTCCCAGGGGGCTTGTTGTCACCTTTCCGGGACCCTTGGTGTTGTACGTGGCTGGGTGGAGGAAGAGACCTTCTATGACATCAGTGAGGACAAGGCTAGCTTGGTATCCAACCTTGTGCAAATTGGGAGTTTGCGGTTGTGCAAATGGACTGTTTGCGGTGCGTTAACGGGGAGTTTGGTCTGTCACTGTGAAGCGGGCGTAACCCTTAGACTACCTGATCAATACAACATCATACAGTAGGTCCCCCCCCCTCATTATTTTTATGGCCCCCACCCACCGCTCATGGGTGGGGGCGGGCGGGAGGACAGTAGGTCACCCCCATTGTGATTTATGGCCCCCACCCACCGCACAGGGGTGGGGGCCGGGGGGGGAGGACAGTAGGTTCCCCCCCCCTTATCCTTATTAAGTGTTCTTACATAGCAAGACCACTTAATGTTATCTCACATATATATTATTATTATTATTATTATTATAGCCAAATTTGCCACCCTAACTCCTCCCACAGTTTTTACACTACTTAGACCATAATATACAGAAATGTGTGGATTGTTCCCAATGGCATTGCTATTACTTTGTGGAATGTTTCGCTGAATGGTTCACGGAATATCGTCGTTCTTGTGGCGAAATTGGTCCCATAGGAATGAATGGCAAAATGTTCAAAACTAGAGTGGGAGCTGGCAAAAGCAGAAAAATCAGGACATGATTTCTAAACTGCCACCACTCCCTCATTTTCAAGCCCACCTACACAAACCTTATATCAAAACGTTCAGCTATCCCTGCTGTCACTAGAAATGTGGATATGCCTAAGCCATAGTCCTGATAGCTTTCACAATATGACCATTTGTTTGCATCTCATGCCATCCATTGACATGTATTGAAACTCCACTGTAGCCAGCTCAAATTTGAAGGGCTATTTCTAAACTGCGACTGTGCCTTCATTTTTAATACTTCAGAGACATATTATGCATCAATGTAGGTCTGGGTCTTGTGATTCTCACAATATAAAACTCTTCACTGTAGGGTGTATAGTTTTTACAATACAAATGTTTGAAGATGGCAACCGCCAAAATACTCTGACCTGTGCCAGGCTGCAGCAGCAAGTGATGTTATAGACAGGGCCTTTTGTACACCTGCTAATGTTTTTATAAATGTATGTTTTAATGTAACTGTGAAGCACTTTGGGCAACAACATTGCAATTAAATGTGCTATATAAATAAATAATAGTTACTCCGTCCACTCTAGTTGTAGACTACTGGTGGAAGCAAGAACACTTCACACAATTTCCCCAGAAATTGTAGCTTTTCTAGTTTACTGAATATTCCCCTGTATAACAATGTTTGGCATTTAGTGAATATACCCTATTCTACTCTGTGTCAGTGTGTATCAGGGTCCCTGAGGACAGATGTCAATCCATATCTTCCAAGTGACCCTATGTAGGGGGAACAGTCCCTATTCTGCTCTGTGTCAGTGTGTATCAGCGTCCCTGAGGACATGTGTCAATCCATATCTGCCAAGTGACCCTATGTAGGGGGAACAGTCCCTATTCTGCTCTGTGTCAGTGTGTATCAGGGTCTCTGAGGACAGGTGTCAATACATATCTGCCAAGTGACCCTATGTAGGGGGAACAGTCCCTATTCTTCTCTGTGTCAGTGTGTATCAAGGTCCCTGAGGACAGGTGTCAATCCATATCTGCCAAGTGACCCTATGTAGGGGGAACAGTCCCTATTCTGCTCTGTGTCAGTGTGTATCAGGGTCTCTGAGGACAGGTGTCAATCCATATCTGCCAAGTGACCCTATGTAGGGGGAACAGTCCCTATTCTGCTCTGTGTCAGTGTGTATCAGGGTCCCTGAGGACAGGTGTCAATCCATATCTGCCAAGTGACCCTATGTAGGGGGAACAGTCCCTATTCTGCTCTGTGTCAGTGTGTATCAGGGTCTCTGAGGACAGGTGTCAATCCATATGTCAAGGTGTCAATATGTCATATGTCAGGTGTCAATCCATATCCATTGTGATTTAGGAATGTTAGGTGATTTATGCCCTTTGTGGATTAAAACCAGACTATGTATCAACTGTGTAAATTTCCATGGGAGTTTTGCCATGGATCCCCCTCTGGCATGCCACAGTCCAGGTGTTAGTCCACTTGAAACAACTTTTCCATCACTATTGTGGCCAGAAAGAGTCCCTGTGGGTTTTAAAATTCGCCTGCCCATTGAAGTCTATGGCGGTTCGCCCGGTTCGTCAGTTCGCGAACATTTGCGGAAGTTCGCGTTCATCGTTCGTGAACCGAAAATTTTATGTTCGCGACATCACTACTAGTCACACGTATTTTAAAGTGACATACACAGCCATCCTGAACACTAATGTTTATACATCCTTCATTGCAAATTCTGCTTAATTTAGAATTTTGTATTTTCTGCTCTGTTAATAGCTTACTAGACCTTGCAGAAGCCTCCTGTATGTAATTAAATTCAATTTACAGGGCAGGAAATAAAGTTTTTTTTTAAAGTTCATCTGACTGAAAATAAAGTAATTTTGTTTTTATGTGACTGTATCAGTGACAGCCAAGAGAGGTTTTAAGGACCATGAAATTTCCAGGATGGTTTTCACTATGCTGCGGATACCCAGGTAGACAGCCTAGGCCAAGTCAAGACTATGCACACCCACTCTGCCCATATACAATGTTTAACTTCCCTGCAGGCTCACATGTAATATGCATGAACTTTTCCCCCTATTTACATATAAATGTAATAATTTCAACATGCACATGTGTGTTGTGTTGAGGGATAAATATGAGTATAGTGTTTGCATAAATGCATGTATACAATATGTGGAATGTGCATGAATGCATGTATACAATATGTGAATGTATTGTACATGCATGAGTGTAAGGTAAAAGTACGTACAGTGCTTAAAACATTTGTTTTCCTACTACACATGATAGGATACCACTATGCATAGGATGAGGCAGACGCATCAGTGATGCCCAACGATTATCAAAGATAAAGAACACAGGACAATAGCACTGAGGAAGGGCTTGTTGCCCGAAACGTTTGTTTATATTGTGTCTTCTAATAAACTGCAGTAGTTCCTGGGTGTGCACTACCTACTTGATGCGCAGAACTCCATTTTTTTGTCTATACACATGATAGGAGTTGTCATTGAAAGAAAAAAAAAAACGGGGCAGTGTGTAAGGAGGGCAGTGTGTGTGTGCAGGGTGCTGTGTGTGTGAGACGTGCATTGTGTTTCTGAGGTGCAGTGTGTGTGAGGGGGCAGTGTATGTGATGGGTGCAGTGTGTGTGTGTGTGTTAGAGGTGCTGTGTGTAACGGAGCTCTGTGTACTCCGACCGAGTACCCTCCGTTGATGGATGCTCCTAGCGCTTCCAGAGGACTCCAAGCACTGCAGATGACACCACAACCACCGCAGGCTCCACAACCGCCGTAGCTTAACTGGAGCCTTGCCGTCTTCCTTCCACCCTGGATCGGATTCTGTCCTCCAGGACCGTGTGGAGAAGACCTCTCCTCCAGGAGAGTGTATACGGAACAGGCTCTTAAAAGAGCTAAGTTATTAAGCTCAGGGGAATATGCAGAGCATAGAAATCCCCAGTGTGATATAGCAGTTCCCTCCAATAACGAGACGAGGCTACGTATTGAGGGTCAGAAGAGGTCTGAGGTGCTGGAACACCCAGCCTGGTTTTTATTACAAGTGTACACATACAGGCCACACCCAGGGGGAGGCATACAATAACCAAAAGTATCATGGGTGCAACCCACACATCCCCTCCCCTTAGTGTGACACATAATCCCATTATATATACAGCTAAAATATACTTTTTACACAACTTTCATAACTCTAAAACCATACATCACATTTACATAAAAATACATATCCACAATCAATCCATTCAGGGGAACAACATATTAAAAAATGGCATGAATCAGACCAGGGGTTCAAAAGTTAGTAAAAGTAGACCCTTACTAGCCGCATGGCAAACCGGTTTAGACAGGTTTTACATAGGCCTCTATCCTGGAGACAAAGATGAAAGTAATCCAATTATCCAGGGCTAGAAGCAGACTCCATTAACCACATGGTTACAGAAAGACATAAAACACTTTAAAATACAGAAAGTTACTTTTTATCCATAACACACAGACATTTCACATATCCCCAGATAGCTGGGATCTGAGCGCACAAAACTACAGAATAGCGCGCAGATCCTATTCACACAGTACAATTGCCATGGAGCTAAAGTCTTTCCCATAGTCTTTCATTATATGAATAGGCTCCATGGTATAGCTATCTAAAGCTATATAAAGTCTGGTCCACAGTCCAAAGGCAAGAGGCGGGCAATCAGCCCCCTCCAAGGACACGTGGCAAGGTCGGTTTCGCCACCCCCAAATGTAAGTTTTACAGGGCAATATAGTCCAGGGCCATAGTCGCAGGGGAGGAGGCAGGCAAGCAGGCCTCTCCAGGACAAAGTGGCGAAGGGCACTTCGTCACACTGTGTATGTGTGAGAGGTGCTGTGTGTGTGAAGGGTGCAGTGTGTGAGGGGGAAATGTGTGTAAGGGGGCAGTGTGTGTGAGGGGTGAACTGTGTTTGTGTGTTTGTTTGTGAGGGGTGCATTGTGTGAGAGGTGCTGTGTGTGTGAGAGAGGTGCTGTGTGTGAAGGCTGTAGTGTGTGTGAGTGGTGCAGTGTGTGTGAGGGGGTAGTCTGTGTGTGTTTGTGTATGTGAGATGTGCCGTCTGTGTTGAAGGGTGCAGTGTGTGTGTGTGTGTGTGTGTGTGAGGGGTGCAGTGTGTGTGTAAGGAGGAAGTCTGTGTGTGTGGGAGACAGTGTGTGAGAGGGGGCAATGTGTTTGTGTGAGGGGTGCGTAGGGTCTATGCTGTGTGTAGGTGGGTGAGATGTAAAAATCTATCTTAATGTCTCCCCCTCTGTTCTTCTTACCTTTTACCTAGGAGGGGGTGCACAATGCTGCAAGCCCTGGTGGTCCAGTAGTGGCATGTTCACTTTAGCCTGCAGCTCCTCGCAGGAGTGTTCTGTATCAGAGCATTGCCATAGTATTAGGTGGCACCACTCCAACCAGCCTTCTCATGGGAGAAACACAGGGCTCATGGGAGCACTTCCATCGCTCTGCTGGAACTAAAATGGCTTACAGCAGGGCTGGCTCTGCATGGGCCAGCAGGGGAGATGAAAGGATCTTCCCTGCTGGCCTTGTTCATGGCCATCAAGGCCCACTGGGCATTTTCTGCAGAACCCACCACCGCCCACTTGAAATTCATAACCGCCCACTAGTGGGCGGTAGGGACCAGGTTAACTACCCCTGGCTTAGATGGTTTATAACATGAAATACCATTTTAATTAACCAAGGTGTGAAAGGAACTGCTCTTTTGATCTACCAAGGCTTCTTCAAGGTGTGAAATGCACACATAAATTGCCTCAGAGTCTCCTTTAATATAAACTAACTCTTCAATTTGTCATATGTCTAGATTCCCTCTTAGATAGAAGGTGCTGGGATATGTAAATGGCCATTAGCCTTCAAGAAAATCCTTGTGTTCCAGTATCATATCCAAAAGAAACATTAATAATTATCCAGAGATCAAGATTCATGCCTCATTTGTGGAGATTTAGAATGTGGCAAACAAGTCCTTTGATCAGAATGTAAATTCACCAGATAAGTCATTAAGTACAATAAGTTCACCAGATAAGTCATTTGGAAGGGATTGTGATATCCGCTTTATTGGGTCACACATAAGAAGTATGACTAGAATAGAAATTAATAGAAAAATGGTAACAAATTGATAAATGCAATTATTATTTCTGTGGCATGAAAAAAAGTTTCTCTTTGGATTGATGTTAGTCTGGAACACAAGGGGGTGGTAACTTTTTGTTTCTATAGGTGTGCCTTATCTCCACCTCCAGGCTTGGAAATGTAAGATGAATCCAGAGAGTATATATCCACAGGGCCATCTTTAGCGCGGCGCAAACAGGGCAGCTGCCCGGGGCCCAATTGCTCCTGGGGGGGCCCCAGAGCAGCTGCCCTGTGGGCCCCGCGATTTGCGCAGCCCCCATAGACCCAGTGGTGCGGCTGCACAGAGCCGCGCCGTCCCACACGCTAAGGAGGCCCCCCGGGTGGCACATGCACTAAGGGCCATTCGGGGGGCATGTGTAGCAGGGGCCCCGGTCGGGCGCTGTGACACTTAAACAGCGCGACCGGGCGCCTTCCTGTACCGGCTGGGAGGAAGTGAGTGCTGCGCGTTACTTCCTCCCACCGGAGATCAGAGTCACGCGGGAGGAGGAAGGCAGGGAGGAGGGGAGTTCCAGAGTAGAACTCCCATCTGCCTCAGCCTGCCACTGGACCCCCAAGCGGATCTCCACCTCATCTTCCCCATTCTCTCTCCACCACCCACTACTTCATACCAGCTCATATACCCACCACACTCCTGCACACCAGCTTATCTACCCCTGTCACCAGCACGCAGATTGTTTTATGTAGTCACTGGATAGTGCCCACACTCCAACCCACCCGGTGACCAAGCCATGCAGGGAAAGCCGTAAGTCTCCTAGCATTCACTCTGGCTGGCCACATGGGAATCTCCATCAGATCGGATTTCAGCTGCAGCTGGCTAAGACTTTAACTTCAACACCATGAGTGCGACTAGAGTCTTTTGACAGAAGGAGACGGACGGGGAGAGCCAAGGAAACCACTCTCCAGAAAAGGTAAGGGTGGTTGGAGGGTGTCTAAATGTATGTCAGTATGTTTGTGTGTATGTCTGTGTGTGTGTGTGTCAGTATGTCTGTCTGTTTGTGTCAGTATTTATGTGTGTGTGTGTGTGTGTGTCAGTATGTCTGTCTGTTTGTGTCAGTATTTCTGTGTGTGTGTGTGTGTCAGTATGTATGTCTGTTTGTGTCAGTATTCTGTGTCTGTCAGTATGGCTATGAGTGTGTTAGTCAGTATGTCTGTCAATGTGTGTTTCAGTATGTCTTACTGTGTGTATGTCAGTATGCCTGTGTGTGTGTCAGTATGTCTGTCAGTGTGTGTGTCAGTATGTCTGTCTGTGTGTATGTCAGTATGCCTGTGTGTGTGTCAGTGTGTCTGTGTGTGTGTTATGTCAATATGCCTGTGTGTGTCAGCATGTCTGTGTGTCAATAGTCTGTCAGTGTGTCTGTGTTTGTCAGTATGTCTGTCTGTGTGTATGTCAGTATGCCTGTGTGTGTCAATATGTCTGTCTGAGTGTGTGTCAAATATATGCCAGTGTATGTCTGTGTGTGTGTCAGTATGTCTGTGTGTGTGTCAGTATGTCTGAATGTGTGTCAATATGTCTGCCAGTATATATTTGTGTGTCAGTGTATGCGTGTGTCTGTGAATGTTTTAATATGTCTGTCTGTGTGTGTATGTGTCAGTATGTCAGTGTGATTAGGGGTTGGGCATAATAGGGGGAGACGGGGGATTGGGAGGGTCGCAGGGCCCAGGAGGCCCAACAAAATTATGTGCCCAGGGTCTTATTCATATTATAGATGGCCCTGTATATCCAATACAAAATGTCTATTGCATTGCTTGGGGCCAAAATCTAATTTTGAATGAGTCATCTTTCCTTGCCAGAGACTCCCTGGACAGAAGTTTTTACTTTTAAAAAAGTGAGTGAGTAATTAGGACTTCTGCTACTTTATCCTTTTTGTTTTTATCTGTTGTTGGTGTAACTAATTTGTTTGTCATCTATTTTTTGTATGCAAGGTGACTTTTTTGCTCATAATAAATATTCCTTTAAGTTCTGCCTTTGTCTGATAAAGAATCACGTTACCTGAAGAAAATAATTAATCAGAATTTTGCAATTGCATAAATATTGTGTTTAATTCTGTTTAGTGGATTTTTATTCTAATTTACCTGGGGGACCAAAGTACCCCATTTATAAAATGTCTAGGTGGCGACAGCGTTAAAATAGTAATATTTACATTATTATAATTAAGTGTGAGTGGTGTTAAGGGGGATTTTTCTCATTATTTACGGTCTAGTGCAGACAAATAGTGAACTTTAACTCTTTCACCACCAGAGCTAAGTCACGCACACTCTTGGAGTAGGGTGCGTTTGTGATATTTATAGTGTTATATTTCTGTGTGGGTACCTTAAACAAAGTTAGACAATAGCAATTTTAAGGATTATTCACTACATGAAAAATAACAAACAAATAATTGCATTTTAATATTTCCACTGAATAAAATGGAGACTCCAGCTTAAAATATATTGATTGTAAAGTAGAAGTTAGTTAAGAAAAACTTTATTGTTAAATACATTCTCAGTATTTTTAGTTCCCATTTGTAAAAGCTTAAATAAGTTGTTTAACCCTTGACAAACAGATACAATGTTAATTTATTCATATAGCATGAGTAGTGATGTACTTAACTGTTCGACGGCGAATAGTTCCCGGCGAACTTAGCGTGTTCACGTTCGCCACGGCGGGCGAACATATGCGATGTTCGGTCCGCCCCCTATTAATTTACTAATACTAAGTAAAAATTACTTAGTATTAGTAAATTGTGCCCCTACTCGCAATACCGCGAGTAGGGGCATATCTATTAAAGAGTGAGCAGCCTGTGGCTGCTCACTGTTAAAAAAAAAAAAAATGGGGTGGGGGACCGAAAAATCACAATAAGAGGGGGACCTATTGTCCCCCCGGCCCCCACCCCTGAGCGGCGGGTGGGGGCCCTAAAATGAACAATAAGGGGGGACCTATTGTCCCCCCCGGCCCCCACCCCTGAGCGGCGTGTGGGGGCCCTACAAATAACAATTAGGGGGGGACCTATTGTCCCCCCACAGCCCCCACCCCTGAGTGGCGGGTGGGGGCCCTACAAATAATTAGGGGGGGGACCTATTGTCCCCCCCTGGCCCCACCCCTGAGCGGCGGGTGGGAGCCCTAAAATTAACAATAAGGGGGGGACCTATTGTCCCCCCCCGGCCCCCAACCCTGATCGCTGGGTGGGGGCCCTACAAATAACAATTAGGGGGGGACCTATTGTCCCCCCCGGCCCCCACCCATGAGCGGCGGGTGGGGGCCCTACAAATAACAATTAGGGGGGACCTATTGTCCCCCTCCCAGCCCCCACCCCTGAGCGGTGGGTGGGGGCCCTAAACTTAACAATAAGGGGGGACCTATTGTCCCCCCCAGCCCCCACCCCTGAGCGGTGGGTGGGGGCCCTAAATACAAAGGGGGGTGCCCTTGTTAACCCTTCCCCCCCCAAAAAAAAAGATCTACCTACCTACCCCCCTCACCCTAAAAATAATGAGGGGGGGGACCTTTAACTAAAACCCTGTAAAAAAAAATAGATAAAAACAACTTACCATTTGATGTTTTCTTTCTTCTACAATCTTCTTTTTTCAGCCCCAAAAAAGGCCAAAAAAAAAAAACATAATAACCGACGCAATTTAAAAAAAAACAAAAAAAAACGACCGCACAAAAAAATAATCCATCTTCACCCATGGAGGGCTCCGCGCAGACTGAGCTCTGCAGGGCGGAGGAAGGTTTATAAAGCCTTGCCACGCCCTGCAATTAGGCTAAGAACACTCTGATTGGCTGGTTTAAGCCAATCAGAGTGCTCTTTGTCATTTTACACAGCGTGGGAAAATTCCAAAGAACTTTCCCACGCGTGTAAAATGACACAGAGCACTGTTATTGGATGGCTTGAAATCCATCCAATCACAGTGCTCTGTGTCATTTTACACAGCGTGGGAAAGATCAATTTTCCCACGCTGTGTAAAATGACAGAGCACTCTGATTGGCTTAAACCAGCCAATCAGAGTGTTCTTAGCCTAATTGCAGGGCGTGGCAAGGCTTTATAAGCCTTCCCCCGCCCTGCAGAGCTCAGTCTGCGCGGAGCCCTCCATGGGTGAAGATGGATTATTTTTTTGTGCGGTCGGTTTTCTTTTTTTTTTTTTTAATTGCGTCGGTTATTATGTTTTTTGGGGGGGGCTTTTTTGGGGCTGAAAAAAGAAGATTGTAGAAGAAAGAAAACATCAAATGGTAAGTTGTTTTTATCTATTTTTTTTTTTTACTGGGTTTTAGTTAAAGGTCCTCCCCCTCATTATTTTTAGGGTGAGGGGGGTAGGTAGGTAGATCTTTTTTTTTTGGGGGGGGTGGAGGGGCACCCCCCCTCCCTTTGTATTTAGGGCCCCCACCCACCGCTCAGGGGTGGGGGCCGGGGGGGACAATAGGTCCCCCCCCTTATTGTTAATTTTAGGGCCCCCGTCCACCGCTCAGGGGTGGGGGCCGGGGGGGGACAATAGGTCCCCCCCGGATTGTTAATTTTAGGGCCCCCACCCACCGCTCAGGGGTGGGGGCCAGGGGGGGGACAATAGGTCCCCCCCTTATTGTTAATTTTAGGGCCCCCACCCACCGCTCAGGGGTGGGGGCCGGGGGGGACAATAGGTCCCCCCCTTATTGTTAATTTTAGGGCCCCCACCCACCGCTCAGGGGTGGGGGCCGGGGGGGACAATAGGTCCCCCCCTTATTGTTAATTTTAGGGCCCCCACCCACCGCTCAGGGGTGGGGGCCGGGGGGGACAATAGGTCCCCCCCTTATTGGGGGAGGACAGGGGGGTTAATTTTAGGGCCCCCAGCAACTGCCCAGGGGTGGGGGCCGGAGAGGGGGAGGACAGTAGGTTCCCCCCTCATTATCGTTATGGCCCCCACCCGCCGCCCAGGGGCGGGGGCCGGGGGGGGACAGTAGCCCCCCCCTCATTATCATTATGGCCCCCACCCGCCGCCCAGGGGTGGGGGCCGGAGAGGGGGAGGACAGTAGGTCCCCCCATTATCTTTATGGCCCCCACCCGCCGCCCAGGGGCGGGGGCCGGGGGGGGGGCAGTAGCTCCCTTATTTACCACTATAACGTCTTAAATCATAGAACTTAGCAGGGCTAACCATACAGATATCTTTAGCCATAATGTTATATAGTTAGCAAGAGATCCTCTATTTAAAATATATAAATAATTGGGAATACTATATAAAATAAGGATTGTCTTGGAAGCAATAAAGTTTTGTCTTTTAGATATTTTATTAAATAAAAATATAAATACAGACATTTAAAATCTATTACAGTAATTTATAGCAGAGTTTATAAGATTAAACTGTGTGCTTGCAATATAATTTTAAATAGAATAAAATACCCTCTTGAACATGTCAATATCTCTCAGTGTCTTTTTCTCCAAAACTCTCCTCTGTCCGTTAACATTTAAAAAGTACACATATTTCTACCTTTTTCATTTTAGGGTTACCGTAGTTCATATATTATTTGCATTTGCCCATAACAATGCTATTTGTTTCCTCACTCTTGCCTCTGAGGTGGATTGGACCAATAGTGGTTTAGTATATGCCTTCCAGTCCTTCTAGAGGACCTTATCGATTACCTTATCGACATTGATAACCGGTTAGAGAGCCCAACAGAGGAATCGTGTTAGACGTCGTACAGTTGCTATAACTCCTAGGGTCTCAGTACCTGATGTTTCTTCATCTACAGATACTGAACCCATGTAACTAAGGGTGACCAAACTGTCTGAAGTGGAGAAACAGGTTGCCAGGGGACCAGTCTTGGTGTGATATCTGAATACCCTATACTGCCTCATAAATGTTTACTCCTCCCTATTATTATAATCATTATTATTTTATTATTTATCAAAGGACAGCAAATCCGTAGTGCTGTACAATGGGTGTACTAACAGACACGTAATTGTAACCAGACAAGAGGACTCACAGGAACAGAGGGGTAGAGGGCGTTGCTCAATGAACTTAAATGCTAGAGGGAGTGGGGTATAGTGGCACACAGGGTATAAGTAGGGGTAATAAAATAGGTTGCTAGAAAAGTATTCACTGAGAACTTAGTAGGTTATTTTTGACAGTTGCTGGAGAAGAGTCATGGGGGGAATGAAAACCCGTTAACAGTTTACATTATAGGCTTTCCGGAAGCAGTGTGTTTTCAAAGATATTTTAAAGGAGTAGAGACTGGGTGAAAGTCTAATGGAGAAGGGAAGGGAGTTCCACAAAAAAGGTGCAGCCCTGGAGAAGTCTTGAGATCACATCAGATGTTTTAGGGGATTGGGGACAGATGATTGACGTAGGTCTTCGTCAGATTGCTGGGGCCTTGATAGGACATACTTGTGTATTAGGTTGGAGCAGCATTATGTAGGGAATTGTAAACAAGCACCAGTATCTTAAATTGAGCCCTATATCTAACTGGTAGCAAATGTAGAGACTGACAGAGGGGGGAGGCATAGCAGGTGCAGGCAGACAGAGGCCACCACAGTCATTATAGATTGCAGTGGTGCAATCTGGGAACATGCAAGACCACTGAGAAGGGGATTGCAGTAGTCAAGGCGAGAGAGAAAAAATGGCATAGACCAGCACCAACAGCCATCCAGCTGGAAATCGTGGAGGTGCAGTCAGAGAAACGAGACAAGATGGGCGGAGATCAGGAGAGGACAGGTAGATTTGTATGTCATCTGCATATAAATGATGATGAAGCCAAATGGGCTGGTGAGTTTACCAAGGGAGACAGTATAGATGGAGAACGGTAGGGCTTGGGGAACTCCAACAGAGAGGTGTTGGGGCAGAGTCAGAGAAAGAAACACTGAAAAAGTGCTGGGAGAGTAGGAGGAGCACAAGGAGAGAGCAGTATCCCATAGACCGAGATTACGGAGAATGAGAAGAAGCTGTTGATGATCAAGGAGAATTAGGATAGAGTAATGGCCACGAGATTTAGCAGCTATTAAATCATTTGATACTGCTTATGTGCTTATGAGGGTGTTGAAGTAATTTACTTTTGTATAGGAAAGAGCCAGACTGTAGGAGTGCAGCATAAAGTTATAGTGGAGGAAGTCAGGTGCAGAGTGAGACTTTCACCAACAGTGTTCAGCAGTTCTGGAACATTTTTGGAAGTATTGGATCAACTTGGTGTGTCAGGGTTGTAATTAGGATCGCTTGCTGTGTTTAAATGTAGGAGGGGCTATGATGTCTATTTGAGAGGAGAGAGTGGAGTTGTAGAGTGAGGGAAAGTCAGATTTTAGATGGGTAAAAGTAGAGTTTGGAGTATGGTGGAGAAATGCTGGAGATCAAGGCAGTAGCGGTTTCTGCGAGATTGGAGAGTTGAGGGTGGTGAAATTTGGGTACGGGGTATGCTGATTTCAAAGGTCAGCAGATGGTGGTCAGGGAAAGGAAATGGGACAATTGAGAGATTAGAGGTGGTACAGAGATTGGTGAAGATGAAGTCAAGAATGTATAAGTTGCTGAAGTAGATCACTGTTTGAGGCCTAAGGAGGAGGTTACGGAGAGCAGACAGGAGGCATCAGTGCAGTTGAGGTTGTTGATTGGGATGTTAAAGTCCCCAAGTATGAGGGAAGGAGTGCTAGAAGAGAGAGGACGGGGTTGCCAGGAAGAAAAGTGTTCAATAGCCTAGGATGACCGGGGGGGCGATAGATGATGGCAGTTCATAAAGGAGTGGACTTAAATATGCGGACAGTGTGAACTTCAAAGGAAGTAAAGGATAGGTTGAAAGGTACATTGAGGCCTACATCACTGCCTTTACAGTTTATGGTTGTTTTAGTGTGAGTAGACAATGTGAAGGGCCTTGGGTTGGGAGAGGCATCACCAGCTGCTAGAAGTAAGAGGAGAGATAGTGACAGGAGGTGTGAATGGGTATTATATGTGCAGGGTCTAGGATGAGATTGGGTGGGAGTAGGAGAGAGAGAATAGAGGAATGAGTGCAGGACATGAGATGAGAGAAGGCAATGAATGGAGATATACAAGGAGGTAGTCAGGCATAAAATACCTGAATATGGTAGGTGTATATGCGTCTCTATGGAGCCTGTATGGGGAAGGTTGTATCATTACATGTTTGGTGGTTGTACTATAGAAATTGGGAAGGTTTAACCCATATTTACGAGGTTCAGGAGTGTATGCTGATGGTATCTGTACTGTCTGGGCTGGTGGTGTATTTTAAAGAACCACCGTGTGTAGGCCACTTATCTATCAAACCTTAGTGGTGGGTATCTTGAGCATTCTAGGTATCCAAAAAAAGATATCTTGGAATTTAGTTTTAAAGTACTTAGCCCCTTTAGATAACAAATATCTTTATAAAAAAAGTTATTTGCAAGACTTCAAGGGGGACATATTGAAATTTCAATGACAAGCAATTGTCAAAAAGGGAATCATGTCGAAAAGTATAGCAGCAGTGTATACCTCAGCATATCAGTCCCAGTTTTCTAATATTTTTTCAGGGGGCCAAAACATCTTACTGTAATGTTTATAGCAAATTGTTAATTCTCTGGTCAATTACAAATAAATGTGATAACTATATAATTTTATAATATTTTTATATAATTTTTATATATTTTTTGTCAAAATAAAGCCTCCCAAAATTATGTCACAATAATATTATAAGATAAAAGAACAATATGATCAACTCTAAAACACAAGGTATGAGATTGTTTAACAAGTTTTGTTGCACAGGTTTTATATAAAAACAAGATTTTAAGCTCTGATGTAATTTTTGATGCTTCCAAATCTAATTGTATGAGAAAACATAAACAAAGCACCACAGATTGCAAATTATTACATTAATCAGCATTGCTTATCTCACGGACACAGTCAAATGTTTTTCAATCTAAAATCCTTTAAGAGATCTATGGCAACATACCTCAATACAGAATGCACCTAGTTGGCTATATTTTTTACTTGTTATGTTTTAAATGTATATATGTGTATTTATGTCCTGAAGAAAGTTCTATTGGAACTGAAATGTTGACTGTTGGAATAAAACCTGGGAAGTTTTTTTTACAAGACCCAGAGTGCTGGCTTTTATATATATATATATATATATATATATATATATATATATATATATATATATATATATATATATATATATATATATATATATATATATATATTGTATTTTGTAAAATATTATATCGTAATGTAATTGTAATAATGCAGTGTTTGTGGATCAAGGACATCCTTGAAAACATTTTATAAATAAATATCCACACAAAAAGCTACTACTTACCATACGTATGTGCAGCACATTTCATTTGGGTTTGAAAACAGGAGTTCTGTCTGTGTTATTTTTTATTTTAGCTAAATTAAATATTTATTAAAGGAACCTAACAAACACTATAACTAATGTCTGCGAGTCTGCTGTAGTGGTGTCCTCTCAAAGTAATTTGTCATACGGATTTAAAACAATTTAACAACTTAAATAGGTCCCAATGGGCACCTTCACCTGCAGCCCCTGCTTCCAGTTGATCATTACAAGCCATGATTTAGCTCTATGAAGATATCTGGTGTCTTCTGCAAGAGAAAATGGCAAACTGGTGAAAATGTGAGTTGTGTGTGTGCGAACACTGTGTGCATGGGGAATTACTGTGTGTTGTATATGAGTGTGGTGACTGTAAGTGTGTGATGCATATGTTTTGAATGTGCATGTATGTATGTATGTATGTATAAAATATGTGGAAGTCCATGTGTGATGTGAGTGATTTGTGTGGCTGGTCATGATGTGTAAGAGTGAATGATATGTGTATAGCTGTGAAGCTGAGTGCACATTAGAATTATTACAAAAATTATTTGTTTTGCCTTTTCTTACATTTGCTTGGGGAGGTCAGAGGAGGTCAGAGACCTGCTCCCTGGTGGCCCAGTTTGGCTGTGATCAGAGCCCTACTCTCTGCTGTACACATACTCACAGACACACACAATCACATACACTTAACACACACTGGCTGACACACAGTACCCATACAAATACAATTACACATACTCACTGATGCAAACACAGTGACCCATAAACACACACTGAATAATCAAAAGGAGGAATCCACACTCTTATCTGATTCTGGTGCATCTAGAACTGGGGCTGGCTAACCTAGTCCAAGCACCCAGGATCACTTATGCAGCAGTTTTATTGGAAAATCTGAAAAAAACATATTGATTTCAACAGAGATCTTTTTCAGATAACACCATAGTGTGGAACCACATTTTATATAAGATATTCAATTAAACAGAGAATTACAAACAATTACACACAGGTGATACATATATAATGCACATAAACAAACATCCACTTACTTAACTGTCCAGTGAGCCTCCTAAGACAGCCAATGAGAAGACTCAAAGAGAGGACAGACATAGAGGAATTCAAATGTAAGCACGATATTTATCATGCAGAGTTCACAGTCCTTTCCATGCATTATAGAAAACCACTGCTAAAGCATAGCAAAATATGTTATTAGCCTATGCAAATACATAACAAAATGTTAAAATTAAGAAAGTGATTAACCTTTTTAATGCCATTAGTTGTCACTGAGTGTGCTTTTTTGTGCAATGAATGTGTGTGTTTTTGACAGTGTTTGTGACAAGTCAAATTAAACAGTGATACGATGCTCATTATTCAAAAACTCTAATTTGCATTTGAACACGTCAAACAAGCAATCTTTCTTTTGCTATAGTTAGTTAAAATGGAAAACTATTAATTGATGTTTTGTCTAGTTTCCTTCTAATTGACAGCATTGTGCTGTAAGAAACGCTGAATTTAAAAAAAAGCAAAAACAATTAACTCAAGAATATAAATTTTAGAGCTTTTTAATTGCCCATTTCCAATTCGTATAACAAAATTTGCATCTTGATGTGTTGATGCCTATTATTTCTTGTAAATATTTGTCATTGACAAATGTTCTATGTTGGTGTTAAATGAACAGTTTGTAAGCGGAAATAATTTTTGATACATGAAGTGTTGACAAAATATATATTATTAGATTTCTTTGTGCTATAAATACTAGTTTATTTTATTGTATATTTTAGAAGCAATATAATAGAAATGCAAATTGATATCTATAACAATAATAAAAAAATAGTAATATTTCATATTTATTCAATTACGTTAAAACAGATGGTACTAATAATCCGAACGGGTCTAATGATCACTAAAAGGATAAAGAACACTGTCCTGTATAGGAGTTAGTAAATGACCAAAGAGGTCACAGAACAAGAGTCCTCAACTATTCCATTATAATATGGCCATAGATGACAAATGGCTAAAAGGACATCAATGTAGTCATTACAGCTATCATATTAGAGAAAATTTATTGATACTTACCGTAATTTTCTTTTCCTGGCTATTATTCATGGCAGCATTTAACATATGGGTTTAGCTCCTCCCTCTAACCCTCAGGACAGGAAACACAAACAATCAAACAATTAAGCCTACCTTCCCCCAGTATATAAGGTACCCCAGTATCCTCCACACCTCAGTCCAGTAACAAGACAAATAAACCAAGATAGGGTGGGAGACCAAATGCTGCCATGAATAATAGCCAGGAAAAGAAAATTACGGTAAGTATCAATAAATTTTCTCTATTCCTGGCTAATCATGGCAGCATTTAACATATGGGATTCCCAAAGCAATAACCACTCAGGGAGGGTAAGTCATGCTACAAAAATTGTTTAATATCCACTTAAGGCTTAAAAGAGTTCAAGACCGACAGGCCAAACTCTGAATCCAAATGAGAAGAGACATCCACTCTGTAGTGACGTACAAAGGTCCTCAATGATGACCAATTGGCAGCTTTACAAACGCTCTCTGCAGGAACTCCTGACTCTGCAGCCCATGAAGTAGCAATGGACCTTGTGGAATGTGCCTTGATGTCCTTGGGAACTGGAACCTGTTTCGCTCTGTAAGCTCTAGAAATAGCCTGAACCGTCCAGGAACGAAGGGTAGCTACAGAGGCTGCTTCACCTTTACGAGAACCTCAAGGTATCACAAACAATTGGGGAGACTTCCTCCAATTAGCTGAGCGACCAATATATGCGGAAAGACATCTCCTCAGGTCTAGCGTATGGCATCTTTCTTCTTCAGGAGAAGATGGCTCCTGAAAATACCCCGGCAGGACAATCTCCTGATTCAGGTGGAAGGATGTAACAACCTTAGGAAGGAACTCCGATCTAGGCCGTAGCACAACTCTATCATCAAAGAAGGTAGTGAACGGTTCCTCAGATGACAGTGCTCTAATATCTGACATTCTCCTAGCAGATACCAAGGCCAGCAACAACAGGGTCTTCAGAGAAAGAACCTGCATAGGGACTTCATCAATAGGTTCGAAGGGATGTTCCGTCAAGGCCTGCAGAACCAGAGGCAGATTCCAAGGAGCCGAGAATCCCTTGATAGGAGGTTTAATCCTAATGACTGCTTTGAAGAATCGAATCACCATAGGATTTAATGCCCAACGAACACCAGAAAGAGCTGAAAGAGCCGAGCAGTGCACTTTAAGCGTGTTAAGTTGAAGGCCTCTCTCCAGGCCTGCTTGTAGGAAACCCAAAACCTGAGATACGGAAGGGGAACTTAAATCTTGAACCGTGGAATTACCCCATCGTGCAAAGGCTTCCCATACTTTATGGTACGTAGAAGAAGTAGAAGGATTCCTGGAACGTAACAGGGTTGAGATAACCTGGTCTGAAAGGCCATGTTCAACTAGAGACTTCCTCTCAATAGCCATGCATGGAGCCTGAATTTGTGAGGCTCCGGATGAAACACTGGTCCCTGAAACAGCAGGTCTTCTGAGACTGGAAGTTCCCAAGGCAGGTCCATCGATAACCTCTGTAACAGGGGAAACCAAGGGCGACGAGGCCAGAAGGGAAGGACCGCTATCACCTTGCAATGTTCCTTGGAGATCTTTCTCAGAACAGCGTGTATGAGGGGAATCGGAGGAAAGCCATAAGCCAGATTGAACCCCCAATTGATGGATAGAGCATCTTGAGCAACCGCCTTCGGATGGTATCTCCTCGACACAAAGCATGGTACCTGCACATTCCGAATGGACGCCATGAGGTCCACTTGGGGAAGACCCCACTTCTGGACCAACTGGGTGAAGATCCTCCTGGAAAGTTGCCATTCTGAAGCTTCTGGTCGCGAGATCGCGAAACCGCCATTTTGGATATGGGCAAAATTCACTCTGAGTCCGGTCGGACGCATTGCGCATGCGCGAGCGTCTTACCTTCATGCTGATCGTCTGATCGAGGTCTGCATCACACACAGGACGCCAGAGGATTCCCACAGCCTGTGGAACTAACCATCCAGGCTCCCAGGGGTTCCCAACTCCGTGGAGAATGGGCTACATGTGCCTGGGCTTCCTGAGGAGGGAGGCTGACCTCCACAGGGACAAGACCATATCAAACATGGTCAGGTGAGCAAAAAAAAAAAAAAAATTATCCAGATAAAACTGGAAAAAAAAAAATAAAATAAAAAACTGTCCTAGGGCTAGGAGGACAGGAAAAGACTGAGGTGTGGAGGATACTGGGGTACCTTATATACTGGGGGAAGGTAGGCTTAATTGTTTGATTGTTTGTGTTTCCTGTCCTGAGGGTTAGAGGGAGGAGCTAAACCCATATGTTAAATGCTGCCATGATTAGCCAGGAAAAATAATAGTATTTGCCATCAAAAATAGTCTGTAACAGGTATACCAACTAGTACATAGAATTCGGTGAGTTCACTGTAAAAATATAGGAAGCAAAACACTATCTGGGGTTCCAGTTCTGCAGCTTTACATTATTCCACAGATATCAAACACAACAGTCACAGAGGCCAAACCGGAAGCTTGTTATATTAAACATTAGACTTGTGCACGGTGGAAGAATATGGTTCTACCAAATTATTTTTCTAAAAATGAAATTTAGTTTGGTACCTTTGATACTCATTGATTGGATGTTCCAGATTGTCCAAATATTGTCCATGAAAAGTATTTGCAAAATTTATTCAGAGGAACAAATACGGGAGGAAAGAAGGACCTACTAGTTCACTGGAAAATGTATAAATAAAATAGCACATTTTCTTGCCATTTGGTTCACAGATCAAGTGAGAAAAAGTAACTAATACATCATGTAATCCATTTTTGGAAGGTCCATTCTACCAGCCTAATGCATGCTCTTATGAAAGTAATCCACGTACTTGGGAAATCCACCCTCCTGATGTTTAGAGAGTGGATTATGTATGTTGTATTAATTGGCCAAAGAAGAACACTGATAATATATTTATAGCACACTGATAATATATGTATGTTTAGATGCAGGGTCTAGGAGGCTATTACCAAAGCATAAGATTATTTTAGATTAAACAGACTAGTTAATATAGGAATATATATATAAAATAAGTACTGTATAGAACCCCAAAAGACCAGAAGATAATGCTAACACCCCAAAGTGTACCTCACTTACACCAATACAATATACAAAAAAACCAAACAAATCTATACAACGCAAAAAGAAGTAGGAGTATAGATTAAAAAGGGGGTAGCATACAGATATAAAGAAAATACAACCTGTATATAACAGAGAGTGATCTTGGAGGAATCTAGAGAATAAAAAAATCACACAATAGTGAAGTATGCAGAGAAAAAAGTGACTGAATCCTGGAGGTAGAGAACTTACAAGAGCCACTGATGATCTGCGTTTATCTCCCCTTTCTTGCAGGATGTCTTAGGAAGAAGCACCTTCCTAAGACACCCCGCAAGAAAGGGGAGATAAACGCAGATCATCAGTGGCTCTTGTAAGTTCTCTACCTCCAGGATTCAGTCACTTTTTTCTCTACATACTTCACTATTGTGTGATTTTTTTATTCTCTAGATTCCTCCAAGATCACTCCCTGTTATATACAGGTTGTATTTTCTGTATATCTGTATGCTACCCTCTTTTTAATCTATACTCCTACGTCTTTGGCGTTGTATAGATTTGTTTGATTTTTGTTTTAGTTAATATAGGAACCTAGAATATCTAGGTACTTTTTCAGCCGGTGTTAAGGAAGGCTATGCAAGTCACACCCAGGGGAGGTGTGACTAGGGCAGTATAAACAAAGTGATTTAACTCGTATATGGCAGAGAATTGAACAGTGAGACTGCAGGGGCATGATCTATACATAAAAACTGCTTCAGTAAGCTAAAGTAGTTTTTGTCCCTATAATAGCTCTTTAATATTCTTGGATAAGCATTTCAAATTATATAATATTTTTTTTTTTTTGAAATATATTGTTTTATTTTCTGTAAGGCAAAGGATGGGATACAGAAAGGAAATGGGAGGGGAACATAGTATGACAAATCGCTTTACATGGTACAATCAATTGATGACAATCTCAATTCAAGCCTGAATTTGAATTACAATTACCAGTTAGTCGCCTCTGTCTCTAATATAGGACTAAGGAGTCCATTTGTCAATCGGGATAGAGGGGGGGGGGGGGAGAAGGGGAGAAGGAGAGAAGGACCACAATTCATAATTTGTCAGCGTCGTCGTGAGTTGACCCGGAGGTACATGTTGGTGTATTGGATATATATATATGGTTTGAAGTTGGAGACATCAGATTCGTATGTTCGCTTTGAATGTCTTTCAACGGTTTTACCGAGATGTTCCAAAGTGCCTCAAAGTATCTTGCAGAGCGTTTTTTGGATCTTTCGGACTTGTCTTCGTCTCGCAATTGGTCGTGTGTGTAGCTATCAACCATGGTTTCCACATGGATTCTAGTCTTGCAGTTCTAAGATAGGACTCCGAGGAGAGTATTTCATACCTATAGTATTGGTGTACTTTCCGTGTTAGCTCTTTGTTAGTCGGGCAGTATGTGGATTTCCAATTGAGTGCCAGAAGGTTTCTAGCTGCTAAAATAACTATAGTAGCCACTTGTTTGGAGTTTCGTGGCCATTCATCTGAGAATAGGAGCAGCAAACCGGTTTTGGGGGTGAGAGTAGGGCATCTCCCGATGCCTAAAGTTATCAGGGTTTCGACATGTGTCCATAACGGCTTAATCAATTCGCACTCCCACCATATGTGGGTCATATGTCCTAAGGCTTTCTGGCATCTCCAGCAATTAGCTCCGATTGTTGGGTAGATCTTGTGCAAACGTTGTGGAGTGAGGTACCATCGGTACACGATTTTCTTGTGAGCTTCAATGTGTGTGAAGCAGGTTGTTATACCTCTCAAGGCATCTAGCGATTTGAGCCATTGGTCATCTGGAAGCTTAGGGATGCCCTCCCTTTCCCATTGGGAAGTATATTTGAAGAGTTGCGGTGAACGGCAATCTAGCAGCGTTCGGTAACAAATTGATAAAGTTTTTGGTTTTATCGGGTTCTTTTGGCATCTGGTAATAAGGTTCGCCATACTTATCTGACTAGAGTTAAGCCCTGTGTGTGGGAACTCTACTTTAGTGTTAATTATACTCTTCAATTGTAGATATGAGAAGATAAAGGAGTTCGGAATTTTGTATTTCTCTTGGAGGTCTGAGAATGGTAATATTTGGGCCTTCTCGCATAGGTCATCAATAGATTGTATGCCCTTTTCAGACCAAAGCTTCAGCGACAGCCAGGGAGAAATTGCCTTCAACGCCAATAGGGGAGCGCGAGAATCGAAGTGGTTGAGTTCGGTTGAGTCTCTGTGGATCAGGTCCCAGACTCTCACTGTCAGTGCAGTTGTGGGGTATAGTGAAATTCCCTGTGGGCGATATGGCTTGGGGGTCCATAGAAGATTTTTTGGAGAGTGTGGGTACATCCTCTCACTTTCCATATCCACCCATTGGTATGTGTTTTGCTGTGCATGGAGTCGGACTGCTGATTCCAGTATGGCTGCTCTATAGTATGTGAGCAACTTGGGTAATCCCACCCCTCCTTCCCTGGGGGTCGTTTGCAGTAGGGATAGTGGCAAACGCGGTTTCGATTTGCACCAAATGAATCTGTTCAGCGTGCTTTGCAAATTCCTAAACCACATTTGTGGGACTTGTATCTGTAACATCCTGAATACGTAGAGTATTTTCGGTAGTATCATCATCTTAATGGTTTGTATTCTACCTAACCAAGAGATGTGGACTGCCTTCCATGCTTGGAAGCTCGAGATGCACATATTGATCAGCGGTGTATAGTTCAGTGAGATCATTTTCTGGGCGTGGAGTGCCAATTTGATTCCTAAGTAGGTGACATATTCGCGCCTCCATTCGTATTGGTAAGCGGACTGTAGAGCTTGTAGGCGGTGTATTGGTATGTTAATCGGTAATGCTTGTGTTTTTGCTGTGTTTAATTTATAGAACGAGACTAAGCCGTATTTGTGTAACAGACTCATGAGTCTAGGTAACGAGGATTCTGGTTGACTGAGGGATAGAAAGATGTCATCCGCAAACATTGCTAAGCGGTAGTTATGCTTGTGAATCTGGATGCCTTCGATCAGCGGATCTTCTCTGATTTTATGTGCCAGGGGTTCTAGTGATAAAATAAACAATAGTGGTGATAGCGGGCAACCTTGCCGTGTGCCATTGGTAAGGTTGAAAGGGGTGGATATAAACCCCCCGTTTGAAACTTGAGCGGATGGTGAGCCATAGAGTGCCATTACACCTTGTATGAATTCTTGGGGGAAGTCGTACTTTTCTAGGACAGTTGTCATATAGGACCAATTCAGACGGTCGAAGGCCTTCTCGGCGTCTAACGCCAATAGTAGGCCTTCGGTATTGTGTGATTCCATGTGTGACAGAATGTTTATTATCTTCCTTGTATTGTCGCAGCCCTGACGGCCTCGAATAAAACCTGATTGGTCTGTGTGTACAATTCTGGGGAGGATTGGCGCTATTCTGTTAGCTAAGAGTTTCGCGTAGATCTTCGTATCACAATTAAGCAGAGAAATAGGCCGGAAGTTAGAGCATTGGGTGGGGGATTTTCCTGGTTTTGGGAGTGTCGATATATGCGCTTGGAGCATATCCGCTGGCATCTTGCCCGTGCAAAAGCAATGGTTGTATAGTTTAGTCATATATGGAGCTAGGATGTGACCAAAGGTGCGGTAGTACATGTTTGAGAAACCATCCGGCCCTGGTGATTTGTGCTTTGGGAGTTGAGCTATGGTGCGAAGAGTTTCATCTACTGTGAAGGGCTTGGTTAGGCTCAGGCATTCTTCTCTTGTTATCTGGGGTAAGTCGACATCTCGTAAAAAGTCATCAATGTCTTCTTTCCTAGGTTGGGAAGAGGGATCTTCTGTGCCTAGATTGTACAGCTTGCTATAGTAGTTGCTAAATTCATCAACTATGTTCTGTGGGTTCGTTATTTTGTGACCGCTAGTTGATTGAAGATAGGCTATTCTTGTGGCTGCCATTCTAGTCTTGAGTTGTGCAGCCAAAATCTTCCCAGCTCTGTTGCCTTCTTTAAAAAATTTGTGTTTCATTCTCGTGAGGTAGAAAGTGGTCTTGGCTGTTTCTAGGTCGTTCAGTTGTGTTTGTAATTGTAGGATCTTCGAGGTTGTTTCGTAGGATGGGGTATGTTTGTTTGTGCGTGTTAGGTTATGGAGTTCTGTGAGTATATTTGTATATAACAGGAGTCTTTGTTTCTTGTTGTAGCTTGAGTGTTTGATGAATTGGCCTCTAAGAACGGCTTTATGTGCTTGCCACAGGCTTTCGGCCCCGACTTCTCCATCGTTATTTATTTCAAAGTAGGTTTGTAGTTCTTCTTGGATTTGTGTTACTAAATTGTGGTCTGTCAGCAACGTGTCGTTGAGGCGCCATGTTCTATTGCCCTGGGTAGGGTGTTGTGTCAAGATTGCTAGGGTAATGGGAGCGTGATCAGACCACGTTATATCTCCAATGCTGGTCGTAGCTACTTTTGACAGTAATGTGGTTGGTAGAAAGAATCTATCTATACGAGAGTATGAAATGTGACTTGCTGAGTGGAACGTATAATCTCTAGCTGACGGGTTTAGTGTTCTCCACACATCTAGGATGCCATGGTTTGTGAGTGTCTGGTCTATCAGTGATGCGGACCTTAGTCTTGTCTTATTAGTTCGTGAGTCTACTGTGTCTGTGGATGTAGTGTCTAAGGTGGGGTCTAGTAGACAGTTAGTGTCTCCCCCTATGATGATATCTCCATATTTGTGTGCCTCGGTGATGGTGAAGATTTTATCTAGAAATGCGTGTTGGTCATTTTGAGGGCCGTATATGTTAACTAAAGTCATTTGAATGTTGTTTATAATGCATTGTATAAGAAGATATCTGCCTTCTTTGTCTTTGATTAGTTTGATTAGTTGAAAGGACACCGTCTTGCTTATTAAAATTGACACTCCCCTTTTTTTTGCTTTGTATGTGCTATGGAATCCCAAGGGGAAGTATTTGGAAATAAATTTTGGTTTCTTGTTTGTTTGAAAGTGAGTCTCTTGGTAGAATGCAATATGGGCGTTCTGTTTTCTCGCTTCCGCAAGAGCTAATCTTCGTTTATGGGGCGTATTCAACCCTTTGGTGTTTAAGGAGAGGATGTTAAGCGCCATGGTGTCTGTGTTGGGACGCAGTGGAATTTTTCGGCGTCATAGAGGATACGGGTCTATTGAAACCAGTGATGTAGGCCCAAGATCTTCTTGCTATGAATCGTTGTCTTAGATTTGCGGTCTGTCTGTAGTTAATTTCGCAGTTGAGTTTCTTCATTTTCATATGTGCGTTCTGGGGGATGTTCTGATTCTGGGATTGTGGTCCTGAGAGAAATGGAGGGGGGAAGGAGGGAAAACAAGGAACTAGAAACAAACTATATACATTAAACAGTAAGCCTCTAAGGAGAGGCTGAAAATAATTTCGGCTTGCGCCGACCATATACATAGGTAAGGTCTCCAGAGTGGGACCTCTAAAAAAAAACTCGATTACCTGGGCGTTGAGGCCCACAGTGGGGGTATAGACTCCCCAAGTTGCATAAAGAGAGACTATCCTTTGTTTCATACAATACTACGGTCAGTTAGGTACCTGAACTAGTATAACTTTTGAAGTGTTAATTTGCAGTGGTGGTGATCTACTAAGTTGGTAGGCAAATAGAGTGTAACGAATTAGTTCGAAATTTTTTTTTTTTTTTTGTCGTTTTTTTCTTTTTTTTTTTTTTTTTGTTGTTTTTTTTTTTTTTTTTTCTTAGTGTACATTTAATAGATAAGCTTTAAACATTAAACATTCCCATTAAAGCCACCGCTTGGGTGATTTCGCAATTGCTTCAATATCGCATATGTATCATATATCCCACCTCTATCTGGGCTCCTAGTATTATTCTGGCTATTACAGCATGCACAGTAAATACATTACCACCTATATTGTCAACCTCCGAGGCCACCGATCTCTATGTTGCACGGCCAAAGGTTCAAGCTAAAGGGCTTTGTATAACTATGAACCCTCAAAGTCAATTAGGTAATCTGTGTTTCTCCCATCCTGGGGTTATTTTCTGGGGTGTTTTAGCTGCCAACTGGCTTCCTGTCGGTGCTCTCGGATCTTCTGGTATCGGTATGTTCCATTCTGCTAGGGCGCGATGTCCATCTGCCGTTGTAAGGATGTGTGTTTCTGATCCATCTTTCTTCACAATGAGACGTGTCGGGAATCCCCACTTATATGGAATCTCCGCTGCTCTCAGCGCTCGAGTGATGGGCGTGAGGGACCTTCTTGCAGCTAGGGTGTTTGCTGATAGATCTGTATAAAGTTGAATCTTGTGGAAAGCTTCAGGGAGAGTAGGGTTCTTCCTGGAGGCCAGCATTATCGATTCTTTGGTGGTATAATAATGCACCCTTGTGATGGTGTCGCGGGGTGTGGAAGCTGGCAAGTGTCGAGGTCTGGGCAAGCGATGTGTTCTGTCCAGCAGCAGATTTGACTCGGGTATATTCGGCAATAAGTGTCTAAAGAGAGTAGTAACATAGGTGCCTAATTCTCCAGGGCTGACCTCTTCTGGAATA
The DNA here is from genome assembly GCF_036172605.1 of Pelobates fuscus. Taxonomy (NCBI): domain Eukaryota; kingdom Metazoa; phylum Chordata; class Amphibia; order Anura; family Pelobatidae; genus Pelobates; species Pelobates fuscus. The sequence goes on from NC_086320.1 coordinate 141,595,282, forward strand.
CCTCGTATTCGAATATTATTCCTCCTATCCCTATCTTCTTGATCTGTTAATTTAGTGAGGATATATGACAGTTTAGAATCCACGCTTTCAAATGATGCCACAGCATTGTTGTGTGCTGCGATTATCTCCTCTGTCTTATTCTCCAGACAGTCAGTGCGTTCTCCCAATGATTGTACCTCTGCTCTAATCTCTCTGGCTAATTTGTCAAAATCCGCTTGTAGGGATGATTGCAGGGCATTAAGCATTTTTTGGATAGAGGCTTCAGTGGCTGGCGTTTCCCTGCGTGAGATGGAGGTGAGGTCACTTCTGCCGGAACTCGAGGCCGGTGATTGAGGCCTACCGCCGCCATCTTTGAGGTCGCGCTGCGTTGAGGCCATAGCTGCGATCTGGAGGGTAGGTGTTTCTTTTACCTTCCTTTTCGCGGATGAACGCTGCGACATGCTGACGGGTGTTTACTCCGGTGTGTGTTGCAGTTTTGAGGGTTAGTCTCTCGGTAAATGCTCGTTTATTTGCTGTATTAGGGGAGTTTGACTCGGAGCCCGTCTCTCACACGTCCATTCGCGTCCGCGGTCAGGCCACGCCCCTAAATTATATAATATTTTTGGATAAACTTTTTAAATTATTTTTTTCCAAAATATTTTCGAATACATGTATATAAATATTTAATAATAAAACAAGAAAATATTAACATATTTTTCAAAATGTTAAACAATTTTTTAAAAAAATGTTATCCAAACATATTAATGCATTTGAAAAGCTTATCCAAAAATAATAAAATGGAGGCCTTGGTTGTAAAGACACTACTCTTAGCAAATAATCCCATGGAGAACTATATTTTCCAGGGATAGAAGACCCCATACTCTTTATAATATACTTTAATAACACAACAAGCAAACCCAGTGATAGCCAAATACATGTAACCACATTGGGGGCTATGGGTAAATTAAATATGAAGTACACTAAAATAGAAGAAAAATGTGCTTAGACATCCGAAAAACATTTGAGAGAGTACATCATCACAGGCAAACTTGAGAAAAGAGTCTATTTTCTACATCAACTTCTCTTGAAACATTCCCAAACAAAAGGCACTTAAATGAGCATTCTCAATCTTGAGAGTGATGCGTGAGGCTATTCTCCATGTATCACCTGCACATCAAAGGTTACTTTTATCAAAAATAGTGTTTTAAAAACATAGTTTTTTTATTATAGCAACCCTGTAAAGGTTCACAACATAATAGAATGTATAAATGAACAGCTATATGGACCCGATGTTTTGAGTTTCTCTATGTAGCAAATGTGAGTGAAACCTGAATGAGATGTTTTCACTGATGCTGGACCTTCCCCCAATCATATTCAAGAATTGTAGATACATATATTTTGTTTTTCTTCTTTTTACATCTAAACAATGTACAGAACTGTTTGCTTTAAGACTCAAATAATCTGCCTAGTAGGACTGTTGTATGAAAGTTTAAGTGACATGGGTAAAGAAAAGTGTGAAACTAGACAGAAATGGCAACGCCTATAATAATACAGCTTGTCTCAGAACATACAGTAACCAAAAATTAAATGGTCCTTAGATCATATTAGATCATATTCAATAGCTGTGAAGTGATGATAAGAGTATAATTTTGAAAATATTGCTTTTCGAATGAATGGATCCAAGCACTTTTTCTCTAGTTTGCATTACGCGTGTCAGTGATTTTTTTTATTAAGTCTGACAAGAAGATTTAGAAAAGACAAGATGATGGGCATGTTCATATTTCTCTTCCGTTCAGTTTAATAAAAGGACTCAAAGTCAAACAGCACCAGAAGTACATTAATGTATCTCACAGGGTTTTATGGTAAATTGAAAAAAATATAAAAAATGAAAAAAAAGATTATTTCTTAATATGTGATATAGATTACACAAAATATTTTTTTTTAATATTTAAAGATCTCTTTCCCAAATATGGGTAAATAACATTTCTTAGTAGTTCATTTTTTTGTTGCAGGCACCTATTATAAATGAGTCTTGGGAGATTCATCATGGGTAATTTCATGAAGGAACAGCAAATTAGCCAGAAAAAAATGTATTCATCAACTCATAATGTCTGAGGAAGCCAGTTTTCATTTAAATGGCTTTGCCAATAAGCAAAACTGCTGTTTCTGGCATATAGAAAAACCACGCCGATTGTACCCTGCAAAATTCACCGTCTGGGGCAGGGTGACTTCTCAGAAGAAATGCAAGCACTAGAGTCTAAAACTTATGAATAATGCAATCGAAAGAGCCCATACTTTGTAAGGTGGCAAACAGAGCTCATTTTAATGATGTCATCTTCTGTATTTAGTTAACAAAATCTCCATACATTATTATATGTAATATCATTGAAATTGGTTCATTATTAAAAACAGTTATTGACTCCTCAAACCCTACCCTGACTTTTGGCCCACCCTGTGTAAGGGAGAGGCAGTTCCAACCTAGACCTCAGTTTAATATTCTTGAAAAAGCTTTTCTAATAATTAATTACATTTTTTTTTCCATAGCCTTATAAAATGATTTTAAAATGTCAAAATATTAAAAGAAATCTGTAAACCTATATTTTAAAAATATCAACATATAAAAAAATCAAAATATTAAATACTTTAAAAATTTTATTGTAAAATATTAAATAATTTGAAATGCTTATCCATGAATATTAAATCAATGCCCTGATATGGGTAAAAATGTAGTACAAAAATAAAAATATATTTCCAACATCTTTCTTGTAGTTGTCATGTTTGGCCCATTAAAATATGACAGCAAATAAAACAACATAATGACTACAAACCAACTAAAAGAAGATTAAGTAAAAAAAAAAAAAAACACACTATAATGAACAATCCTTACCCTCTGAAGAGTCTTCTAAGATCATAAAAGTCAAGCCTTGAAAAAGTGAAAGAATTGAGCTTGTTGCCAGGTAATAATGTTTTTGTAAGTGCTCTTTCTTTTATATTATTTCTACTAAGCACTATTTAGTACTCAGTAAAGGCAGCATTGCTAGAAGTAAATAGTTATCGTGTGTTAGTTTGAACTGTAGAAGACATCTGTGTGTATAGGGTGGTTTAAATTCATAAGTAATAAAGGAAAATCAATACTTGGCAGCTCTGAAAAGTGTTTATTGAGAGGTGCAGATATCTCCTCAACACTGATCTGATTAAAACTTTGTCATTAGGTGAAACTTTCTTTAAGTGAAACTCCATGCTGTATTTAGAAATAGTACATTGAAGCCATTAGACTTGGATATTCATTTTCGGATAAACATGTTTTCAACTCAATTTCTGGCAATTTGTCCATTTGTCCAAAAGACTAATGGATGTATGCAAATTACAACAAAAGAAACGAAGAACAAATAACTTGTTGGATGAAATTTCATATATGCAATTTGTTATTTCGTTCATTTTTGTTTATTACAAGGAAGGAGCTACTAGCTCGCAATTCTCTCCTTGTAATATTTAAAATAGGAATAGGTAACGCTTCTGTTCGCTTTGCCACTTCCTAAATCCTCCCATACCTTCCCTCACCCTTAACCTATGGTGGTCAATATGACTCCCAAATTAGTATAAGGGATATGGAATCCACCCTCCTGCCCCTACCCGCAGTGCCTTGAGTAGGGTAATGTCTACTAGACAGTGTGCAACCAGTAGCTGTTTGCTATTATAACAAAAAAGACTAGCTACTGGGCACCTATTGCTGCCCAGTCACTAATTCAATAAAGTGAACCTGTCACAAGAAATTGAAAAAAACAAACAAAGGACCCATTCAAAAATAAAAACAAAAAATAAAAACATGCAGATCCCCCCCCCCAATAAATAAATAAATAAGAGGTATAAAAAACAATAAATATTTATTAATACAAAAAAAACATTTTAAAATAATCAATCATTCATGCCTTACCTTGCCAAAGTGTGGTAATATTTTCACATGTTTAGCTCTTACTATATTCCCACCCAACAGTGAGTTGTGTTTTTGCAATGATTATTTTTGTAGCATAATATATCAAGGTATATGTGTTTTGTACAATTGCATTATCTGAGTAAATGCATGGTATTAGTGGCAATATTAACTTTTCATTTGATTAGATTACGTTTTTCATCATTAGCGTTTGGCCTCGATTTTGAAAAAGCTCCAAATGACATATCTACAAAAAGTCCCATAGACTTTAATAGTAACTGTAAAGAAATCATTTGGAAAGTTTTTCAAAAAGTATTGAATCATTTGGACAGCCTTCATTATTTAGGGTTCCACATTTAAGTGCACTCTAGTAAAATACAAGAATTTTAAGATGATATTAGTGTAGAAATTATGAGCACATTTTCTACCTTTACATTGCATTTTATTAATAAAGACATATGGAAATTCAAATTGGCACAATAAAGTGTAAGCAATTTCCAGTTGGAAATGGACAAAATTTAACAGCTTTTCTCAGGAAATGGCGCTCATTCAAATGCAAGTGAAATCACTGGACTTAAAGATTTATTAAACTAATCTTTCTTATGACGGCAGTCCAGATATAGAAAGTATGGTAAATTTCATCCACATGACTGACCAATAAATCCAAGCAGACATTATGACCTCTCATAACCCTCTTCATTCTTGTATCATTGATATCTAGAAACAAAAAGCACAGAGTCCTGTGCTAGATTACCCTTCATTTTTTACTCAAATGATCACAGCAAAATAGAAAAGATTAAAGTAGAAGGAAAAAACACTCCCGGTATTATCTTCAAAATCCTTCTTTTAGTAGTGGTAATAGTGGCAAAACAGAGGCCAATGACTCAAATTTGAACTGGGTATATTGGTAGTAGACTTTAATCCTAATGCGTTTTAAAAGGTATCCTTCTTGTTCAAAAGCACATAATACAAAATATGAAGCATACAGTACTAAACATGAAACAAACTATAAAATGGATAAAGAAGAATAGCAAAGGGTAGTTTGGAATGTCTTAGGTTGTTTTCTTCAGCAAAAATATAATACACAATAAGCATGTCTTTCCTCTTGCTTATTTCCTAAATGACAATCGTTTTATATGAAGAAAGTTCTGCAAATAATTAGAAAGCTACCAAATATTTTGGATCAATGATGTGAGAGGAAAAGTTGAAAAAGTGTTTTTATGGGCAAGGAAGAAAACATAAAAACATAGAGAGAAAATAAGTCAGATAATAATCATATACCAGCATTAGTTATGATTACCACTATATTTTCAACCGGAAATAGTCATCTAACTAACCAACTGCATTAAACCCTTCAGGACGGAGTCAATAGTACACGCTCTGTTTAAAACAAAATGTAAACAAAAACTGGAATTTGCGCTATATGTCTGTTCAACCGTATTTCACCTCTTTCATATTAAGTGCACACACACTTATTAGATATCATTTTGTTCAGGAGAAACTGGGCTTTAATTTCTCATGAACTATTCATATTTGAAACATAATTTATTATGAATAAAATAAAAAACTGTGAGCAATTAAGATTTTTTTTTTTAAATGTGAAGTTCCGCCTGATATTTTAGCTCTAAATAGCCGTATGTATACAAATTTTAGCTGTATTTTAGCTGTAAATGTCATTAACTGTTAGCTTTAACTGCAAAAGAAAACACATATTTGGATTCAGCAAAGTCTCACAAGTACAACAGTACCTCTCGTTAACAGTTTTTACAGTTTTTTGAAAAGTTACAGGGTCAAATATAGCACATTCCATTTTTCATTTTTTTCACATTGAAATTTGCCAGATTTGTAATGTTACATTTGAGACCATGTGGTAGCCCAGGAATGAGAATTGCCCCCATGACGGCATACCATTTGCAAAAGTAGACAACCCAAGGTATTGCAAGTGGGGTATGTCCAGTCTTTTTTAGTAGCCACAAACTTTGGCCAAAGTTAGCCTTCATATTTGTTTTTGTGTGGAAAAAAAAGCAAAAAAACTAATATTTGGCCAGTGTTTGGACTGGGCATACCCTATTTGCAATACCTTGGGTTGTTACCTTTTCAAATGGTATGCCATCATGGGGGTAATTATCATTCCTGGGCTACCATACGGTCTCAAAGGCAACATAACCAATCTGGCAAATTTCAATGTGAAAAAAATTAAATGCAAGCCTAATATTTGACTCTCTAACTTTCCAAAACACCATAAACCTGTACTATTATACTTGGGAGACTTCACTGAACACAAGCATACGTGTTTTAAAACAGTAAAACATATTACAACAATAATATCGTCAGTAAAAGTGCCGTTCATGGGTGAAAAATCCAAAAACTTCACTTTTACTAAAAATATCATCGTTGTAATACAAGTTACCATTTTGAAAGAATAATATTTGTGTTCAGCGACGTCTCCTGAGTAAAACAGTAAACCCCCATGTACAGATTTTATGGTGTCTTGGAAAGCTACAGGGTTAAATATAGTGCTTGCAAATTAAATTATCTGCACTTTCTGCCTGGGTTGTCCGGCACGTCAATCAAATTTTAATTAATGAAATCACATAATTATGTTAAAAGATTACTTAAATATACACGTGGAAATGTAATATATATACATACATATATATGTATTTAAATTCTATGTGTATACTTATGTAGTTATTTATGTAATAATATACATTTATCTATACATAAATATTTGCGGTTATTTGTATTTTATATATAGATAGTTATATATAGAATGTCATTGTCAGGGTGGCGGTCCGGTGCCCGTGACCCAGACACTGTCCGGGAGGCGGTGCGAGGACTGGGACCCAGTATGCCTGATGTTCAGAGTAGTAGTCACAGTGTGGAGGTGGATTAGCAGAATCTGGTGCAGGGTAACCGCACGCCCCCTGGTGTTGAGCACCAGCGTTTGTGCAGCCACAAATCAGAACCCTGATTCAGCTTAAGTGGATCCCAGGAACTAGGAGCTAGAATTAAGCAGACCTCCCAGAGCTGAATAGGGAGGCTTTGCAGCAGGAGTGTATCCAGTACAGAAACAAGGCAAGGGTAGGATAGTCACCAAACAAGACAAAATTAGGAGAACCCAGAACCGGTTAAGGACAGAAAGCTAAACCCAGAACATGTACACAATACATTAAGGAAACATAGACATAACATGGGCAGGACAGGACTGTACATGGACTGGGAATACAAACTAAAACAAGACAAGATATGATAGTCAAAACAAGAGGAGAAATAACTAAGTTCTATATATGATCACACATTGCATAAGCCTGCCAACAATGCCAATGTACCCCATATCTGGCAGGTCCTACTCTGCCTTATGCAAGCTAAACCAACCAAAGAAAACACACATAGTACTTACCTGCAAGAAAGGCAGAAGACTTGAGCAGCTGCCTACAGGAACACTGAAACAAAAGGAATGATGGAAAACAAATGGGTGTGGCCACATAAAACAAACATTTAAATGAATCCAAGAGACTGGGAAATCCAGGGACCGAATATAAGAATGAACCCAGAAACCCAGCATAAAGAAAATCAGACATAGAATAGAAAACCAGTAAAAAACAAGAAAAATTGTAAAAAGAGTACTGGATACCAGAAGCCATTGCCAGAATGATCCGCAGCTAGGAACAGGATGTGACAGTCATTCTAAGTGTATTTTGCTACCAATATATATATTAATAACAAAATACACTTAGAATGAAATTACATATGTATATATAATTTATTTACATTTTTTTAAAAATAATATTTATATATATATATAATATTTATTTTATTATTTTATTTATTTATTATTGTAATTATACGTATATATATATATATATATATATATATATATATATATAAACATAATATATATATATATATATATATATATATATATATATAATATATTCTAAGTGTATTCTAACGCAGTCCTCCCGAAGAGGATCGCGGTGAAGGTAAGTACCACGGACTTCCTGGGGCTGCAAGCGTTCTATGCCACCGCAGCGGCTTTAAAGCCCATTTAATGCGGTACGGCATAGAACGCCGTAACGGCGTTAAGGGGTTAAATGTGAAGAGTTTGTGTATTCACAGAAAACATTATGTCTATTTATTTTTAGTAATTTCTGTGTCAGAGGTAAGAAGATGTGAATATGTGAGCCTGACTTACTACACTTAATTTTGTATGTATTAAATATGCAAATTCTGTAAATAAAGGTTAGGAGACACACCACAATGTTTCAGGGTATACGTGGAGACAACGGGATCCTCCATAGACACAGCCAATTCTCTGCAGCCATCACTGATGATGTCTGCAGGGACTGACATTTAGGTTCCTCCTTGTGTCAAGAAAAGTCAGGCGGAGGAAAAATACAGAGAAAATGTAGTCCAACTACTTTGTCTCTGCATTGAATCAATGCTTTCCTTTGGAGAAGCTTGAATGCCCATGCAGGGCTGGCACCACTGTTAGGCGAACTAGGCATTCGCTTAGGGCGCCGGCCTGTTGGGGGCTCCCACTGGGATATTTCCTGGTGGGCTCCCCCTGTCCTGAACTGCAGTGCTGGGGGAGAGAGACCCACCCAGTGCTAGGCCGACCTTCCAGGCGCCCAAAAATAGGGGTGTCCAGAGGAGCCTTGCCACCTCAGGGCGCTCCCAAAGCTGTCCATTTTTTGGTATGGCAAAGCAGGCACATGCTTACCCTGATGGCAGGTGCCTGCTCTGCCAATGAATGCCGGCGGAGGAGAGGAGGCAGGCAGGTGGCAGTGTGGGCGGCAAGGGAGGCTCTTCTTGCAGCTTCCCAATCCTCCCTTTTGTGCCCTCTGTGATGCTGGAATATGATGCCATTCCATCCCCGGCACACTAAACAGCACACTAGAGGAGTGAGGAGCTGCCCCACACTGGACCCCAGGGAGGTAAGGAGGCTGGATGTCTGAGTTTGTGTCAGTGAGTGTATAAGTGTTTAACTGTCATTGAGTGTGTTTGTGTGTGTGCGTGTGTGTGTGTGTGTCTGTCAGTGAGTGAGTGTATGTATGTCAGTGAGTGTGTGAATGTTTGACTGTCAGTGTCTGTGTGTCTGTCAGTGAGTGAGTGTATGTATGTCAGTGAGTGTCTGCCTGTGTTTGTGACTGTCAGTGAGTGTGTGAATGTTTGACTGTCAGTGTGTGTGTGTCTGCCTGTGTGTGTGTCTGTCTGTCAGTAAGTGAGTGTATGTATGTAAGTGAGTGTCTGTCTCTGTGTGTGTGTCTGTCAGTGAGTGTCTATCTGTGTGTGTGTCTGTCAGTGAGTGTATGTGTGTCAGTGAGTGTCTGTCTGTTGGTGCGTCTGTCAATGAGTGAGTGTAGATATGTCAGTGAGTGTCTGTGTGTGTGTGTGTCTGTCAGTGAGTGAGTGTATGTATGTCGGTGAGTGTCTGTGTGTGTGTGTGTATGTCAGTGAGTGTGTGAGTGTTTGAATGTCAGTGTTTGTGTCTGCCTATGTGACTGTCAGTGTCTGTGTGTCTGTCAGTGAGTGAGTGTATGTATGTCAGGGAGTTTCTGCTTGTGTTTGTGACTGTCAGTGAGTGTGTGCGTGTTTGACTGTCAGTTTGTGTGTGTGTGTGTGTGTGTGTCTGTGTGTGTCTGTCTGTCAGTGAGTGAGTGTATGTATTTCAGTGAGTGTCTGTGTGTGTCTGCCTGTGTGTGTGTCTGTCAGTGAGTATATGTATGTCAGTGAGTGTCTATCGGTGTGTGTGTGTCTGTCAGTGAGTGTATGTATGTCAGTGAGTGTATGTCTATTGTTGAGTCTGTCAATGAGTGAGTGTAGATATGTCAGTGAGTGTCTGTGTGTGTGTCTGTCAGTGAGGGAGTGTATGTATGTCAGTGAGTGTCTGTGTGTGTGTCTGTCAGTGAGTGAGTGTATGTATGTCAGTGAGTGTCTGTCTGTGTGTGTGTGTGTGTCTGCCTGTGTGTGTGTGTGTCTGTCAGTGAGTGTATGTATGTCAGTGAGTGTCTGTCTGTGTGTGTGTGTGTGTGTGTCAGTGAGTGAGTGTATGGCTGTCAGTGCCTGTGTGTATGTGCATCTGTCTTCAGTGAGTGTGTGAGTGTTTGACTGTCAGTGTGTGTGTGTGTGTCTGTCAGTGAGCGTCTGTCTGTGTATGTGTCTGTCAGTGAGTGAGTGTATGTATGTCAGTGAGTGTCTGTGCCTGTCAGTTGGTGTCTGTGTGTGTGTGTCTGTCAGTGAGTGTCTGTGTGTCTGTCAGTGAGTGAGTGTATGTCTGCCAATGAGTTTCTGTGTGTGTCTGTCAGTGAGTGAGTTTCTGTGTGTGTCTTTCAGTGAGTGAGTGTGTCTGCCAGTGTGTGTCTGTCAGTGAAAGAGTGACAGGAGGGGGCGGCAAAATGGATCTTTGCCTAGGGCGGCAGAAATCCTACCCCCAATCTCCCTATACAGCACATTCCAGAGTCCTCATGATACAGAATAGCAAATACCGTCTGTTTTTTTAACCTATTAGACAGCCACAACTTAATATGTATTTGAATAGGAACATATAGAATATGTAATATTCTACAATTGCCGATGTGGGAGAATCTCTATTTATTTAGGGATAGGGACACTAAAGAGATTTCATTTTAGGTTTGTATTCATAATTGCTTTAGTGTTCTTTTAACAGATTGTAAATAGTGGGGTCATCAATTGGTCTTGGCTAGACATGTGATGGATTAAACATATAACTGTGTTAAGTCTGGTGTGCAGGTCCATTACAGTTTTTATAATGAGAAAACTTTACAGTCAATGTGCATCAATTGCATCAAATAACCTTTTTTAATGGTGGATAGAGATGTCCCAAACGGTTCGTGGCGAATAGTTCCTGGCGAACATAGCTTGTTCACGTTCGCCATGGATGGCGAACATATGCAATGGTTCGCCCCCTATTCGTCTTTGTCTTCATTGAGTAAACTTTGACCCTGTACCTCACAGTCAGCAGACACATTCCAGCCAATCAGCAGCAGACCCTCCCTCCAAGACCCTCCGACCTCCTGGACAGCATCCATTTTAGATACATTCGGAAGCTGCATTCTTTTTTTTATTATTTTTATTATTATTATTTTTTTTTTTAGACAGAAGTTTGTTATATTTGAGCATGCTAGGCTGAACGTGCGTATATCATGGCTAGTTGCACTGAGGGTATGAGTATATAGCAGTACATTCTTGTGAAAGATGGCTGTCATGTTTAGGGTGTAGCTTGCACATTATCAACTGTGTATTTATATCAGCAGCTCCACCACTAGTTATAAATCAAGTGTGAGTCGCCCCATGAGATGAGACTAGTGAATAACATAATACATGAACGGTTAAGGTAAAGGCATGTAAGGAACTACGACAATAAACTCTTTAGGAGGTGAAATAATGACATGTTTAAACGCTTGCTACTTTACGATTAGTTAATGTGCAAAGAGCAGTTCATGTGATCAAAGGCATGGTGTGGAGGATCGGCTATAGTGGGACATGCTTGGCAGGCTGCTGTTTACTGCTAGTGCTCATCCGATCCCTTCTGGGCACCAGGTGCAGACCCTGGGAGTCCCTGATACCTGGAACAACAAAAGCAAGTCTCTGGCTGAGTGCCGGGTTCGCGGCTTGAGGTGGTGGAAGCTTGTTTTGTCGGGTGGTCGGATCTGTCCCGGTGGTGCTTCACGTCCGGTGTGGGATTGTGGTGGCTTAAGGTGGAGGCGAGTGCTTGACGTGGGGCAGGCTCTGCATTTCTGTTTGTGCCTCTGGTCCCGTCTTCGACGCCTTTTGCGTTGGTGGATTTTAATGGGGACTGCTTTGCTTAGCTGTGGTGGAGCTTGTTGGGGCTGTGGTGGAGCTTGTTGGGGCTTCCTGCTTGTTATTTGCTTCCAAAATTGATTAAAGAATCTGTCCAACTTAGACTCAATATCCTGCCATGCTTTGCTGGTACTGGGAGGACACGCGGCTGACGCCATATTGGGAGAGTCGCAGATGAGTATGTCAGCCTGGGCGGCTGTGCTCTGTGCGTCCATTAGCTCCAGACAGCCTCTCAGGGGTGGACCGGGATAACCCCCACCGGTCCAAGGGGGGGGGTAACGGAGCTCCTGACGGGAAGTAGCTGCTCCTGGGCATCCCAGGATCGGGAGATCGGCCACCTCTCCTGCCCGGTGAGCACCAGGCCACACTTGCCACGCGGAGGTAAGTAAGACTCTGTCGAGTTGCTGACCGCTATTAAGCATGTCGGGTCGGTCAGGTAGGAGCAACATTGCTGGGTCTTCCCCTTCTGGGGTCAAATTCGCTTGTTGATAGCTGCTTAAAGTGAGATATGGAGGGAGCTCACACGAAGTGCGTCTTTCCTCCATGACAGCTAGGCCCCGCCCCCCGGAAGCTGCATTCTTAGTGAGAGGAGGGACAGTGTAGCTGCTGCTGATTTAATAGGGAAATCGAAAGCTAGGCTAGTGTATTCAGTGTCCACTACAGTCCTGAAGGACTCATCTGATCTCTGCTGTAAGGACAGCACCCCAAAAAGCCCTTTTTAGGGCTAGAACATCAGTCTGCTTTTTTTTTCCTGTGTAATCTAATTGCAGTTGCTTGCCTGCCAGCGTGTGTGTCAGGCTGACAGCGTATACTGTGCCCACTTGCCCAGTGCCACCACTCATATCTGGTGTCACAATAGCTTGCATTTAAAAAAACAAAACTTTTTTGACTGTAATATAATAGCAGTCAGTTTCCTTCACACGTGTGCGTTTCAGGGCCTGCCAGGGCACAGTCAGGGGCGGACTGACAACTCACAGGGCCCTCGGGCAATAGGAGACCAAGGGCCCCCTTCTGGTGCAAAGTTTTTTTCCCCTGTGTTTGCTGGTGACATCACAAGCAGCATCCCCCACATTTGTTTTCAGTCATACAAGTCCATACAAGTAGCCTGCAAACGTTCAGTAGGCGACTTGTGGGGTTCAGTGTGTTGTGTACATTTTTTTGCCTTTTACCTATTGTACTGCACTGCAGAATATGTTTGTGCTATATATATGGTTGTAATTATGGTGTGTGTGTATGAGTGTGTAAGGAGGCTGTATGCAGTATTGCAATAGTAGGAATGCTGCTTGTGATAACTGTAGGGAGGCTTTGTGTAGGGAGGCTGCATGTTGTTTTCCATGTGTGGGGATGCTGCTTGTGGGATTGTGTGCATACAGTGAGGCTTCTGGTGATTTAAGTGAGACTGTTTGCAGTGCAGTATGTGAGTTGAGACAGCTGGTTGTGTTGCAGTGTGTGTGGTAGGGGCTGTAGTAGGCGTCTGGGGTTTACTAGGGCTGTAATGTGTGTTTGTATGGATAATAGATATTAAAGGGACTCTCCAGTGCCAAGAAAGCAAACCGATTTCCTGGCACTGCAGGTCCCCTCTCCCTCCCACCCCCCATCCCATGTTGCTGAAGGGGTTAAAACCCCTTCAGTGACTTACCTGTATCCAGCGTCGATGTCCCTCGGCTCCTGGTCAGGATCTGCCCACGCGGCCGGGGAGACCTAATGCGCATGCCGCGCACGCACATTAGACCTCCCCATAGGAAAGCATTGAATGCTTTCAAATGGGGATTTCAGCAATGCTGGAGGTCTTCACATAGCGTGAGGACGTCCAGCTATGTTATAGCACACTTTTCGTGTTCTATGAACACGGAAGTGTCCTCTAGTGGCTGAGGACTTAACCCTTCAAGGTAAATATTGCAGATTATGAAAACTGCAATAATTACACTTGCAGGGTTAAGGGTAGTGGGAGTTGGCAACCAGACCACTCCAATGGGCAGAAGTGGTCTGGGTGCCTGGAGTGTCCCTTTAAGGCTGTGTGTGTGGATAGTAGCTGCAGTGTGTGCGTGTGGGGATATGGGCTCTAGTAGGTGCAATGGGGCATAGGGACCGTAGTAGGTGCATGGGGAGATAGTGCCTGTAGAAAATGGAAGAGTGATAGGTGGTATAATGGGTGCAGGAAGGTATAGGGGCTGTAGTGGGTGCAGTGAGGGCTGTGATGGGTGTAGGGATGGATAGGGGTTGAGATGGGTAAACGGGGCATTAGGGCTGAGGTGGGTGATGGGGGAGATGGGTGCTGAGGTGGGCATGGGGCCCAGGTGGGACCTAAGGGAGATGGGTGCTGAGGTGGAGCGGGACATGGGGCTGAGGTGGGTGCTGAGGTGGAGGGTGGCATTGGAGATGAAGTGGGTGCTGGGGTAGATGGGGGGCATGGGAGATGAGATGAGGTGAGTGAAGCAGGAGATGGGTGCTGAAGTGGGTGGAGGGAGGCATGGGGCTAAAGGAGGTGGCTGCTGAGTTGGAGAGGGGCATGGGAGATGAAGTGGGTGCTGAGGTGGAGGGGGCATGGGAGATGAAGTGGGTGCTGAGGTGGGTGGAGGGGGGGCATGGGAGATGAAGTGGGCACTGATGTGAGTTAAGGGGGAGATGGGTGCTGAGGTGGAGGCGGCATGGAAGATGAGGTGGGTACTGAGGTGGGTGGAGGGGGCATGGGGGCTGAGGTGGAGGGGGCATGGGAGATAAAGTGGGTGCTGAGGTGGGTGGAGGGGGCATGGGAGATGAAGTGGATGCTGAGGTGGGTGGAGGGGGCATGGGAGATGAAGTGGGTGCTAAGGTGGGTGGAGGGGGCATGGGGCTGAGGTGGAGTGGCATGAGATATGAAGTGGGTGCTGAGGTGGGTGGAGGGGGCATGGAAGATGAAGTGGGTGCTGAGGTGGGTGGAGGGGGCATGGAAGATGAAGTGGGTGCTGAGGTGGGTGGAGGGGGCATGGGAGATGAAGTGGGTGCTGAGGTGGGTGGACGGGGCATGGGGCTGAGGTGGAGGGGGCATGGGAGATGAAGTGGGTGCTGAGGTTGGTGGAGGGGGTATGGGGCTTAGGTGGAGGGGGCATGGGAGATGAAGTGGGTGCTGAGGTGGGTGGAGGGGGCATGGGGCTGAGATGGAGGGGGCATTGGAGATGAAGTGGGTTCTGAGGTGGGTGGAGGGGGCATGGGGCTGAGGTGGAGGGGGCATGGGAGATGAAGTGGGTGCTGAGGTGGGTGGAGGGGGCATGGGGCTGAGGTGGAGGTGGAGGGGGCATGGGAGATGAGGTGGGTACTGAGGTGGGTGGAGGGGGCATGGGGCTGAGGTGGAGGGGGCATGGGAGATGAAGTGGGTTCTGAGGTGGGTGGAGGGGGCATGGGGCTGAGGTGGAGGGGGCATGGGAGATGAGGTGGGTACTGAGGTGGGTGGAGGGGGCATGGGAGATGAAGTGGGTGCTGAGGTGGGTGGAGGGGGCATGAAAGATGAAGTGGCTGCTGAGGTGGGTGGAGGGGGCATGGGAGATGAAGTGGGTGCTGAGGTGGGTGGAGGGGGCATGGGGCTGAAGCAGATGGGTGCTGAGGTGGAGATGGTTGATTTACATACCTGCTGACTCTGACAGGCTGCTCACTCAGTATATTCTGCAGGAGGAGAGGAGAGGAGGAGGCAGGAAGTGATGTCACTTCCCCTCTCCTGGGCTCCGCCTCCTCCCCTCACATGGAGCTCCGCGCAGAGAGGATGGAGGAGACCTGGCAAGAGCAGGATTGCTGCCAGGTCTCAGTAGGTGAGGGGGAACACATATCATGTTAATTGTGCCTCTCTGGCTGGGGAGATCTCTGAACTCCCCAGCCAGAGAGAGTATGATTGTTAAGGCAGCCGGGCCCCTGACTGCCTCGGGCCCTCGGTCCATGACCGATCTGCCCGAGTGGTCAGTCCGCCCCTGGGCACAGTGTAACACCAGTGCAGCTCATATCTGGTGTAACAGTAGTGTACATTAAAAAAAAATACAGGGGACTTGTTGTCACCTTTCGGGGACCCTTGGTGTTGTACTTGGCTGGGTGGAGGAAGAGACCTTCAATGACATCAGTGAGGACAAGGAACGGGACATGGCTAGCTTGGTATCCAACCTTGTGCAAGTGGGGAGTTTGTGGCTGTGCAAATGGTTGGGGTTGTTTGCGGTGCGTTAAACGGGGAGTTTGGTCTGTCACTGTGAAGCTGGCGTAACCCTTACACTACCTGATCAATACAACATCATGCCTGATGTTTTAAAGCAGGTTATTCCAAACAATTTCGGAATGTTAGGTGATTTATGCCCTTTATGGATTAAAACCAGACTCTGCATCAACTGTGTAATTTTCCATGGGAGTTTTGCCATGGATCCCCCTCCGGCATGCCACAGTCCAGGTGTTAGTCCCCTTGAAACAACTTTTCCATCACTATTGTGGCCAGAAACAGTCCCTGTGGGTTTTAAAATTCGCCTGCCTATTGAAGTCTATGGCGGTTCGCCCGGTTCGCCCGTTGGCGAACATTTGCGGAAGTTCGCGTTCGCCGTTCGCAAACAGAAAATTTTATGTTCGCGACATCACTAATGGTGGATTAGTTTTGTACTTTAGCTTTGTATAGATAAATAGCTTCAATCGACAATCTTCATTTGACCTCAAGCAATATTTGTTTTACTGAATTAGACTTTTTGAAAATCTGAACCTTTCTGAAAGTATCACCAAGTGGAATGTATAATGTGTTAAACATTATTTAAATACTTATTTCCTCTATAGCATTTCTTATAGCAAAATGCATTATTATTATTACTGTTATTATTATTATTACTATTATTATAATGTCAAGAAGAACACATTTGAGGTATGTGAATGGCTAACATGATTAACAATTGGATAATTTATTCCACTTATTTATATTTGTTATTTTTTTTGCTAAATGACAAGCAAGAAACAACAATTGACTTGACTTTCAGTTACCTTGACATTATAGTCAAACATATTTTTCTTTTAGAAAATTATATATAACAGCTCATTCTGTAATAAATTTTATCTGGAAAGTAAGGTTTATTATATATAATTTTATGGTTTGAGCTACATATTACAAATAAAATATACTGAATTTAATATACTGAATTTATTGTATTTTTTTAACCTTTATTTTCTTTTTGTTTTCATTATAATTACAAATGACATTAGATTTACTGCAGTGAAGAACATGTTGAGAACTTAGTACAAATTTCCATAGTTAAAATACTTTACAAATTTTCCAGACAATATGTCAATTGAATCGTGCACAAGTAAATAGCTTACAAGACATTTTTTATCTTGAATGTTTCAGATATCATTTCAGTATACCAGTGCAATTAAGTGAATATTTGTAACAGTAACTTAAAAGACTAACATAAACAACAAAGAAATAATCAATCACTCATCATTCATTCAAGGTCACAGTGTGAGCAGTGGCATCACTGGGGGGGGGGGGGAGTGGGGGGCAGAGGGGGTCATGGCCCCCCTACATCATGCAGTGCCCCCCTTTTGTAATTTAACTTGGGAGCTCTGAGTCTCCGTTCACAAGCTGCAGCAGCACTGTTACTAGTGGAACTGTGTTCCACCCTTTTCGCACGTGCAGCCAGAGGGGGCACTGTGTTGGGAGAACTTCCTCCTGGGTCATAGAGAGCAGCGAAGGGGAGAGACAAAGAGAGGAAGCTCAGCTCTGCACAGTGGCATTCTGGCAGCTGCTGGTAAGTGTGAGTCAGTGTGTGGGTTGTTCAGTCTGTGTGTGTGTGTTGGGGGGGAGGGAAGGCTCAGTCTGTGTATTATTATTATTATTATTGCCATTTATATAGCGCCAACAGATTCCGTAGCGCTTTACAATATTTTGAGAGGGAGATGTAACAATAAATAAGACAATTACAAGAAAACTTACAGGAACAATAGGTTGAAGAGGACCCTGCTCAAATGAGCTTACAGTCTATAGGAGGTGGGGTATTAGAAACATTAGGATAGGAAATATCAAGTAGGAGTGAAGCAGAGCTGGAGGAGAGAGCAAAGCACTATCCCATAGGAGAGAGCAAGAGACAGGTATGTAAGGGAGAGATTACTCTGGGAGGCCATACGCTTTCCTGAAGAGATGGGTTTTAAGGCCCTTCTTAAATGATTGAAGACTAGGGGAGAGTCTGATGGCAGTAGGCAAGTTATTCCAAAGGAGAGGAGCCGCCCGTGAGAGGTCCTGCAAGCGCGAGTTGGCCGTACGGGTGCGAGCAGCGGTCAGGAGGTGGTCGCGGGCAGAGCGGAGGGTACGAGGAGGGGCATACCTCTGGATCAGTGAAGAGATATAAGAGGGGCTGGAATTGTTCAGTGCTTTAAATGTATGGGTTAGCACTTTGAATTGACTCCTATAGGATACAGGGAGCCAATGTAAGGACTGGCAGAGGGGCGAGGTGTGAGAGGACCGACTGGATAGGAAAATCAGTCTAGCTGCAGCATTCATTACAGACTGTAGCGGGGCAGTACGGCTTTTGGGGAGACCAATCAGGAGAGGGTTACAGTAATCCATGCGGGAAATTACTAGAGCATGGACAAGCTCCTTGGTAGCATCTTGCGTAAGAAAGGGGCGGATGCGGGCTATGTTTTTGAGTTGGAACCTACAGGACTTGGCAACAAACTGGATGTGAGACTCAAAGGTGAGACCAGAGTCAAGTATGACGCCAAGACAGTGCGCTTGTAGGGGTGGACTTATGTGGATATCACTGACTTGAAGGGAGAGTGAGAGAGGAGGATCAGTATTAGGAGGAGGAAAGACAAGGAGTTCAGTTTTAGAGAGGTTAAGTTTGAGAAAGCGTGACGACATCCAGTCAGAGATGGAAGAGAGGCAAGCAGTGACATGTTGCTGGACGGCCGGGGAGAGGTCCGGTGAGGAGAGGTATATCTGAGTGTCATCAGCGTACAGGTGGTAGTTGAATCCAAAAGAGGCAATAAGTTTTCCAAGAGAGGCAGTATAAAGAGAAAATAGAAGGGGACCAAGGACAGAGCCTTGGGGAACTCCAACCGAGACAGGGCGAGGGGAGGAGGTATCCTTGGAAAAGGAGACACTAAATGAGTGTTGGGAGAGATAGGAGGAAAACCAAGAGAGGACAGAGTCACAGAGACCGAGTGATTGAAGAGTTTGAAGGAGGAGAGCATGATCAACTGTGTCAAAGGCAGCAGAGAGGTCAAGGAGAATTAATATGGAGTAGTGACCTTTGGATTTAGCGGAGATTAGGTCATTAGTCACTTTGATAAGAGCGGTCTCAGTAGAGTGGAGAGGGCGGAAGCCAGACTGAAGAGGGTCAAGGAGAGAGTTGGAATTAAGGAAGTGAGACACACGGGTAAAGACAAGTCTTTCCAAAAGCTTTGATGAGTAAGGGAGCAGGGATATGGGACGATAGTTAGAGGGGGAGGACGGGTCAAGAGATGTTTTTTTCAGGATAGGTATTGTGGTGGAATCTCAGTAAAAATAAATTTACTAGGACAAGATTGCCACGTGGTATGTGCACTTGCATATGTTTATGTACCAGTTAAGTCAGTTACACGTAGCTAAGATACAATCAGTAGTGTAAGGAGCATAAGTAGGAATACAGGATATACGAGTATTTCCCCTCCTCCATTGTGCTGGGCAAGCCATGTGGTCAAACAGCCTTTTAGTCTCTATTCGGTTGATTAGATAAGAGTATGTGTAGGTTGAACTGATTATGGGAGGAGCTACATGCCTATATAAGGGACCTACACTGTATGATCAGGACTCAGACTTTGCTGTTTTTTGGTGACATTAGTCCCTCTGAGTCCCGATCGGTTAACCGAATAAAGAATCTCTTCCTTCCTGAAGAAACCTGTGTCCATCTCTCTGTGCTTGGCTTCCGTCAGTTTCTCCGGTATCAGTATTACAGTGGCATGTTTAAGGTCAGCAGGAACAGTGCCAGAAGAGAGAGAGCAGTTAAAGATGTGTGTTAGGATAGGCACAAGACAAGGGGAGAGAGATCTGATGAGGTGAGATAAGACAGGATCAAGTGGGCAAGTGGTGGGGCGAGAGGAACGGAGAAGTGCAGCCACCTCTTGTTCAGTAGCTGGGGATAAATTCTGAAGGGTAGGGAAAGCATGATTTATGTGTGGTTGAGAAAGAGAACGGCAAGGAGGGGAGAATTGTTTCCTTAGCTGTTCAATCTTGTCAGTAAAGTAATATGCAAAGCTATCAGCTGTAAGGTTAGTTTGGGGGGTGGCCACAGCAGGGCGGAGAAGGGAATTAAAAGTGTCAAAGAGATGTCTGGGATTGCGGGAGCATGAACTAATGAGAGAGGAAAAGTAGGACTGTTTGGCGAGGGCAAGGGCTGCGCTGTATGAAAGCAACATGAATCTATAATATAGATATAGTCTGCCTGGGTGCGGGACTTCCTCCAGGAGCGTTCAGCACAGCGAGAGCAACTCTGCAGATAGCGTGTTGATTTATTATTCCAAGGTTGGGGTCGTGTTCTCCTCGAGGTGCATGTTTGGAGTGGGGCTGCAGTGTTCAAGGCAGATGTGAGGGTAGGGTTATATGTGGAGATGGCCAGTGAGGGACAGGAGAGGGAAGGGATGGATAGCAGTTGTGAATCAATGTCAGCCGACAGCTGCTGGAGGTCAATAGAGTTAAGGTTCCTCCTGAGCTGAGGGGGGTTAGGCTGAGGTTGTTGGGTGAGGGGGTGGAGTAAATGGAGTATTGCAGATATTAGATAATGTACATGAATAGGAGAAAATAAGGTCGAGGGTATTGCCAGCTACATGCAATAGTCCAAGGGAGGAAGTAATTGAAAGTAGTTTAGAGGCTGCTGGGGTTAAAGGTGGGTTAATGGGAATATTGAAGTCTCCAAGAATTAGGGATGGAATGTTGGAAGAGAGGAAGTAGGGTAGCCAGGCAGCAAAGTGGTCAAGGAAGAGGAGAGGGGAACCAGGGGGACGATATATGACGGCAATGTTAGCAGGGAAGGGTTTGAAAAGGCGAATTGAATGAATTTCGAATGATGGGAAAGAGAGGGAAGGGGGGGTGGGCAGGGTTTTAAAGGAGTAGTGGGGTGAGAGAAGAAAACCTACACCGCCACCTTTGATCTCCGCTTGTCTTGGATTGTGGGTCAAGTGAAGACCACCAAAGGACAGTGAGGCAGGGGTAGCAGTATCCGAGGGAGAGAGCCATGTTTCTGTTAGTGCAAGTAGGTTTAGGGAGTGTGAGATAAATAGGTCATGGATGGAAGTAGATTTAAAGGTGCTGCACACAGAGCGTGCATTCCAGAGGGCAGCTTTAAAAGAGGAATTATAGTGAGAATTACATGGAATGGGTATTAGGTTGTTGTGGTTTCTGGTGTTTGAACCAGGTGGAGTGGAGGGACCAGGGTTTGGAGAGACATCACCTGCTGCTAGGAGTAGTAGGATGGAAAGGAAGAGAAGGTGCGAGTAAGATTTAAATGTTGGGGATGAGAGCTTGTATTTAAGGTATTTAGGAGGGGTGTGTGGAGAAAGGCTGGATAAATATGAGTAAAGTGCATGTGATGAATACAGAGATGAGGGGAGCAGGGAGGGAGCAATGAAGATGGTGTTAGCAGGAACAGGTAAGTGAAATGATAGAGAGATTTTAATGATGAGGGAAGTGAGAGAGAAAGTGAAAAATAGAAGTGAGAAAATTAGTAGGAGAGTAGGTGCTGTGTTTTTAAGAGCTGTGGTTAGGAGGGTTAAGGGTTAAAGAGGTATTGTGTGAGTATAGCTATTTTGGGTGTGGAGGGCTTGGTGGACATAATTGGTTTAACAGGAAAGCAAGGTAATTTGAGCTATCTATAAATGTAATGATTACCATGGGGGGTTGGGGTGTGGGGTGTGGGGTGTGGGGTAGGGTGGGTGGGAAGCGATCATCCAGAAATGCTACCTCTGCTTATGGCAAGTCCTACAGGGTTGTGTGCTGTGAGTCCTGGGTGTAGCTGGTTCTGTAATTTTATGGAGCCCAGGCTATAAAGGAGAGAATCTGGGGTTAGATACAGCAGATTGTGGGTGGAGAATCATTGGGCTGTTAAAAAACAAAATCAAGGAAAAGCAAATGAAAGGGAATTTGAATTTAAGGATATATGAGGGAAAGTGAGAGATAAGATAGGAAAAAGTCGGAGGCAAAGCGGGGAGACTCCTTGCTCAGGCACTTCAGGCAGAAAGACAATCCAGCTTTGTCTCCGAAATTAATATGGAGAATGGCGACCCTACCAGCCACATGCCAGACATACTCAAAGCTTTCCATAAATTTTATACTAACTTATACAACTTGAAAACCTCCCAACCCACCTCACAAGATATATTAGATTTCCTAACACCCAGGATTAAACATACTTTACCACCCATAGATAAAGCATTTCTTGACGAACCCATCTCCATCGACGAATTCCTTCAGGTAGTTAAAACTATCCCCATTGGTAAAAGCCCAGGCCCAGACGGCTTCACTGGGAAATACTATAAATTACTGTCTCAAATCCTAGCACAACCCTTCACTACTGCTTTTAACGCCCAAAACTTGTCATCTATCATCCCCAAGTCTGCACTAGAGGCAACCATCACTTTAATACCGAAACCAGGTAAAGATCATAAGGCATGTGGCAGCTATCGACCTATTTCTTTGATAAATGCAGACATCAAAATACTCACCAAAATAATGGCCAATAGATTGAAACCTCTACTACCCGGCCTTATCCACCAAGACCAAGCCGGTTTCGTTCCGTGCAGAGAAGCAAAACACAACACAACTAAAATTATTAATCTTGTACACTGGGCCCAATCGCGCAAAATAGAAAGCATTCTCCTAGCTATCGATGCGGAGAAAGCATTTGATAGAGTCAGTTGGGCGTTACTACATCACACAATTCAACAGTTAGGTTTTGGACCACGCTGGCAAGAATGGCTAAACTCTATATATTCTGCACCGACAGCCAGACTGAGGGTCAATGGCCAGTTATCCCAACCAGTAACCATCACTAATGGGACGAGACAGGGGTGTCCTCTTTCCCCTATCCTATTCATATTAATCTTAGAACCGTTCCTTCAGGGAGTCAGAGACAACAAACATATTCAGGGCTTTAAGATTGATAAACAGGAATACAAGGTCACTGCTTTTGCAGATGACCTTTTATTCACGATCACTAATCCACTCTCAACTTTACCTCACTTAATGTTGGAGATGGAAGCATATGGCAAAATATCCAACTTCCAGGCGAACCTAACAAAATGTGACATTCTACCAATTCACACAACGGGAAACACCAATATGTTACTACAGTCCAAATTCAAATTCAACTGGGCCTCAGGGTCGATTAAATATCTAGGTGTGCACATTCCAAACAAATTGGAATTGATTTATACATTAAACTTCCCTCCTCTGATAGCTAACATCACTAAAGATTTGCAGAACTGGCACAAACCTTGCTTTGGCTGGCTATGCAGAATCAATATAATTAAAATGAATGTGCTACCACGACTTTTGTATCTTCTGCAAACTCTACCCATCGCAATCCCACACACCTTTTTCAACACAAGCAGATCCATAATCACGAAATTTCTATGGGCACACACACCACCAAGGCTAGCTCACTCCATCCTGACGAGAAACAAAGGAAATGGGGGAGTAAATCTCCCTGATATTGAGTTATACCACCAGGCATTACATCTACAAAGGGTTTATGAATGGACCAAAAACACACAAACCCAACAATGGGTTACCATTGAAAATGCCCTCCACAGCTCCCCACTACATACATGCGTTTGGTTCCATTCCAACCCTACTCTTCCCATTAAGGGAACCCACAAATCCCACCCGACGATTGACACAACCCTCAAACTGTGGCACAAACTTAGAAAAAAGCTTGACATCTCCCCAATCCCCTCTCCGCTATATCCCATCACTCACAATCCCTACTTTCAACAAGGGAACTCGGGCAAATCTTTTGATCTTTATCACAAAAACGAAACTCTACAATTACGTGATGTGCTACAGGACGGCAAAATTAAGACTTTACTCCAAATTTTACCGCACGAAAATCCGACGGTAATACAACTCTTACACTACCACCAACTGAAACACTTCATCAAGACGCAAAACCTACTACCCTTGGGGAACAGACCACTCACAAAATTAGAACAACTATGCTCCTCACACCCGCTCACTAAGAAAATCTTATCATCAATGTACACGCTGCTTAGAGAATCTCAAGAGAATATTCTTCCAGGGTATACAGTTAAATGGACAGAAGAGTTGAAGGTAAACTTAACAGGCCTACAATGGCACCGCATATTCAAAGCAGCACACACATCTACTATTTCCCTATCAGCACAGGAGAGCAATTATAAAAGATTAACGAGGTGGCATCATACTCCAGCGAAGATCCACATGATACACACCACCTCTCCAGATCAGTGCTGGAGATGCTGCCAAACAGGAGCAACTCATGCTCACATTTGGTGGCAATGCCCGCAAGTAGTAAAATTCTGGAACAGGATACATACTATTATACAAAGCATTTTCCAAACCAAATTCATACTAGCCCCAGATCAATACATCTTCCTCATGCCTCCTCAGGGTTTTACAAAAATGCAAACTGCCCTTTTCCGCCACTTAGTCATGGCTGCCACGCAACTAATCCCCAAACACTGGAAAAAGCCAAACCCTCCCTCGCTTAGGGAGTGGATTCAGAGGGTTGAGGACACAAAACAACTTGAAGGAATAACACATGCTAAAGCAGGGAACTATATGAGATATACCAAAGTTTGGGTTCCGTGGAATAATTTCACGAGACTGGGAACTTGATAGACAACCAATCATACCATTTCCATGATAATCAACTGAAAAGTGGGGGAGGAGCCTTCTGGACACTATCCACGGGCGGCTGGTGGCGCAGTATTTGACTTGCAAAGACGATAACGTACTTAAACGAACGACGTAGACAACGGTCTCTCTGACAGAGGCATCTAAGGACTAGATGATGTGAATATGACTATAAAGTTCGGAATAGATATAAGACATGTAAAGTTACCTATACCTCTATGACCTCACAAGTATTTGCAGGCAACTTACTAAATAGTGCAACCGCTACTATGATGTACACATTAAGTTTTACAATGTTATATACCGCATTTCAATATTCAAATTGTCACTCTATCTAACCTAATCTGATCAAACCGTGGGTTATGGAAATCGCCAAACAAAGTTTACAGAAATGTTCATGTATGAACTCTCTAATCAAAATATCTATGTATGTACTGTTTATATTTTCTATCTTCATGATTGTTATTTGTGACTATAATGAAAAAAATTGTGCTGATCTTTCCACTTGCTGACCAACTGTTAACATATGTCTGGTTATATACTTCTCAATACTGTTGGGGCATGGCAAGCCCTCTTGTTATACTTTCATGCACTACAAAAATAAAGAATTCAAAAAAAAAAAGATAGGAAAAAGTCATAAATAGGGAACATCATAAATTAATGAGGCATAGAGTGCAATAACTAACACTGGCAAAACAAACATTTAACTAAACAAGAGTTAAGGATGGAGGGTGCAATAGTCATCAATTAAGCAGTAATACTGTGGGGGATGGAGATAGAAAGAAATATAATTTGAAACAAAAGTAGGAGAAATAAGAAGTCCAGGTATGTATATAGGTCAGTCTGTGTGTGGGTTTCAGTCTGTGTGTATGCGTCAATCTGTGTGGGGTGGGTCAGTCTGTGTGTGGGGGGTTACTGTTATGTCCCCTGCCCTCGCGCCGCTCGCGGCGACCTTGCTTACCTCATCACAGCGAGCAGCGTTATCGGGTCCCTGTCTTCAGACTGGCAGTGTGTCTGATGCTGCATGCTCTAGAGCAGTTTCCTTATATGTGTGCTGCACCCTGTCTTGTGACCCGGCACACAGTGATAACTTCAGAGACCACAATGGAGGGAAGAAACTCCTCCCACGTGTTGTGGTTAACACTAATTGGAGATTAGTCAATCAGACACAGAGATCTGTTATCTCATATTCCTTTTTCTTGGTTTTTAAATCAGAATAGGTCTTAACCCCTGTCGCTGCTTTTTCTAGATTATTTTGGGCAAAAGAAAATGCATGCTGTAAGTGCTTGCGCAAATCTTCCACCCTGACTCTTCGCTGCCCTTTATTGTCAAAGTTGATGCATCAGAGTCAGGTGTTGATGCAATACTTTCTCAGAGAAAAACCCAAAACGATCCTCTTCACCCATGTTATTTTTTCTCCAAGAAACTGTCTGATGCAGAGAAAAACTATGATGTGGGGAACAAGGAATTGCTGGCCATAGTTTTGGCATTTAAAGAGTGGAGGCACATACTGGAAGGTTACAAACACCCTATGCTGGTGATCACAGATCACAAGAACCTCTCTTACATAGCCGAGGCCATACGCTTGTCTTCTCGCCAGAATAGGTGGTCCTTATTTCTGTCTTGCTTCCAGTATACCATAACATACAGACCTGGATACCACAACATTAAGGCAGGTGCTATATCCAGGCAACATGAACCACTGGAGGTCGACCCCTCCCCTCCAGAACCCATAGTCCCATCCGCCAACATTATTGCAGCTACAAACATGGTTATCTCTTCCCTCTTTTTAGATAAGGTGGAAAGATATCAAAACCAAGCACCACCTGAAACACCTACAGGTTTATTGTTTGTACAGGGAAGGGATAGGAAAAAAGTCAGGATATTGTTTCATAGGTCCAAAACAGCGGGACACCCCGGCATCACAAAAACGTATGATAACATAGCAAGACAGTTCTGGTGGCCTTCTGTTAGGAGAGATGTCAAAGAGTACATCATGGCTTGTCAAATTGGTACTCAGGCCAAGTCTCCCACAAGCAAGCCACCTGGTCTCCTTATGCCACTCTCGGTTCCCAAGACGCCTTGGACACACCTGTCCATAGATTTTTTTAGTGGACCTTTCCCCCTCCGAGGGTCACACAGTCATTCTAATGGTGACCGATAGGTTCTCTAAGATGGCTCACTTTGTTCCGCTGAAGAAGCTTCCTTCTGCTGCGCAATTAGCAGAGGTCTTCGCAAAAGAGGTATTCTGGCTTCATGGCATACCCATCAATATTGTCTCTGACACGGGCCCTCAGTTCATCTCACGATTCTGGAGGGGTTCCTGAACTGAAATGGGTATATCCTTGTCTTTTTCCTTATCCTATCACCCACAGTCAAACGGGGCTGCTGAAAGAGCGAACCAATCACTGGAACTCTATATTTACACTGTTTTATGAACAAGCATCAAGATAATTGGTCCCGTCTCCTCCCATGGGCTGAGTTTGCCAGGAACACGGCCTCCCATGTCTCCACTGGATTGAGTCCTTTAGAGGTGGCTTACACTGTACAACCTAGTGTCCTTCCCGGTGTATTCTCTGACAAGGAAATACCCGCTTTGAACGAACACCTAGCCTCACTTTGGGAAATGGATACACATCAGATCCTTAATGCTCCTCTATGAGGAGCTTCGGATTGGACAATGCCATGAAGCCATGCCTCCTTGATGATATTGCAGGAATCAGAGAAGAAAGTATTGTCGAGGGAGTCTTGGTACTGGAATAAGGTAAGTATAGATCTGAATTTAATTTTTTATGGCAAAGAAGCATATGTCAGCCATGTACACCTGTATTTAACAAGGAACAGATACATTAAAGTATTAAGATAACAGATGAGTATCCCTAATACTTTAGTGTTTTGTTTTTAACAGATTTAAATAGTGTGGTTATTGATTGACCATGGTTTGACAAAGATCCGATTTAGAACCAAAATTTCATGGATTAAACATTCAACTGCATTCAAGTCTGAGATGCAGGTCCATCACTGGTTTTATAGGGAGAAAATGTCAGTCAGTTAGCATTAAAAGACTTTAGGGATCAATTCAAGTGTTTTAAAAGTGGATTAAGTGTGTACTTTTTTGTTTTTTATTCACTTTTTTTATTTTGACACAGTTATAGAAAGACATGTGTACAGGTATGTAGGGAATAACAGGCATATACAGCATTGCATACAGTTATACAAAGATTCAAATGGCATTATAACATTCGTGCGTATATTCTGTTTTTTCATGAGCATTGTAATACATCACTGTTCAAACACCATCTAAATATACCTTATGTACACTATTGTGCGAGCTGAGTCAAAAGCTATTTTTTTCCTTGCGTAGGGAAGGAGAACTGGAGGATGGGGTAGGAGGATATGGCTGTGGTGTCGGGTGAGGTGGTTGCAACCTGAAGTCTGAAAACCATAGTGTAATCTCTGGGTGTGAGTGGTGGGAAAGCCCAACCTTGCGCTAGGTGACACAGTAAATATAAATATTGTGCAGAGTAGGGTGCCCACCCAGGGTTCTACATCCTTATGCAGTTAGGGTGTGGTTTTGGTTTCGTTCGCTGTTACCTCTGCTATGCTTCCATACAATAGTATCGTCTCTGTGTGCATAGCGCCCCTTATGAGGCAGGTTATCGGACTCTGAGTCTGCTAAATTGAACCAGATTAAAGGTTTTGCCTGGATTTTTGTTTGAACTTGGTCCATTTATCTCAAGCTATTTCCTAATAATACCTATAATTGGGGTGCTTCCTCTTGGGGGGGCATATTTTGTTTCCTTAGCGCTATTTCATACAGACATGTTTGGTCTATTTGTTGTGTGCACCATCTCATAGTGGGGATTGTCTGAGTGCACCAGTTTTGAGCTATGAATAAGAGCGCTACTAGAACTATGTGGAACAGGAGATATTGGTCTGGCTTTAGTATCAAGATCGGGACATGAAATAGAATATAATGTTCTAAGTGGTGGGGCAGGGTAATACCTGTGCAGCTCCGTATGAGCTTGGCAACTTGCTTCCAGAACAAGATAAGTCGTGGACAACTCCACCATATATGTTACATGCATCCAATTGCGGATTGGCATCTCCAACAATGGTCGGACAAGTTAGGACTAATGCGTTGTAGTCATGCTGGTGTCAAAAACCACCTGTAAAATCATTTTTTTAGCTAGTTCAGTATGCGTTAGGTTTGTGGTCGGTACGCAATTCGGTATGGGCGGTCTGTAAGTAGGTGGGATCCAAGTATCAATCCCTGTGTCATTTGCCCAGCTTGTTTCTATTTGTTTCCACTGGGGACCTTGCATGGCTGTCCCGGCGTGTATTATACTACTCAGGATGGCTGCATGGTAGTACCATTTTTTTAAAATTTTAAGTTTTTATTGTTTTCAGAAATAAAAAGGTAAATAGGGGTACAGAAAGGAAGAGGGGTATGGGGAAGGGGGAAACAAGATCATGAGACCAGTCATCCTTGTTTTCCACGTTTTAATAAAAAGAATACAATTCTCTGGCATGGAATTACATGACATTCATGATATACATTTTGAACTGTAGATAGAACAAGGTTGAACATGCAACTATCGTTTTACAACGCGTGTACCAAGCGTTACTTCATTCCAGGTCTTGTTTTTACAATCAAACTTCACTTAAGAAATAATATATTTGCGTCTGTATTGTATGATACTGATTCTTGTGAGTTGTGATTGGGTCGTGTGGGGTGTGTTATGGTGAGATGCTGTGTTGCACCTGTGCCCTTTCAGAGTTATTTTTTTTTGTTAGTTCATTTTGTCTTCTATTAGGTGGGAGTGGACAGATCCCTTTCTCATTCCCCATTTTCAGTGGGGGGGGGAGGGGTGGTGAAGTTTTGTTTAGTCATGATAGAATTCTTGTAGGTGCCTATGTAGGCCTATGAACGCTGCCACTGTGTTATGCTTTAAGGCGGTGGAGCGATAGGTTAATGTGGTAATATGCGGCTGGGGACTTTTGTCGGGAATCCCAGCTAAATTGTACGGGTATGTTTCTTTTTTTTTAAACGGGACATCCTTTGTATTACTTAGTCTCATTAGGTACTGCCCTTTCCAAGTAGCCCAAGTGTGCACACATTGTGATGTACCACCCCTAGCTATTTGAGTCATTAACTGTTTCTTCAGTTTCCTATCAGGGTCCCGCTTTACCCAGGTGTGTAAGCCAAGGTTTCCACATCTGTTCTATTTTTTTTGCTGGCACGTGGGAGTCTGTGGAGAGCGTTTCATATCTATAACTGGAAGATCTTGTCGGACAGTTCTTTGTGTGAGGGGCAATAGGTCATTTTCCAGTGTCTAGCTAGAAGGTTTCTTGCTGCTAAAATGATAATTGAGATTGCTTTCTTCGCTTCTGTTTTCCACATATTCGGGGAGTGGTAGTACCATTTGAAGTTTGGAAGGCTCATTCCTCCCTCCCATACAGGCCTCTGGATGGTTTTAAGTGCAATACGAGACCTTTTCCCGTTCCATACAAACTTAGAGACCCAACATTGTAGCGTACTGAAGTACAGTTGCGGTATTCGTATGGGTAGGGCTTTGAACAGGTATTGTAACGTAGGTAATATAATCATCTTGGAAGAAGAAATCTTGCCTGTCCATGATATAAAGAGGGGTGTCTAGTCAGTTAATGGTTGTTTAAGTTCTGCTTGCAGTCTGCTGTAATTGGCTTTGAATAAGTCAGTGGGATTTTTTGTGAATGCTATGCCTAAAAAAGTGATATGATTGGTGCGCCAGTCATAATCATACAGTGTTTTTTAGCCTGCGCAAGGTGTCCGAGGGTATTTCCTTCCTTAGAGCTTGTGTCTTAGAAATATTCAAGTTGTCATATGAATGTTTGCTGTATGCTTTTAGTATGGTGTGGAAGTGTGGCAGAGAGGTTTCATGATCAGTCAGTGTTAAAAGTATCTCGTCTGCAAACAACATCAGTTTATATTTATATATATATATATTATATATTCATATTCCTTCTGGTGTATTTTGATGCCCGATATGGATTGGTGGTTCTGACGAGCGATGTCAGCGGTTCAAGCACCAGGACGTATAGGAGAGGCGAAAGTGGGCAGCCTTGCTGCGTGCCATTGGAAATAGAAAAAGGATCTGACAGGAACCCCGCATTCGCTACTCTTGTGTCAGGATCGGGACAGGGATCCAACATGCAGAGTACAAACAGGTGGTAGGTACGTATACCGGACCTTAGAATGGCCGGACTTAACGTAAGGAGTAAGTAGAGAATGGTCTAGGAACAAGCCGAGGTCGAGGGAACGAGAGGACAGGTAAGCGAGAGACAAGCCGAGTCAAAGGGTAACAGAGATAAACAGGGTAGTACAAACAAGCCGGGTCAGAACCAAAGAGACAACTAGAATACAAGAGCACTGAGTGACTAGACAGGCTAGAACCACGACAGGGCAATGAGCAGATGCCGAAAGCCTTACTTTATACCTTGATTCTAGAGGGTAATCACGCCCCCGACGAGTCCTGATTAGTGCTCGGGACTTGACTGACAGGTCGACCCGGGTTGGCGTCATGACGTCGACTACTGAGCGTCGCGTCATATAAGGAAGTGGATCCCTCGCGGTCGGCTTGTAAATGGCCGAGAGAACCGCGAGGAACGAAAGAAACAACCCCTCTGGGAGGATAAACGTCTAAGTCTCTCACCTCCTCTGAGGTAGAGACTACAGGTACCCTGACATCTTGTCATTGAAGAACTGTATAGTGCCTTAATGGTGTTAAGGAATTCTATGGGAAAGAAACATTTGTGGAAGACCGCCGTGAGAAAGCTCCAATTCAAGAGGTCAAAAGCTTTCTCTGCGTCTAATGACAAGAAAAGGCCTCCCGTATTCTGTTTCTGTAGATTATATAGTAAGTTTTAATAAATTCAACTTGATCTTCATTTATAATTGTGGGGAGGATTGTGGCGAGCCTGTTGGAGTACATTTTAGCTAGTAATTTAATGTCCGTACTTAAAAGCAAAATTGGGCGTAGGTTTTGTCCTTTGTTCGGGATCTTACCTGGTTTGGGGAGTGTAGCGACATGTGCTAAAAGCATCTCTGGTAGTATGGTTCCCATTGTAGTAATGTGTGTGAATGTGTATTTTAGATGCGGGAGAAGTGTGGGGGAGAAAGTTTTGTAATAATCATTTGTAAACCCATCAGGCCCTGGGGACTTGTCTGTGGACAATTGTAGTATTGCCGTGTGGAGTTCTTCATTTGTAATTGCTGTGAGATCGTATGTTTTTTGGTCAGCATTGAGGCTAGCGAGAGGGATGGGTTGAAGGAAGGTGTGGATTTCTTAGTTGGTAGGTTGGTGTAGTGTGGGGTCTGTATTTAGGTTATAGAGAGTACTATAGAAAGAGGCCAGTTTGTTGTTTATTGTTAGTGGGTTCCAAATCTTGTGATCACCCTTTGTGAGAATATATGGTATATTTTTGTTTATGCTTGTTTTTTACACAGTATGTTCGCTAATAGTCTGCCTGCCTTATTGCCTTGGGTGTAGTGCTGTATTTTTAGTTTTTTTTTTAAACTGTAGGCTGTTTTCTAGAGTTGCATGTCGCTGATACATTTAGTGATGCATTGTATGTAAGTTAGGAGAGGTGCCATTTTGTGTTGATAGTAGGTTTGTGTTTTGTTGCGCAGCTCTCTGAGCAATGACATGAGTTTCGTTTGAGATTGTGCTTTGATGTAAGCCGCTTTACTGATCAGTAATCCGTGAATAACCGTTTATGCACTTGCCATAGGGACACGAGTGTTATACTAGGGTCAGTGTTAGTGTGAAAGTAGTGTTTTAGTTCTTGAGCTATGTTTGAGACAAATTCCTGGTTGTGTCAGAGAAAATTGTTGAGGCGCCATTTGCTCCTGCCTTTGTATGCTTAACTGTCTGCCAGTACGAGAGTAATGGGTGAATAGTCGGGCCCTGTTAAATCTCCTATGGAGCATTTGTGCACCTGAGGCAACCATGATCTGGTTGTGAAAAATACATCAATTCGGGAATGGGTATTATGTATATGCGAATGGTATGAGTAGTCCTTGTCCACGGGATGTAATGTGCGCCATATATCGTAAAGCCCAAAATCATGTAGAAGCTTATTAATAACTAAGCAACTGGATTTAAGAGCGTTGAACCGTTGTGTATCAGGAGAGAGTGTCGTATCTAGTGTGGGGTCTAGTATGTGGTTAAGGTCTCCACACAAAATCGGCATACCCTGGTACCCATTGGAAGCCTTACGCAGAATATGTTGTAGGAATTGCTTTGGATTATCATTTGGAGCATACATATTCACAATTGTATATATCACACTATTCAGGCTGCAACTCAGTATAACATATCGACCCTTGCTGTCAGTGATGACCTTAATCAGTTCATACATCACAGCGTGATGTATCAATATACTAACACCTCTAGACTTAGTAGCATACATGGAGTGGTATTGGTTAGGGAAGTCTTTAAGCCCTAGGGAGGGGGTCTTAGAGAGTTTAAAATGAGTCTCTTGAAGGCATAAGACATCAGCCCCCCCTTTTTTTTCACTTCCGTTAGTAGTATCTGGCGCTTTTGGCGTGTATTAAGTCCCCTTACATTATGTGAATACAATTTCATTATGTTAGGGTGTGACAGAGTGTACAGGATGTAGTCGGGTAGGACAATGGCTGACGCCGTATAGTTCAAGATGGCAGTGGTTTGGACTATTTCCAGAGAGAGATGGTGTGGCGAAAGTAACCTCACCACTGGTACTTGGAGGGGCCTGCTTGCCAGCCTCTTGCCCCAGGATTATGGACCCTGCAAAAAGACATGTTAAATAGTGACTTCCATGGAAAAACTAAACCACTGAACCGATCTGGGTGATTTTTAGATATGTTGGTCACCCAGATCAGGGCTATTCGAGGATGTGACTCCTGTGGGATTTCCATGGATCTTGGGGATACTTTTGGGGTGTTTTTAAATTGTGTGTTTTTCTGTACCTGGAGATAGTTAATTATCTCTGAGATACAGAGGAGGAGTATGTTGAATGTATTGCTTGTCTGTGCCTCTTCCCCTTCCCCTTTTTCCTGTCCCATTGTTTCCCCAGCAGGGCATTATCCCAGGGACAGTGCCAGACCAGTTTAAACTGGCTGCTTTGTTCCTCTTCAATCTCCCAACAGCCCTTGCTATTGTCTGTGTAGCGGATGGCACTGGGCTGTCCTACAAAATTCATGTGAATGACTGTATTCATGCATATTGCCAGTTTCTATGTGTTGTAAAAGAAATGTATTCCTCTGGTTGTTCGGTAGAATCATTCGAATAAAGCAAGGGAATGAAACTACCGAACAACCAGACCTCCTTGTGTGAAGTGTGCCTTCAATTACCGGTTGCAACAATGTTGCAAACGGGTAATTAGCCATCCGTGCAGTGTGGTCTTTGTTCTCTGGGTGGCCGCCATTCGGGAAACGAACACGTGGCGGCGGCCATCTTAGACTACCGAACAGCGGTGTTTTGCTGTCGAGTGTCTGGAACTAAAATTGGACACTTGACTAGGCAAACACCGCTGAGACCTCCAGACTTCCAGTACTTCGTGGGGAAACTACCGAACGGCCCGCTGTTCGGTAGAAAGAACCCCACGAACTGGGGGATTCATTCGAATCCTCCCCAGGCTTCAGAACACAAGCAATTCACATGTTTTTATTCCCTTGTCTGTGACCGACCGCAGGGCCAAAATGCATGGAACTGTTTTCGGATACTTTACCCATGCGGTCGGTCAAATCTTTACCTGTTCATAACTCCCGAACCCCTGGTCCGATCTGGGTGATTTCTTTGTATGTTGCTCACCCAGATCAGGGCTATCAGAGGATACCATTAAAGTGGTATCCCTATGTTTAGGGGTACATCCAGGAACTGGGGGAATTTGGGTACAGTATAAGGGGATTATGATGTAAGTTGAGGGGAGGATCTGGAGGATCTGTGGCATTAAGCCTATTATCAGTGCCCCTTACCACCCCCAGACGAACGGGCTCTGCGAACGGTTCAATGGTACCATGAAGCAGATGCTCCGAACCTTCGCAGAGACCCACAAGGACTGGGAGCGATTCCTGACACATCTCCTGTTCGCATACCGGGAGGTGCCGCAGGAATCCACAGGGTTTTCCCCGTTTGAACTGCTGTTTGGGAGGAGGGTCAGAGGTCCCTTAGATCTTATTCGAGAGCATTGGGAGGGAGACCGGAGCGCAGATGGCACTCCCATCATACCATATGTGCTGGCCTTTCGAGACCACCTGGAAGCACTGACAAGGACGGTAAGGGAAAACCTTCAGGCAGCCCAGACCCGCCAACGCACGTGGTATGATCGGGGAGCCAGGGAAAGTGCTAATTTTAAAACCTGTCCGACATGACAAGTTGCAGGCCGCCTGGCAGGGACCATATAGGGTGGTGGAACAGAGATGTGACACCACCTATATCATAGGCCCCTGCACAGGGACTGGAGGGCGACGCATGCTCCATGTGAACATGATGAAGCCCTATCAGGAGCGCGCCGAGGAGGTAACCGCCATATGTGCGCCCAACACTGAGGAGTTTGACAGCTTCCCCTTCCTGATTTGCTGGGGGATGGGCAGTTGTCTGGGGATTTAGGGGAGGTTGCACTGGGAGATCGGCTGAGCCCACAGGAGCGGATCGAGGTACAGCGATTATTAGAGGAGAAACAAGACACGTTCTCTAATGTACCTGGATACACTCCTCTGGCTACCCACCGGGCCGAAACCCCAGGACAACTACCCATGCGCCAGACCCCCTACCGCATCCCAGAAGCGGTGAGGAAAAACATGCGCAAGGAGATCGATGAGATGCTCCAACTGGGGGTGATTCGAGCCCCCCGATAGCCCATGGGCCTCTCCTGTAGTCCTCGTGCCGAAGCGAGACGGTACGACTCGCTTCAGCGTGGACTATAGGAGATTAAACGAGAAAACCGTGTCAGACGCCTATCCTATGCCCCGGATAGACCAGTTACTGGACAGGATGGCCAGGGGCCAATACCTCACCACTATTGACTTATGTAAAGGATATTGGCAAATTCCCCTGGCCCCAGACGTCATCCTGAAGTCGGCCTTTGTCACCCCATTTGGCTTGTACCAGTTTAAGGTCATGCCATTTGGGATGAAAAACGCCCCAGCTACCTTCCAGAGGATGGTGGATTGACTTCTGGATGGATTCCAGGACTATACCTGTGCCTACCTGGACGATATTGCTATTTTTAGCAATACGTGGCAGGAACACTTGGCCCATATAGGAGCTGTGCTGGACAGGATAAGGGAAGCTGGTTTGACCCTGAAGCCGGCCAAGTGTAGTATAGGGATGGCTGAGGTGCAGTACCTGGGACATAGAGTGGGGTGCGGCAAACAGAAGCCCGAACCCGCCAAAGTAGAGGCCGTAGCCCAGTGGCCCACCCCTAGGACTAAGACCCAGGTTTTAGCGTTTCTAGGGACAGCGGGGTATTACAGGAAGTTTGTTCCCAATTATAGCGCCCTGGCCAAACCCCTCACTGACCTGACCCGTAAGAACCTTCCCCGCCAAGTAAACTGGACCCCGGAGTGTGAGCAGGCATTCCAACACCTGAAAAATGCACTGATAAATGCCCCTGTCTTGGCAGCTCCCAATCCAACTAAACGATTTCTTGTTCACACAGACGCTTCTATGTTTGGATTGGGGGCAGTACTGAGCCAAGTCGGGGCCGATGGCGGAGAACATCCCGTGGCTTACATCAGTCGCAAACTGTTACCTCGAGAAGTAAGCTACGCCGCCATCGAAAAGGAATGCCTGGCTGTGGTGTGGGCCCTAAAGAAACTGCAGCCCTATCTGTATGGACAGCCCTTTTCCTTGCTCACGGATCACAACCCGTTAGTATGGCTGAACCGGGTGGCTGGGGACAATGCTAGGCTGCTGCGCTGGAGCTTGGCGCTGCAGCCCTTTGATTTTAATATTCAGTACCGCCCGGGTAAGCAGAATGGAAATGCTGACGGGTTGTCAAGACAAACTGACCTGGAAAAATGATCCGTGAGCCCCCGGACATCCCCAAGCCGATCCGTGTGGGATCAGACTGTGTATGCCGCCTTGTGGGCAAGGGGGAGCAGTGTAGCGGATGGCAATGGGCTGTCCTACAAAATTCATGTGAATGACTGTATTCGTGCATATTGCCAGTTTCTATGTGTTGTAAAAGAAATGTATTCCTCTGGTTGTTCGGTAGAATCATTCGAATAAAGCAAGGGAATGAAACTACCTCACAACCTCCAATGCCTCCCATAGCAGACCAGGGCCATCGTAGTCACTGCCCTCTGGCCTCTCACCCTCAGCCATCCAGGGGGACCTCTGGACCAAGTACCACCGTAGTGACCGGTAGGCCTCATCCAGCCACAGTTCTTTCCTGATCAACCGCTGAAGTTCCAGGACCCACTCTCCCAGGGGCAGACACCCGCCGCTGGTTTCTGACTGCGCTCTTCTTCGCTTGGGAGGCTCTCTCCCCATAAGCCTCGTGTCCACTACAAGGCCTCGTGCCAGAGATCTCGCCGTATCCCATCTCTCCAGGCCAGCTCCTCCTCAGCTGAAATAGGGCCACACTCCTGGGCCAAGGCATTTTGTAGTCTCCAGAGGAACTCTTCCTAATAGGGTGACGTTGCCCGGGGGCTAGCATGCTCCAACCCCACGAGTGCTAGTGTTGCCCTCAATTATAGCTGCATATGATACCGGTGTCTCCGTGCTGCTTCTCCGAGTGCTAGGACGCCATCCCGCCGCTGCCACCAAATGTGACGGACCGCCGGCACTCCAACCGAGTACCTCCGCCAATCGATGCTCCTAGTGCTTTTCGAGGGCTCCAAGCACTCCACCAGACACCATAAGTACTGCAGACCCCACTTCCAGCGATGCAGCTGCGCCGGGGTCCTTCACCCACCCTGGACCCAAGACCAGGGTCCAGCTTCCAGTAGACAGATCTCTCCTACATTGGACAGCGTAGTAAGAACAAGCTCTTACATGAGCTAGTAAATATACCATGGGAAGTATAGTGATTATAGCAATCCCCAGAGTGTAGCTTTTCAATCCCCCAAATATGAGCCAAGACTTCATGAAGGGGTAAGCAGGTCTGTTTAATACAAGCCAGCACTTACAATTTATACATACATTTTAACTCCCAACAGCCTCATTTACATGCAATAGGTTACAAAGAGCACTATAGTACAAGGAAGAGTGTGGTCAGGCAATAGCAAGGGCTGATGGGAGATTGAGGAGGGACAAAGCAGCCAGTTTAAACTGGTCTGGCAGTGTCCCTGGGAAAACACCCTGCTGGGGAAACAATGGGACAGGAAAAAGGGGGAGGGGAAGAGGTACAGACAAGCAATACATTCAACATACTCCTGCTCTGTGTCTCAGAGATAATTAATTGTCTCCAGGTACAGAAAAACACACAATTTACAAACATCCCAAGAGTCACATCCTCGGATAGCCCTGATCTGGGTGACCAACATATCCAAAAATCACCCAGATCGGTTCAGTGATTTGGTTTTTCAATGGAAGTCACTTTTAAACATGTCTTTTTGCAGGGCCCATAATCCTGGGGCAAGAGGCTGGCAAGCAGGCCCCTTCAAGTACCAGTGGTGAGGTTACTTTCCCCACAGATGGACTCAGCATGTCTGCATACAGTGCACATATGAGAGATCGATCAAGGAGTAAGGATAACCAAGGGAAGGATTGGAGCTGGGGTTTAGGATCAACTACATACAGTAATGCCCGGATGGTGGGCTCGGTGCTTAAGAAATGCACCTCGGGGTTAGTGAGCATGGGACAAACGCCCATTGATGTGACTTCACGGGCTCCTCCATATGCCTATAGACTGGTACTTAAGCTGTGGGGTAGGGGTTTCTCTCCAGTCAGGTCTAAACATGGTCCTGATGGTAAAGCATAATGGCGCCTGAGATGAGAGACTCGTGCGTCCACTGTAGGATGACCTGAGGGGCATGGGGGCATCATGGCAAGTGGCGATCTCCAAAGGTGGATTGGAGTAAGGGTGCAGATGAAAAGGGAGATATGAGCTCAAAAGGGGTGGTGAGTCAGAATATATCATTGGGTGAGTACAACATTCCATAAACTTTAAGCAGTACTATAGGGTCCCTATATGTTACATTTGTAACAGAGAATGGCTCTCACAGGAGCATAGAGGTGAAATAATGTATATAGTCCTTCCCATTTAATTGTTAAGGTGCTCACAGATTGGGAAATTATTGAACGGGAGTTTTTGGTTTTTTTTTTTAGACCCGTAGTTCAGGGATTAACTTGAGAGTGATCGTCTTAATATACCTTCGATAGGGTGGGTGTGACTCGGGAAATTCAGATACTAAGAACCGAATAGGCTACACACAGTTAGATATCTAAAGCATAAACGATCCTGAAGGTGGTTGGATTGTGTGTACATTACCAGTCTCCGGTATTGCAGGCATGAAAGGCCATGAGGTTGATGCAGGAAAGTTCATGAATTGGTCACTTGTCTCCATTCAGGAGGTATTTTAGCACTTCCCATTGGTTTCTCCATGGGTGGTGGTAAAGATAGACCCCACAGCTGAATTTGCCTCTCTACCTCTTCTGGTGTCATAATGATCATGGTGGTTCCATTGCAGGTCAGATGAGTTCAAGGGGGTATCCCCACCGGTATATTATGTTGTTTGCCCAAAGGGCGCTTGTTACAGGTTGGAACACTTTTCTGCATCACAGCATCTCTGCTGATAAGTCTGGGAAGACTTTGATCTGCGCAAATTTAGTAGGTAAGTCCTTCATCACTCTGCTCTGCTTAAGGAGTACTTCTTTAACGTGGTAGTAGTGTACACAGAGCACGACGTCTCAATATGCCGAGTCCGGGATGTGTTTAGGCTTTGGCACTCTGTGCACCCAGTCCAGAAGCAGCATGTCGGTATGAATGTCTGGCACCAGGGAGCTGACGAATTTGGTAAGGTAGGCTGGGAGGTTGTGAATTGTAACCGATTCAGGGATGTCTCGGCTGCGCAAATTTTTCCTGAGGGCGCGGTCTTCAGTATCCATTATTTTGCTTTCCATTTTGCAGATGGTAGATTTCAGGATTTGCACTTGCGTCTCCAGAGCATTATGGGTCTCCGCATGCACCTCCATTTTCTCCTCCACGTGCACCCAGGTCGCCTATATCCCCTATGATGCCTTCCAAGCCTTTGGACCAGCCAGCAATCAGCTTCTGGAACAGTGAGTTAAGTTGATCCATAATGAATTGCTGTGTCACTTCCTCCTCCACGGCCGTTTAGTCCATTTCCAGGATCGGGCTGCAGCTGTCTGAATCTTCCCTGCCATCTTGCAGAGAGGGCCGCGCTGCTTGTTTCACCGACGGTGTATTGAGGCAAAAAAAATTATGTTTTTCGTCTTTGAGGCTGTGTCTCTTCTATTTAGAGTGAGACATTCTTGGTTTGGAGGTCTTAGAATTGCAATTAGTGCCAATAAGTCGCTTTTCAAAGGAGCCCAAATGCCGGAGCAAAAAATTAAGCAGCCATCGTGCTCGGCTGGTAGCCACGCCCCCCTACTTTTATTTTTTAATGGATAGACAGCTTCAATCAATAATCTTCAATTGACATTAAGCAAAATTAGTTTTAACTGATTTTGCTCTTTTAGAAAAGCTGAACCTTTGTGAATTGATCACAAAGCGGAATGTATAATGTATTAAACATTATTTAAATATTTAGCTTTTACAGCATTTCTTGCAGCAAAATAAAGTCAGCAGAAAAATTACCTTTATTATTATTATGTCAAGCAGGACATATTTCAGGTATTCAGGTAAGTGCATGGTTAATAAAATGTTTTATTTTATTTTTTTATTTATTTACTTATAAGTAACAAGCAAGAAACAGCAATTATTGCTTGGCTTTAAGTTAACTTGCCATCGTGGACAAACATATTTTTCTTTAACTAGGCTAATTTTATCTGGGAAGTGAGTAATATGATGTTTACATTTTTGGTTCAAACTACATAGTTTTGCTAAAATAAATTCCAGTAATGTATATTATTACAGGGGTATTCATGTTTTAGAAATGACACAGCAAAGAGAGGAGGAGGCGTTGTTATTTATGTTATCAAGTCCATAAAATGTACTCCTTTAACCTCCCTGGCTGTAATCCTGAGCGGGGTTAATTTTCAGTACCAAAAGAGGTAACCCCGAACCCCGCTCGGGATTACACTGTAGTATCACTTACCTTGTCCCTACGAGCCCCTGATGTCCTCCCTCAGTGTCCTCCTCCCAATGCCAGCATCTGTCTTCCGGATTCCCTTTCCCTGCGAGCACCGCCTGGCCGAACCAGGAAGGAAATAAATAAATTAAAAAGTACAGATACACACAATACATTTTAATGCATTATAATTATTTATCATATTATAATTTGTGATTTTGTGTTTCAAACTTTATCATACCCGGGATGTCTACTAGACTCTTGTTTGGACAGCTTTAAGTGAGTTATTCCTAAGAATTACA
Source organism: Pelobates fuscus (assembly GCF_036172605.1). Taxonomy (NCBI): domain Eukaryota; kingdom Metazoa; phylum Chordata; class Amphibia; order Anura; family Pelobatidae; genus Pelobates; species Pelobates fuscus. Next base: position 141,636,399 of record NC_086320.1, read on the forward strand.
AGCCTACAATATGAAACAACAAATTTACATACAAAACAATGTACCACTTTCACATTCAAAAATACTGATATAATCAGACAGCCAGTGAGGTTAACAAACTACAATTTGATTTCCTTTCTGGCACAATTGAGATCCCTTTCAGTAAAACTATAATTGTTGCTGGAATATACTGCCCACCTAGCTCTTCGTCTTCGGTGCACTCCCTTTCTGACATAGCCCAACTACTTAGTGAAACTGTAGCTCAAAACCAAAAAAGTGAACTGTTGGTTTTTGGAGATTTAGAAACATAGAAACATAGAATGTGACGGCAGATAAGAACCATTCGGCCCATCTAGTCTGCCCAGTTTTCTAAATACTTTCATTAGTCCCTGGCATTATCTTATAGTTAGGATAGCCTTATGCCTATCCCACGCATGCTTAAACTCCTTTACTGTGTTAACCTCTACCACTTCAGCTGGAAGGCTATTCCATGCATCCACTACCCTCTCAGTAAAGTAATACTTCCTGATATTATTTTTAAACCTTTGTCCCTCTAATTTTAGACTATGTCCTCTTGTTGTGGTAGTTTTTCTTCTTTTAAATATAGTCTCCTCCTTTACTGTGTTGATTCCCTTTATGTATTTAAATGTTTCTATCATATCCCCCCTGTCTCGTCTTTCCACCAAGCTATACATGTTAAGATCCTTTAACCTTTCCTGGTAAGTTTTATCCTGCAATCCATGAACCAGTTTAGTAGCCCTTCTTTGAACTCTCTCTAAGGTATCAATATCCTTCTGAAGATATGGTCTCCAGTACTGTGTACAGTACTCCAAGTGAGGTCTCACCAGTGTTCTGTACAATGGCATGAGCACTTCCCTCTTTCTACTGCTAATACCTCTCCCTATACAACCAAGCATTCTGCTAGCATTTCCTGCTGCTCTATTACATTGTCTGCCTACCTTTAAGTCCTCAGAAATAATCATCCCTAAATCCCTTTCCTCAGATGTTGAGGTTAGGACTCTATCAAATATTCTGTACTCTGCCCTTGGGGTTTTACGTCCAAGATGCATTATCTTGCACTTATCCACATTAAATGTCAGTTGCCACAACTCTGATCATTTTTCTAGTTTACCTAAATCATTTGCCATTTGGCTTATCCCTCCTGGAACATCAACCCTGTTACATATCTTAGTATCATCTGCAAAAAGACACACCTTACCATCAAGACCTTCTGCAATATCACTAATACAAATATTAAAGAGAATGGGTCCAAGTACAGATCCCTGAGGTACCCCACTGGTGACAAGCCCAAGCTTCGAATATACTCCATTGACTACAACCCTCTGTTGCCTGTCACTCAGCCACTGCCTTACCCATTCAACAATATTGGAATCCAAACTCAAAGATTGCAGTTTATTGATAAGTCTTATATGTGCAACAGTGTCAAAAGCCTTACTGAAATCTAGGTAAGCAATGTCTACTGCACCACCCTGATCTATAATTTTAGTTACCCAATCAAAAAAATCAATAAGATTAGTTTGGCATGATCTCCCTGAAGTAAACCCATGTTGTCTCTGATCTTGATATCCATGTGTTTTTAGATGTTCAACAATCCTATCCTTTAACATGGTTTCCATCACTTTCCCCACTACTGAAGTAAGGCTTACTGGCCTATAGTTGCCCGACTCCTCCCTATTACCTTTCTTGTGAATGGGCACAACATTCACTAACTTCCAATCTTCTGGGACTACTCTTGTTAACAATGATTGGTTAAATACATCTGTTAATGGTTTTGCTAGTACACCACTAAGCTCTTTTAATAGCTTTGGGTGTATTCCATCAGGTCCCATTGACTTATTTGTCTTTACTTTTGACATTTGAAATAGAACCTCTTCCTCTGTAAACTCACGTGTAATAAATGACTAATTTATCCTTTTTTTTTAACGGAGGTCCCTTTCCTTCATTTTCAGCTGTAAATACCGAATATTTTAATATTGATTGGCTGAATCCTAAAAATAATAAATCAAGTACAGTGTTTAAGCCTTTGCAGCTAACACAATACATTTCCTTCCCAATTCGCATTAATATTAAAAGCCAGAACCATACCTTGCTAGATTGTATTCTCTCCAGTTGTCCTGACAGAATCCAGGAGGCGGGCATTCTCCCTAACAGTTTCAGTGACCACTGTCTAATGTACTGCATATGCAAAATAAAGGCCACTAAATCCCCTCCTAAGATTATAACCAGCAGGTCTATTAAAAATGTAATATTGAATCCTTTTTAAACGATCTCAAAAACATAACATGGCGCAGATTGAGTCTAATACCAGATCTAGCTCTTGCGTGTTTGGAATTTGCATGCCCCTCTGCGTAAAGTGCGAATTAAAAGGGACATATCTGCCCTGGGTTACAGCCTCATTACAACCTCATTCAACCTCATTCAAATGTATCAGTTTAGAGATTCATTGTGGTCAACGTTCAAGTGTACTGGCTCCATGAACGATCACTGTGCCTACAGACAATAGCGAAATGCATGCACAAAACAAACAAAAATGGCAAAGGCCCAACATTTCAGTGAAAATCTGAACAACAACATTATCAAACCTGTAGCAGATCCTTACAAGTCCCTGGTGGCTGTGAAGCAAGCAAGGGAATTACAGTTTAATCCTCTATTCGTTTCATTTTCCTCCGTTCGCATGGTTTACGTGAATCCGCTGTGTAAAGTATAGGTGGCCGCCATTTCGGGACTTTTACACGTGTTCGCGGCCATCTTGTACACGAACAGCGGTGTTTGCCAGCAACCGTCTGGAACTAAAATCGGCTACGCTACCAGGCGAACACCGCTGGGACCTCCATAACATCAGGGATTCGTGCCAGAACTACCGAACACCCTGCCGTTCGGTAGAAAGACTTAATCAAGCATGGGGATTTAAGCGAACACCGAGATTCGGCTAGATGGCACGAATTTCATGTACTTTTACCGTACGAACGGCGACCGACCGCAAGGCCAAAACTCATGGAACTATTTTCGGCTAGCTGGTCTGTGCGGTCGGTCAAAACTTGGGAACTCTGTATCTCCCGAACCATTTGTCCGAATTGACTGATTTTCGGTATGTTAGTCCCCTGAACAAGGGCTAGCTGGGGATACCAAATGTTTTTGGGGTATATCCAGAAACTGTGTGATTTACTGTACCCACTAATTATGTTAACTGGTTATCTAAGGGGAGGGGATGTGTGGGTTGTAACCTGTACAGGATTGGTGATTTAATGCCTCCCCCTGGGTGTGTTCTTACTGTATGTAATTCTAATAAAAAGCAGGCTGTGTGTTCCAGTCCTCAGTTCTTCTTGACCCTTCAAAACGTAGCCTCGTCTCGTTCTTGGAAGGGGATTATTTGGGAATATTACTCTGCTCTGTTTCAGCTGAACCTGACTCTCACTCTGGATATCGTGGATGGGATTACGCCAGCTCTACTTCTCCACAGCAGCTTGCAGGGAAAAGGACGTCTCCAACGGCAGATACCCTCTCTCTACATGGGTAGCCGTTACAAAACCCAAGAAACTTTTGGAAAATCATGAATAGCATAGAAGCCCCCACAATCCACTCACAACCCTCCACTGTCAAAATCAACAACCAAACACTGCAACACCCCCTAGATGTAGCAAATGCCTTTCATAATTATTTTGTTGGATGTGCTACCACCCTGGTTGCTAAGATAACAAATGACACTCATTTTCAGACCACAAATAAAGATCAGGCCCTGCCAAATCTTCAAAATCCTCATATACAGAAATTATATTTTAATTTCCCTGTTAGTGTCATTAATAAACAGCTTATTAATTTAAAAATGAAAAACCAGTGTGGACCAGATCAAATCCCAGCATGTTGCTGAAGCTCAGTCCACCAGCAATTGCTTAACCTATCACTACTATTATCAATGAATCCCTGGTGTCATACCCATACCCAAACTTTGGAAGACTGCAAAAGTTGCACCTATCCATAAAAATTGTGACAATACTTTGGTATCTATCGCCCGATATCATTGCTCCCAGCATTGTCAAAAATCTTGGAAAAATGCGTCCACATGCAACTATGTGAATATTATCAACTATCAAATTATTTGACCCCTGTTCAATCAGGCTTTTGTCCAAATCACTAAACTTCAACTGCCCTCTTAAAAGTTTTCAATGATATCCAATTGGCATGGAACAAGGAGACTTAACTGGAGCAATTTTCCTTGATTTTGCCAAAGCCTTTGACACAGTAGAACATGGCATTCATTTGCAAAAATGTAAAAACTCAGGCATTTGTGATCGTCCGCTAACCTGATCGTATGTTTCAGACTGATTGCAATATGTGTACAATTTCATTATTACCACATAAAAGAGGAATTCTTGGGTGCAGTGCGCATGTCTGGCCTCTTGGGGAATATAAAAGCATGAACGTCTTCCAAGACATTTCAGCCCACATGAAGAGAAGGCATAGGGAGTTCCAACCTTTCACATCGGAGTTGCATCGCAGAGGGATAAAGTACAGATGGGGATTCCCAGTTAGGGTACTTTTCCATATAGATGGACAAAATGTCATCATCATGTCGCCCAGAGACACCAGATATGAGTGGCAACTGTCAAAGTACGCTAGCAGGGTTCTGCAGGGCACACGCTGAAGGCCTGAAACACTCGCTTTAAGGACACTGACTGCTATTAGCTTACACTGGAAAACTTTTTTTCTTTGTAAAAGCACGCTACAGAGACACCAGATATGAGTGGCAACTGTCAAAGTACGCTGGCAGGGTTCTGCAGGTCACACGCTGAAGGAAGGCCTGACACACCCGCTTTAAGGACACTGACTGCTATTAGCTTACACTGGAAAACTGTTTTTCTTTGTAAAACCACGCTACAGAGACACCAGATATGAGTGGTGGCACTGGGCAAATGGGCACAGTATCCACTGAGCCTGAGCCTGACAGAAGCTGGCAGAAAACTAACTGCTCTTCTTCAATCTATTACAGTGAAAAAAAAATGTTGGTTTTAAATGCAAGCTTAAGCTATTGTGACACCAGCAGTGAGTGAGTGGTGGCACTGGGCAAATGGGCACAGTATGCACTGTGAGCCTGACACAGAAGCTGGCAGGCAGGCAACTGCAATTACATTACACACACAAAAAAAAAAAGCAGACTGATGTTCTAGCCCTAAAAATGGCTTTTTGGGGTGCTGTTCTTACAGCAGAGATCAGATGAGTCCTTCAGGATTGTAGTGGACACTGAATACCCTAGCCTAGCTATCAATTTTCCTATCTAATCAGCAGCAGCTACACTTTCCCTCCTCTCACTAAGCATGCAGCTTCAGAATGAATCTAAAATGGATGCTGGGAGGGAGGTGGGAGGGTGTGGAAGGGAGGGTCTGCTGCTGATTTGCTGGAATGTGTCTGCTGACCGGGTCAAAGTTTGCTCAATTATGACGAAAAGGGGGCGGATCGAACGCGAACACGCGGTGGCGAACGCGAACACGCTATGTTTGCCGGGAACTATTCGCCAGCGAACAGTTCGGTACATCACTAATCTCAGTCTACAGAAGACAAAACTGATTTTTAAAATAGAGAACGTTACCTGTGCTCTGGCCTTAATCCCCATGTGCATTTAAACAAAAAGGAGGCTCTTTAGTTTAATTCCAATGGCCATTTGAATATATAAGCTCACCAGCCACGTCAAGGCAAGCCTCAATAAGTGAGTTCCTACACTAGCCATTAGATATGCTGATATCAGCTAAGAATCTCCAGTGAGACAGGAAGGGGTATTTTATAAACCCTTTAACATTTAACCCTTTATAGGGCTTCTACACATAAATAAACTTTGCTGATATCAGACAAAGTGAGACTTATATATTCAAATGGCCATTGGAATTAAACTAAAGAGCCTCCTTTTTGTTTACATGCACATGGGGATTTAGGCCAGAGCGCAGGTAACGTTCTCTTTGTTTTTACTATGTATTTTAAGCTGTTGGATACTAAGCTACTGCTGCTGTAAGCGCGGTGCTTTATCTTTGAGTTTTAAAATAGAGTTTGTGACTGACAGCCTGGCACCCTGACCGGGTACCTCCATCAATCGCTGCTTCCTAGTAATCCTTAGGTACCATAAGCACCGCACCAGACACCATAACCACCGTACAACCCAACAAACCGCTGCAGCTTGGTCCAGAGTTAAGTCCAGAGAGCATAGCAGGAACAGAGCTAGTGATTATACTCAGGGGAGTATTGTGATATAACAATCCCCAGAGTGTATGTAGGTCTCCAATCCCCCAAACATGAGCCAAGACTTCATGAAGGAGTAATGCCTTTTATGCACGTCCCCAATAAAGGTGTACGCCCACATGGACATTGTTGGGGACAGGGACACAAAGCTTACAAACCAATCAGAACAGTAATTAAATGTAAGATGTCTCGAACACTCCCTACTCCAAGAGTATGCGTGACGTAGTTGTGGTGGTGAAAGGGTTAAAGTTCATGATTTGTCTGCATTAGACCAGAAATAATTACAAAATCCCCCTTTAACACCACCCACACTTAAACATAATAAAATAACTATTACTATTTTAACGCTGGCAGCACCAAGACAATTTATAAATGGGGTGCTTTGGTCCTCCAAGTAAATCAGTAATAAAACCCACCAAATATTACTTAGCACAATATTTAAGGAACTGCAAAAATACTAATTAGGATCTTCAGGTAACGTGATTCTTAACCAGACAAAGGCAGAACTTAATACATGAATGTTTATTATGAGCAAAAAATAGTCACAGTACATATCAAAATATATGATAAACAAATTATTTACACCAACAACAGATAAAAACAAAAAGGATAAAATACAGAAGTCCTAATTACTCACTTAGGTTTTCAAAAGTGCAACTTTGGTCCAGGGGGTCTCTGGCAAGGAAAGATGGTGACTTACTTAGAATTAGATTCTGACCCCCAAGCAATACACTAGCACCCTTCAGGATCATTAGAGATATACCCTGTGGATTACCACGCTTCACCCAGAGGTGGAGTTAAGGTAGAGATACTAAGTGAGATACTAAGTGACCACCCTGTGGGGTCAAGACCCATATCAATCCAAATGGAAACATTTGGTTCTATCTTCTCTTATGTACCTGTCACAGAAATAATAATTGCATCTACAAATTTGTTATTATTTTCCCATGTAGCACGCCCCACCCGCGATCCAATACGACAGACATCACAATTCCTGCCACACGGTTTAAGTTGTGCAACTCATGTGTAGGCGTAATTAAAAGATTGGGCTTGTCCCATTCCAAATATAATAAAAATTAGGCTTAATTATTAAGCTGTGGGTAAGTATTAATGTTTCTCTTGAATATGATACTGGAACACAAGGGTCTTCATGAAACTAATACCATTACCATAGCAAAGGATTAACCTATCATTTACAAGGTACATGCCAAATGGATGAAGAGACATTCAGACTTTTCCCAAGTGTAGAACCTCACACCTTGCAGAGCCTTGATTACTTCACATCCATGTGGTAAAATCCTTTTCACATTGCTATGCCATTCATACTACCCCTTCTGTCATCTGACCTCTGTGGGGTGCCTCAGCTTCAAAAGATGAAACCCCTTTTGAACTAATCAATACCCTCTCTGCCATTTACTACACAAATTACATTAAATGATAATATTCCATAGTGTAATAATAAATTATGCACCCTTGCCGTGACATACTACACTCCCATAACAAACATACAATTCCTCCCCTCTGCCTGTGAGATAATTGAGTCAGATACTTTACTAACCCAATTATCTCCAGGCAGAAAAACACATATTTTACAAAACCCCAAAGGTACCAAAACACAACATATCCCCATAAATGTTACATCCCCTGATAGCCCTGATCCCGGTGAACAACATATACAAAAATCACCCAGATCAATTCAGGGGTTCAGGAATTTCCTAGAAGTCTTATTTTTGAACGACCAAGCACATGGTCCCATGCCCAAAACAATTCCAGAGAATTAGTGCGGTCCGTCTCTCTGTCTGGAGTACAAAAGTACATACTTCACATGAACAGAGCCTTTTAAAGTGCATTGGGCCCATATTGCAGGGCCCATAGTCCTGAGTCAAGAGGCTGGCCAGCAGGCCCCTCCAAGAACCAGTGACGAGGTTACTTTCATCACAGAGTTACATTGCCTCAGATACCTACAGACAAATAAAAGAGTTTGGAACATGACATATTGGCAGAGGAGATATCGGAGGAATTCAAATCTATGTCATCTGGGAATGCCCCTGGTCCTGATGGATTTACAATCTTATATTATAAAACCTTTCCTGAAATTCTAATTCCACATATGATACATTTATTTAATTCATATAAGACCGGAGGGAAGATGCCAGATGAGTCCCTGTGTGCACAGATAGTCGCCTTACCAAAACCAGGTAAAACTCCAGATAGATGTCCTCATTTCAGAACTCTCTCTCCTATCAATAATGATTCAAAGATACTCTAAGGTTTTAGCAAATAGATTGGCTAAATTGATTCCGTTAATCATCAATAAGGATCAAGTAGGTTTTGTACCAGGTAGACAGGCACCAGACGAAACGAGGAGATTTATTATCTTAATACAGCATGTAAATTTGTTTAGGATGCCATCCCTGCTTCTATCTTTGGACACGTAGAAGGCGTTTAATTTAATGTTTCCTCATCCTTTATAAATGCAATTGCGGCACTGTATTGCAACCCCACAGCCCATGTCAATGCTTCTGGTTTCAGGTCTGAGACTTTTTCTTTAACTAATGGAACTAGACAGGGGTGCCCTCTATCCCCCTATTTATTCGTCCTCACTATCGAACCCCTGGCAGAGCTAATCAGATTGAATCCAGAAATAGAAGGTATAAGGATCTGTGAATCAATTCACAAGATAGGATTGTTTGCTGACGGTATTATTTTAGCAATTAAAAACCCGAAACATTCCTTAAAACATTTGAAAACATATTACATCAGTTTGGAGAGGTATCATTTTACAAACTCAATGAATCCTTTTCACATCAGTCACTTAAACCTTATGGCCCGAAAGAGTTCATATTCATACGATTGGAGAAATGATTTTATAGAATACCTGGGTATTAGTTTGTATAAAAATGTGACAAAAATGCATACTCACAATTTGAACAAGGCGTGGCCCAGTTTACAGAAGAAGATGGAGAGATGGTGCGGTATGGAGCTCTCATGGTTGGGTAGGATTGTGTCTGTTAAGATGACAATTCTCTCAAAAATGTTGTACTATTTTAGGACCATACCACTGGCAATCCCGTTATCTTTTTTTCAAAAAGAAATTCAGCAATTTTAAAGTTTATTTGTAACAAGAAGTCATGTAGAATTAAAATGACTACCTTACAACATAATAAATCCAACTGTGGTATTGGTATACTTGATATTCGTGAATATTTTTTTGCTACCAGTCCCGCCATTGCTGTTAGTTTTAATAAGAAAGTTTTCCCGGAATTACGAGGGTCGATAGAATAATAATAGGCCACATCCTAATTGCAGCCACCTCATGTCTACCTCGATACTGGAAGTTCAAAAATGTACCTACTCGTAAAGAAGTATTGAGCATGGTTTTCGATATTAAGGCAAACGAAATGTCGTTCAGAAAAAATAAACATCTATTTACAAACCTTCAACATATTTGGTACAAATGGGAGGAAGACATTAAAATAATTTACTGCTTATAGAATACATAGTTTGTTAAGTTCAAATGATATATAACTAAAGTTTTGTACAACATTCCATGTGTTTACTAATATGGATGGATCCGCTTTCCTATTTCCAAGTTCCCTCTTCCTGTCCAACCCCGAATAGTATGTTTGACTATTCTTTATTATTTGCTGTAAAACATTATAACTTTCTTAAAAATGATTTGAAAAGAATACTGCATTTTGCTATTAAATTGTTTAAATGTTCCTTTAATTACTAGCAGCATTTCATCTACCATAAAGCTTATTTTACTCATTATAGTTGTGTTAGTATAGCACACAATGAGAACATTAAAACCACTGACAAATGAATTGAATAACATTGATTATATAGTAACAATGACACCTGGGATATATTAGGCAACAAGTGAACAGTCAGTTCTTGAATTCCATGTGTTGGAAGCATCAAAAAATGGGCAAGAAAGAGGGGCGTGGCCTGGCAGCTCGAGGATATGGTCGTGTGAGCTGTCAGCTCCAGCGAGGGTACGCAATCAACAGCAAATAGAAGAGCTATACTGACCTGAACCAACGTTTACACACTACCATCCGACGCCCGAGATAGCCATGGCACAAAGGGCAACCAAAAAAACCAAAATGCGCCCAGCAACCATGCAAATCGCGGCCTTAACACCTCCGCGACGGACCTCTCAAAATGGCGCCGGCGGCCCAACATCGCCTACGGCGCGCTCAGATAGGAGCAACAGCACCTCCATTTCACTGGGGAATGCCATACCAGCGTCTGAAACGACACTCCAAAGAATGCTGCAAGATCTACAGCAATCTCTCCAGGCAGACTTCTCCAAGCTTGCCCGTGATGTGAGGGTAGATATCCAGGCTATTGGGGAACGCACCTCCTTACTAGAGGATAAGTCTGAAGAAATGATTACAGCTCACAATACCCTTGCAGGAGCATATGACTCCATGGAAGAAAAAATTGCCTTTCTAACAGCAAAAGTAGCCGATCAGGAAGATCGAGACCGTCGTAATAATATACGTATCAGAGGGGTGTCTGAGGAAATAGGCCCGGCAGACCTGAGGGAATATACTTTCACCCTCTTTAAAACACTCTGCCCCAAACTCACAGACCGGGATCTCTGCTTGGACCGGGTGCACAGGCTGCCGAAACCCACATTTCTAGCACCCTCTGTACCCAGAGATGTCATCACCCGGGTACACCACTTTGTCTCCAAAGAAAACATCATGCACGCAGCGCGAATCGCTAGTGACATACCAGCACAATATGCAGGGATTAAAATGTTTGTGGATTTATCTGCAGCGACACTAATGAAACGTAAAGAATTTATGGCAATCACCAAAGCATTAAGAGACTCCGAGATATCATACAAATGGGGTTACCCCACACGTCTCATTGTCAAGAAAAATGGTATAGAACACCAGATCAGATCCATGACGGAAGGGACGAAACTACTGAAAGATTGGGACATTGCTATTGAATACCCAGACGATAATACTTCTGCTAAAATCACTCACAAATCACCAACGAAGATCACTAAGGACTGGATTCATATGGCGAGAAACAAATGAGACTTTGGCTCCCGCTGGCTGACAAGTGCAGCCCTGACCCTCTAAAACGAAGACCCGTGGTGACACGTGAGGAGGTCGAATGATACTTGTATACATACATGCTTTATGTTATCTGTGAGTTAAGGTGTTTAACATGTTATTATATTTGCCCTTTGTAAAGTACTTTTGGTTGATGGGCAACACTGTTAAATGATCTTTCCTTGAAACTATTCCCCCTGAGGGTGCTAAGCTTAACGGCTGTTTCCAAGTAGCAGCTAGATGTAACTATAGCCGAATGCACACTAAGAGTTAAGATGGTCAAGTATAAATAATTTAAACTTACCCTCCCCCATTCTGGCTCCATAGGGCCGAAACTTTCTAATCGGACACTGGACTCCATGTCCTGGTTTGTCCTTATGTATATAGTTGCCTTAGGGCACCATGTTTTTTCCATACACCCCACATTCCTTACCCCCATGTCACGATCTATATTATCATATGTCATCAGGGACAGATATCCATTACGCAATGTTCTGTTTAAGTGTATATGCATAAGTAAAGGGTTACTAACACAGCATGTCAGACAGACGCACCCAAACTTAAAAATGGGTGGCGTTATGACGCCCTTGATATAAGCACCTATAATGTTCTGAGCTATTGGAGCCGCTCAGAGGTATCTATGGCTAAGCTCCACGCAGGCACAAATGTCAAGCACAGTAATCTGCCCAAATGGGCAAAAGGCCTGAACTCACAAGAGGAGACTGGCCTTGGCTGAAGCAAAAAAAAATGAGAGCAAATATAGCCTTCTATCAAGAAACCCATTTTTTGAAAACTAACATGCCTAAATTTTACTCCAAATCATTCCCGGTAAATTTTCACACTGGATATACTAAAAAGAAAAGAGGGGTGTCGATATTGGTACACAAAGATGTAGTTTTCTTGCTCCAAAAAACTGTGAGAGATAAGGACGGTAGATTCCTCCTCATACAATGCTGCATAAATAACGAACCATACACATTGTTGAATGTATATGGTCCACACGAGAATCAAATAGATTTTGCAAATAAAATAATTTACAAACCTTCAACATATTTGGTACAAATGGGAGGAAGACATTAAAATAATTTACTGCTTATAGAATACATAGTTTGTTAAGTTCAAATGATATATAACTAAAGTTTTGTACAACATTCCATGTGTTTACTAATATGGATGGATCCGCTTTCCTATTTCCAAGTTCCCTCTTCCTGTCCAACCCCGAATAGTATGTTTGACTATTCTTTATTATTTGCTGTAAAACATTATAACTTTCTTAAAAATGATTTGAAAAGAATACTGCATTTTGCTATTAAATTGTTTAAATGTTCCTTTAATTACTAGCAGCATTTCATCTACCATAAAGCTTATTTTACTCATTATAGTTGTGTTAGTATAGCACACAATGAGAACATTAAAACCACTGACAAATGAATTGAATAACATTGATTATATAGTAACAATGACACCTGGGATATATTAGGCAACAAGTGAACAGTCAGTTCTTGAATTCCATGTGTTGGAAGCATCAAAAAATGGGCAAGAAAGAGGGGCGTGGCCTGGCAGCTCGAGGATATGGTCGTGTGAGCTGTCAGCTCCAGCGAGGGTACGCAATCAACAGCAAATAGAAGAGCTATACTGACCTGAACCAACGTTTACACACTACCATCCGACGCCCGAGATAGCCATGGCACAAAGGGCAACCAAAAAAACCAAAATGCGCCCAGCAACCATGCAAATCGCGGCCTTAACACCTCCGCGACGGACCTCTCAAAATGGCGCCGGCGGCCCAACATCGCCTACGGCGCGCTCAGATAGGAGCAACAGCACCTCCATTTCACTGGGGAATGCCATACCAGCGTCTGAAACGACACTCCAAAGAATGCTGCAAGATCTACAGCAATCTCTCCAGGCAGACTTCTCCAAGCTTGCCCGTGATGTGAGGGTAGATATCCAGGCTATTGGGGAACGCACCTCCTTACTAGAGGATAAGTCTGAAGAAATGATTACAGCTCACAATACCCTTGCAGGAGCATATGACTCCATGGAAGAAAAAATTGCCTTTCTAACAGCAAAAGTAGCCGATCAGGAAGATCGAGACCGTCGTAATAATATACGTATCAGAGGGGTGTCTGAGGAAATAGGCCCGGCAGACCTGAGGGAATATACTTTCACCCTCTTTAAAACACTCTGCCCCGAACTCACGGACCGGGATCTCTGCTTGGACCGGGTGCACAGGCTGCCGAAACCCAAATTTCTAGCACCCTCTGTACCCAGAGATGTCATCACCCGGGTACACCACTTTGTCTCCAAAGAAAACATCATGCACGCAGCGCGAATCGCTAGTGACATACCAGCACAATATGCAGGGATTAAAATGTTTGTGGATTTATCTGCAGCGACACTAATGAAACGTAAAGAATTTATGGCAATCACCAAAGCATTAAGAGACTCCGAGATATCATACAAATGGGGTTACCCCACACGTCTCATTGTCAAGAAAAATGGTATAGAACACCAGATCAGATCCATGACGGAAGGGACGAAACTACTGAAAGATTGGGACATTGCTATTGAATACCCAGACGATAATACTTCTGCTAAAATCACTCACAAATCACCAACGAAGATCACTAAGGACTGGATTCATATGGCGAGAAACAAATGAGACTTTGGCTCCCGCTGGCTGACAAGTGCAGCCCTGACCCTCTAAAACGAAGACCCGTGGTGACACGTGAGGAGGTCGAATGATACTTGTATACATACATGCTTTATGTTATCTGTGAGTTAAGGTGTTTAACATGTTATTATATTTGCCCTTTGTAAAGTACTTTTGGTTGATGGGCAACACTGTTAAATGATCTTTCCTTGAAACTATTCCCCCTGAGGGTGCTAAGCTTAACGGCTGTTTCCAAGTAGCAGCTAGATGTAACTATAGCCGAATGCACACTAAGAGTTAAGATGGTCAAGTATAAATAATTTAAACTTACCCTCCCCCATTCTGGCTCCATAGGGCCGAAACTTTCGAATCGGACACTGGACTCCATGTCCTGGTTTGTCCTTATGTATATAGTTGCCTTAGGGCACCATGTTTTTTCCATACACCCCACATTCCTTACCCCCATGTCACGATCTATATTATCATATGTCATCAGGGACAGATATCCATTACGCAATGTTCTGTTTAAGTGTATATGCATAAGTAAAGGGTTACTAACACAGCATGTCAGACAGACGCACCCAAACTTAAAAATGGGTGGCGTTATGACGCCCTTGATATAAGCACCTATAATGTTCTGAGCTATTGGAGCCGCTCAGAGGTATCTATGGCTAAGCTCCACGCAGGCACAAATGTCAAGCACAGTAATCTGCCCAAATGGGCAAAAGGCCTGAACTCACAAGAGGAGACTGGCCTTGGCTGAAGCAAAAAAAATGAGAGCAAATATAGCCTTCTATCAAGAAACCCATTTTTTGAAAACTAACATGCCTAAATTTTACTCCAAATCATTCCCGGTAAATTTTCACACTGGATATACTAAAAAGAAAAGAGGGGTGTCGATATTGGTACACAAAGATGTAGTTTTCTTGCTCCAAAAAACTGTGAGAGATAAGGACGGTAGATTCCTCCTCATACAATGCTGCATAAATAACGAACCATACACATTGTTGAATGTATATGGTCCACACGAGAATCAAATAGATTTTGCAAATAAAATAATTTCCTTAGCTCAAATGCACTCTTTTGGGACGCTAATTATAGGAGGGGACACGAATTTTGTCTTGGCCAGTGGACTAGATACATCATCAGACACTTCAGTAACACATGTAACCGCTCAAAAACGATCTCATATAGCAGCACGCCTTAGAACGACAATACACGATGCGGGATTATTAGATATATGGAGGGTGTTGCATCCTTCGGATAAGGATTACACATTCCATTCTCAAGCGCATAATTCGTACTCACGAATTGATAGATTCTTGACTCATGCATCCATTACACCGACCGTAACTACAGCACATATTGGGATTATAACATGGTCTGACCATGCCCCATTACCATATCGATACAAGAAAAATTTTCCACTATGGGACGTGGCACATGGCGCCTTAATGACACTTTATTAAAAGATCCTCTCATTATAGCCCAAATTAGGGAAGATTTGGCCTCCTATTTTGAACTCAACACCGTTCAGGACTCATCCATAGACACGATATGGCTGGCCCATAAAGCAGTGGTAAGAGGATTATTTATTAAACATGCTAGTCGAGCCAAACGCATAAGGGAAGAGACGTATCGTAAACTTCTCACAGACATAACGGCCCTTACGCACACCAATAAAAAAAGCCCAACCCCAGCACAGTATAGTGAACTGAGGACGCTTCAAACTAAACTACACGAAATTGAACTAGAGAAAACAAACTATATATTACAAAGATGTAAATTTACATTTTTTGCACATGGTAACAAATCCGGTTCAGTGTTAGCGTCCAAACTGAAGGCGCGAATAGCCAACTCACGGGTGGCTTGGCTCCTATCCTCTGACAATAGCAAAATAACAAATCCCCAGAAAATTTGGGAAGAATTTGCACAATATTATTAGAAACTGTATAACCTCCGAGAGGACACCAACACGCACACTCCATCGGTAACCCAAATTCAAGAATTCTTAGATTCAGTTAACATTCCTACACTACACAAATCCGAAATTGATCTCCTCACCCGTCCGATCACCGAAACAGAACTGTTACAGGTGATTAATACCTTACCTGCACACAAATCGCCGGGACCGGATGGCCTCCCTAGCATTTACTACCAGACTTTTTCTGGGACTCTCATTTCTTCTCTTACAGCACTCCTGAACCACTGCTTTCTAACAGGCAATATGCCGCAGGAGATGTTACAAGCCCATGTTTCCACACTACCAAAACCCGGTAAATCGGCCACACTGTGTCAAAACTTTAGGCCTATATCATTGCTGAATTGCGATACAAAATTGTATGCTAAAGTTTTAGCTGAAAGTATGAAACACATATTGACACGGATAATTCATAATGACCAATCAGGCTTTGTTAAACATAGGCAAGGTTCAGACAATACGAGAAAAATCTTGAATATTCTATCCCATATGGAATCACGGAACATGGAAGGCCTTCTCTTAGCGCTGGACGCGGAGAAGGCCTTTGACAGGCTAAACTGGTGCTATATGGAACAAGTCCTCAAAAAATTTGGGTTTCCTACAACATTTATCACAGGCGTCTTCACCTTATATTCCAGACCTACGGCTAAAGTATCTAATGCCGTTTTTTTGTCGCAACCCTTCCCAATTACAAACGGCACCCGCCAAGGTTGCCCTTTATCACCCTTATTATGTGTGCTATCTTTGGAACCTCTAGCGTATAGAATACGAGATTGTAAGGAAGTTACAGGGGTTCTTGTATCTACTAAAGAATATAAACTGTCCATGTTCGCAGATGATGTTTTAGTCTCTTTATCCACACCGACACAAGCCTTACCCCACCTTATGCGCATATTAGATGAATATAGTGCAATATCATATTATAAGCTGAACAAGACAAAAACTCAAGCACTACCATTAAGACTTCCATCATCTGCAGTACAAACACTAAAGAACAAGTTCTCCTTTGATTGGAGACACACACATATTACCTACCTGGGTATTAAAATTACGTACACCCTTAGAGGCATCATCACACATAATCTATCCCCCCTACCACTAATGTGCACACAACTACTTTATAAATGGAAAGATGTTATGCTGTCCTGGATGGGAAGGATTAATGCAATTAAAATGGTGATACTCCCGAAACTATTATATGTCTTCCGAATGCTAACAATCCCATTGTCACCCACGCTGAGCAAACATATACAACGCATAATTACTATGTACATATGGGAAAGGAAAAAGCCGAGATTGCCGTTGTCCCTACTCCAGACTCCAACTAATAAGGGCGGACTTGGTGTCCCCAATATTTTAAACTATCAAAGGGCGGCTGTGTTAGAAACAGCAGTTAAGCTCCATGCCCCTAAAAACACGATACAGTGGGTGGACCTTGAAAATGAGTATAGCCCAAAAGGTTCAGTAACAGAATATATGTGGACCCCCAAAAATCTTAGGGATGCTTAATGCGCCTTACTACCTTTAACGAGGTTCTCAATCAAAGCATGGGATTACCTACACCGAAATACCACTAATGAACATAAATTCTTGCCGTGGGCCCCATTAACTACACTGAATACAATATCGACTTGGTTGTCTCTAAGTAAATGGAGAGATTTGGGAATCTCCCGCATTATCGACCTCTGCAGACGAGACGAAATCATACCATTTCCAGAACTGCAAATCACACATAACCTACCTCACTCCTATATATTCCCCTATTTACAGTTAAAGAGCATAATAAGAGACAAAGTACTGACAACTGTGGGAGAGACACAAGGCCAGGGCAAGGACCGAATCACATTATATGACAGATGTCACAAAAATCTGATTAAAAACAAAACTCTCTCTATAAGCTATTCAGCATTGCAAAACCTAGTCCCTGCTACAGATTTTAAGTTTAAGACCCAATGGGAAAGAGAATCCCAATTAAATTTTACTAGTGAGCAATGGCTCAAATCGATATTGGCATTGAAAGGGATAACTTCTTGCTACTCCCATATAGAAGCCCATAAGAAACTAATTTTCCGATGGTATCTGACGTCCGACAGGCTCCATAAAATTTATCCGAGCTCTTCGGATAAATGCTGGAGATGTGACCAGGAGAAGGGAACCATGTCCCACATTTGGTGGGAATGCAATCTCATTACCCCCCTCTGGGAAGAGATTCCGAAATTATGGGCCAGGATTCACTCACAAACACTCAGACTAACACCGACAATATGCATCTTTCTCAGGTTACCTGAAGACCTCTCTTTTCCTGATAAACAGCTACTCACGATAATGATACTGGCTGTCCGCAACCTTATTACCACACACTGGAAGCAGACAGTATGCCCACCCTCACCACTACTTCACCAAAAAATACGAGCATATCTGAAATATGAAATGCTCTCAGCTATTACTTCAAAACAAATAGTAACCTCACACTATAGCTGACAGCAATGGACCACCTTAAGCACGTAGTGCACAGGGTGACAAGGTGATTAGGTGACTCATAACGCAAAGTTTCCTACACTACAAAGAGTCCCATACTGTACTATACTGCACAATACATGCTGTAACTTTCACACATCCAAAGGGGTATAAGGCTTGTATGAATATTGATGTACTATATATAATTGTAAGTTATAATGTAAATTATATACTTTGTTCGTATACACAGAATGATATGTAATTTGTCTCATGTAATACTATCTAACAGTGATGTATGGATCTGTGACCCCCCCCCCCCTTTTTTAGGTTCTTGTAACCTAATTGTTGTCTTCCCCCTTTCTTTTCTGTATCCCGTACTTATTGAAAATTCTTCAATAAAAATTCAAACTTCAAAAAAAAAAAATGGGCAAGAAAAAAGATCTAAGTGACTTTGACAAAGGCCAATAGTGATGGTTAGACGATGGGTCAGAGAAATAACAATTTCCTCAAGATGCTTATTATATATGGTGGGATATCTGCAGTTTACCGACAAATAGATACAATTTTATATAATAGGGCAAAGGGAGTTAATATTCTCCTCTTTAATACCTGTTTTACCAAACAATAAGAACACAATAACGGGATCATTGGGTATATTGTTCAGTCTAATATTATTATATCACAAAAACAATAAATACTTGAACAATAAGTATAGTTTGTTTTTTTCCGTTATCCTATGCCAAGTTCTAGCCAATTAGATTTTTTTGTGCATTTTTGTGATGTTGTATGATGAAACAACCAAAATAGTGGACGAAGGAAGATATAACCAATGTCTTTTTTCTGTCCTTTTTGAAGGTGTGTAATCTTCCTTATTCATTTTTACTGTTCATTTATACATCTTTTGTCTGTACAAAATTGAGTTCCGGGGGGGCGGGAGTGGACCGCCGAGCTGAGTGGCGGTTATTTCAGATGGCTCTGACATGGGGCCCCAGAGAAAGGCTAAGAAAACTCCCTCCGCAGCCACCATCCAGCCCAGGTCTGACTCGAATCCTTGCACGTTACCGATGCCACTGACACTTAGGCCTATCATGAGGCCTTGCCTGGCTGGCAAGAGCAGATCGTCGGCAGAGTATAGATCGCTACACACGAGGGGGCTGCTGTGCATGGGACAGTGCTACTGAAATAAGGTGGGGCCTAAGGTCCAACCCCGCCTCCCCCTTAATTGGTCCATGGGGATCATCCTAGTCCAAGAGGTAATGCATGTGAGTTAGAGGAAGGAGAGGCCTTCATCTGAGGGGATGCCCTGCTTTAGGAATGGCTAACTACACCTTTGAATGATTGGAGGTGGGGTAGCTGTGAAGAATACTCACCGTGAGGGGCTGATTTGGACAGCTCGTGCACTGCTGAGCACCAGCCTGTTTGCCCGCCCACTAGAGAAGTGAGTGCCCTGACCTCTGGGTCTAAGGGGTTCCCAGAGAGCCTTGTCCCTGACGCTGCAAGCCCTGTGGGGTGGGATTGCGCAGTCCTTCCAGAGAACACCAGTCCCAAGTGTGTGGCCGGCACCAGGAGAGACATGGGGGCACATGCTTCACAGGGGCAAGTGATGCTGGGGAGCTGCAGGGGGCAGAAGGCCCACCATCTCTATGTGGGGGGGGTTCAGTTGACAGTGTCTGCCTCTGAGAGCCCACAGCAACATGTTAGGCCTGGCCGTTGAGCTGGGGTAGATCCGGGGAAGACAGATGGAGGCTCAGCGACCCAGGGGATACATTGTATGCATAGCTCCCCTATTGCTCCCCTTTTGAATTTTTTATATATCAATTTTTCCCAATTTATTTTCTATTTTTTTGTCATTGTACAATGTCTGGCCAAACGTGCTCAGAACATTGCCCCGTAGGACACTGGAATGCACTCTGCTTGGTACCTGAGGAAGGGCCATCATGTCAGAGGCCATATCTTATACGTACCATTTTATTTATTTAATTTTTTTCTTTTCTGTATACACCCTGGCTAAGAATGATATGTTATATACCTTTAATGTGTGCCTTAAGTTCCAAGTTATACCTACTGGCCACTGAAACATGCCACCACTTTGCTATATATGTTCGCCGTGGCCTTATCTTAATGTGTCTTCTTTATCTGCGATTACCTCATATGCAACATACAGTTGTAACATGATAGGCTTTCATCCACTAATAGGCCGCCTTAACGGCGATCATGTTTGCTTCTTGAAGAGCCAATTTGAGACTTGACTCCTGCAGCCATAGATACAACGTTGGCTACTTACCTGACTTCAGTCGGGTCGAAAATATGGACAAAAAGTCCCTTTATTGCCAGTGTAGTACCTATATGTTAGTTTATAGATACTTACATAGAAACATAGAAACATAGAATGTGACGGCAGATAAGAACCATTCGGCCCATCTAGTCTGCCCAGTTTTCTAAATACTTTCATTAGTCCCCCACACATACCACACATACAGAGTTCAACTATAATGGGATTGTCTTATGCTAACATGAAGTACCTCTGCGCAGACAAATTTCATTTTCTCACTATTATATGCTAAAAAAGATGAAATGCTTATTGTCCATTTTCTTCTTTATTTTTTATTTTATTTTTAATTTGACATTGTACAATACCCGGCCGAACGTGCTCGGAAAATGGTCCATAAGGACACCAAGATTTACTCCACTTGGTGCCCAAAAGAGGACCCTCACGTAATAGGCCTTACCCTAATTTTTCCAGTCCCTCTTGGGGGGGAGGGGGGTGGAGGGGGTTGACACAGGATAGAAGTGTCAATATATCTTTATTATTTGTTAGCATTTATTGCATAGTTTTGTTCCTATCCTACCAGTAGCAACTATGCTCGCATTGTTTGCTCGCATTGTTTTAAACACAAATGTTCCAAGTCATACTTACTATTGGTATCACAACATTTAGACACGACAAGTAAAGTGCCAGATTGCACAGCAATGCTGATAAGTTGATTCCCTAGGCTAACTTAAGCTGAGTAATATTTCTGATTGCAGCGGTATTTCTAAATGTTCCACCACGTCCTTAGGCAATCCTTTAAAGAGGTTCTGCTCTTATATGCTTACTCATTGCAATGCTGCTATTTCCTATTTGTTTGCTCCATAATACATAACTCTCACAAATATCAGATATTTGATTTACATATGATTAATTGTAATTCTTCTAAGTAATATGTCATTCTCGTAGGCAACTCTGATCTTGTATGCTCACTACGTACTGATGTATGATATTGCATTGAAATGCTTTATTTAGCCTCTGCATAGGCTCACATACGTTAGCATTATTGCATCGCCGTTTCACTGCCTTATTTGTGACAAAAATAAAAAAACATTTAACACATGTATTTTCACAGATATTCAATTTTCCCTGCTCTATTAATTTTGCTTTAATTTCCCTCCTTTTAACACTGTTTTGACCTAGATATTTTAACCTAGACATTCTCTTACTACCATAACTTTAACTTTGTGTTTAGCTTCATTAATACTGCCATAATGCTACTTTCCTTAAAGCAGCTCAGTCACGGATAAATATATATATATATATATATATATATATATTTGTGCTCGGAATTTAAATACGTAATGGATAGTAACTGTGAGCAAAGTTGGTTGTGGTGTGCCGAAACCAACGTACGAGTGGGCCTGTAAATAAAAGAGGGCCCACCAAGGAGAATAATTATAACAGGGTGTAGGTGGGTGGGAACAATCAGCTGAAAGGCAGAGGTGAGTAGGGGCTGAGAGTTTAAGTAGGGGACTTACTCCTCCCACAAATTCAGGCCTCCACAAGTTCAGGCCTTTTAACTTGTGCTCGGAATTTAAATACGTAATGGATAGTAACTGTGAGCAAAGTTGGTTGTGGTGTGCCGAAACCAACGTACGAGTGGGCCTGTAAATAAAAGAGGGCAAAAAGATAAATTCAAGAAATACACACTTTATTGCATTTTTTACAAAACCAAGTTGCTGAAAGCTTGGCGAAGCTCTTTCTCCGGCTGTGGAATATATGCAGTATATATGGAGGATTTCCACCGCCCCAGTCTCTTGATGATATGGACCGGTGTGTTAGTGCTAGAGGCTGCTCCTATACGGAAGGAGTGCCTAGAGAATGCAATCGGGTTGTGTCCGAGCTTAGATAACAGAATTCTGATATGAACCATCAATTTTGCTGTGGTTAACGGGTGCCCTTGTAGTGTTAAGAGCGGAGAGTCCAGTAGGTGACCGTGCAGAGTTGACCGTAGGTGGTCTAGTACTTTTACCGGACAACAGGCATTATCAGTAGGGAAGAGAGGAATTATAGTAGGGTGTAGTGACCGGTTGGTTTTAGTTGTAGGGATCGAAAGTTGGTAGTGATCTTAGTGAGGTGCGATATTTTAAGTCTTAGCTTCGTATCTCCTTGACAAATTACGGTGAACTCTCTAGGTCTGAGAAAACCGTAGAAAGCGAGATATAAAGCAGATTTGATCACCGTATTTGTGCCGATGTCGAATGGGGCTGTGTCAAGGAGATTGCTAAGTGACCTGAAGATAGGCCCATCTATAGGTAATCTAATGGTAGAGAGTGGAGGTGAAACCTTTGATATTCCTTTCAAAACCTTTTTGACGGGGTATGAAGACAGGAAAGGTATGTTGTTAGGAAAAAAAGGTGAGGCTGTGGTGCTGGACCCCCGTGAGATATAGTTTAATGGTGTTGTGAGATAGTTTAAGGTGTAGGTGGAAAAAAGAGGCAAAAGCCACCATGGTTTGAATAGAGAAGTCACCTTGTAAACCGAACTCTGCTGTGAATTTATTAAATATATTAAGAGCCCTATTGTAAGTGATAGCCGTGTTTGGTGATAATGCTTGGTGAGTGAGTGCTCTAGCGTGGTTCAAGAGTGTGCTTAATCCAGGATTAGATCGTGGAACCGTGGTGTCCTGGATGGTTGTAGGTGAGCCGTTGGGAGTGCCTGAGAAAATGCCTGAAATTGAGAACGAGAAAGAGCGTCAGCGGCCGTGTTGTGAATACCCGGGATGTGAAAACAAACTAAGTGAAACTGGCCGGATGCTGCCAACCAGGTCAGCTTGCGAATCAGCCGCATGATGGTCAGGGAAGATGATCGCCCTTTGTTCACGATTTCGCAAGCTGCCGAGTTATCAGAGTAGCATTTGACTGCCTTGCCAGACCAGAGATGGCCCCAGGTGTGTGCGGCCGCCACAATGGGATAAATTTCAAATAGTGCTGAGGTCTCTCTGAATCCTGGCAAGGCATCCGAATCAGTGGGCCAATGGCCCCTGAACCAGTGGTTCCCAAAAATGGCTGCAAAACCGGTATTGGCTGCTGCGTCTGTGTGGATGATGGGTGAAGAGGTGGAGAGAGGGGGAATAAACATGGAGATTCCATTCCAGTCCTTCAAAAACTTCCCCCACATAGCTAAGTCAGCCTTGGCGTGGGGGTCCAAAGAAACTGTGCCAGAGTCCGGAACTCCGTGCAGCAGGCAAAGGAGTCTGGATATGAAAGACCTTCCCTGCGGAATGATGCGCATTGCAAAGTTCAGGGATCCGAGAAGGGACTGAAGTTATTTTCTAGTGCAAACATCATTCCGCAGGAACAAGTCATCTCCCCTCTCAAACGTGACAGTTTGTCGTGGGGGAGGCTAGCTCTGAGGTTAACCGAGTCCAGTTCTATCCCCAGAAAGGTCAATTTAGTTGTGGGGCCTATAGTTTTGGCTGTGGACAAAGGGACTCCAAGTGTGGAAAATAGTGCAGTAGTGCTTCTGATTGCTGTGGGTGAAGGTGACCCTGGCTCTATTAGTAAAAAGTCATCGAGGTAGTGGATAACGGAGTGACACCTGGTGACGTTCAGAAGCAGCCAGCATAGTGACTCTGCGAAAATGTCGAACAGTTTGGGGCTGCTTCGAGAACCGAAAGTGAGTCGTGTAGAGAAGTAATATTTCCCTCGCCATTTAACACCGTGTAAGTGCCAGAGTGAGGGGTGCATGGGTAGTAATTTAAACGTTTGTGATGTCCGTTTTGCTAAGCCAGGGTCGATTACCAGATGATATGATGGACTGTATGGCGTCGTCGATGGTTACGTACTGAAGTGAGAATTCGTCTGCTGGAATGAGTGCGTTTATGCTTGGAACAAAAGAGGAGTGCGGTGCCGATAAATCAATAATTAGACGTTTTTTTTTTGTTTTGTTTTTTTTTTAATATTTGTGAATAGCAATACCAATGGGGTTAGTGCGCCAGGAGGAGAATGGTGAAGAGGTGAAGGGGCCGATCATGAAACCATTGGTGATTTCAGATGCAATGAGAGTGTCTATGGAGACTGGGTCTAAACGTGCTGACTGGAGATTAGGGCATTCTAGTGTACCTGGGGGAATGGCTACAATACCCGTGAGAAACCCTTTAGTGAACCCTGTGGTGAGATAATCCACCAGATGATTAAGCCTGGGATCCCTTGTCTTGAGCACCACAGAGATATCACCGTAATTGAATGCCTTGTTCTCAAGTACATCCTGTGAGGCTATGAGCAAGGACACCAGACACACATCCTTCCCGTCTAGGATATCTTTCCTGATAGAGTCAGGGACGGAGTGTGCTGGTGACTCAAATGGTGTAATGGCTGTGCCCGGTGCTGGAGGGGGGAGTATAGGAGGGCATGTTGGTATAGTAGGTACAGCCTTGAAAGCGACTGGGACTACCGTGGTAGTACCTGGGGAGGAGATGGCGCTTTCCACCTTAGATAGCCTGCTATTGAGGGTCTGTAGATTGGCCAAGATCTCTGCCAGGGTATCCTGGGTGGCCGTGCTGTTGCTTGGTGGTTGTCCTTGAGAGCTAGTCCCTGGCCTGGGCTCGGGGGCTTGGTGAGTAAGTAGCCTATAAAGTTCAGCCTTCCTAGCTGTGGCCGGAAAGGGGATTCCCCTGAGCCTAAGCTCGGACGTAATTTTGGGAATAGTCCATGCTCTCAAGGACGTGGGGGTTGAAAGAGTGAGTGATTCGCCTGGAGACCCGGGTCTGGTAGGCGTGAATGGAGTTTCTTCTGTCAATTCTTTGGTTGGAATAGGTTCTTGGGACATTCTAAAAGGAATGATTATGTGAAAGATATATTAGAAGGGGCGTAAGGTAAGTAGGCGGGGTATGTGGGGTGGTGTAAATGGAAGAACTGGACTGTAATGCTAGATGCCAAAGCGAAAAACTTAACTGTTGAATGTTTGGATAGGTGAGGCCCTGCTAATGCCAAGTGGCGGTGAGAGGCTCTACCTATGATTTGGCTTATGACGTAGTTGCCACAGACGTGGTGGCGGGATGTTGGCCTCTCGGTGACAGTAGAGAGAAATCAAAACGTGTGGCCGTGACAGGTGAGGCCCTGACTAGCGCCCTGTAGTAGGGCATGCGAGGCTTGTAACTATGATTTGGGCGTGGGGCCGTACCTCCGTGTTGAGGTGGGGGGGGATGGAAGGCCTCGTTGGGACGGGATTTCTGATAGGGTGCGCTAAGGCATTAGCCTAGACCCTGTAGCCAGTTCGATTGTATATTTAAGGATAAGGTGAGAGGACTGGAATGTTGTGTAGATACTAACCTTGACTTCTTGCGAATGGTATCTGGAACCTTCTGGTGGTAATAAGTGTGGTAAGTCTCGTCTTATGCTGTCCTTGAGGAAGAGTCCTGAGGCTTTAAGACAGATGTTGACGTATTTATGCGTATCGTGGTGGCGTATGATTTGAATTGGGAGTAGGTTGTTTGTTAGGGGCGCAACGTGAGATCCTGCATTGAGGGATCTGGAAGGTTTACGTGTGTGACTGGGCTGAAATAGATATTTGTGAGAAGGCTGGATGAGGCCTTGGGGTGACGATTGGACGTATTTGGGTATAGACGTAAGTACCTGAAGGTATGGCTGAGTACCGGGTCAGGTTTTGGTGTTTACCGGAGCCTGATGGCTGTATGATCGTATGTCTGAGTAGAAATAATAGTAAAGAATTAACGTACCGTGGGCGTAAGCCTGTGGAAAAGTAGTAATGAACTTGAGACCGTGATAGGTTTTATATGAGGTGTAGTAACAAACGAGTTGTGAACTATACCTTGGTTTGACATAAAGAAATTACGTTATGCGAAACGGTTTAACTGTGTAGAACCGGGGGAAGCCTAGAATAATACTGGAGCTAAGGGTTAACCGAAGAAAAATTCCATAGTTAACGACAGGTGTGGAGGTAAGTAATAAAACCCAATATGTAAACATTTTAGGCCTATGGCTTTATAATGCAAAGTGATAAAATACAATACCTGTTCCTGTAATAAAAGACCTTGAAATAAACAACTTTAGCGCAGAAAAAGCGAGAACCGATGCAGTCTGTAAAGCCAAAAATATGTGACAGCGTGATTATATGGAAAATGAATAGTACAGACGTTTATGTGCCGGATATTGTGTTTATAAACAGTATTTATTAGTATATGTGACAAAATGAAGTGTTTAATAGGTAAATATGTGTTGTGGCAAGGTCAGAGAGGCTTTCTATGTTTAGTAATAGATTGGAGTGCTCTCTATTCCCAGCATGATGGGGTTAATTGGTGGGAGTCACCCCTTGAATGTTATATACCAGGTGAATGTAATTAACCAGCACTAGGGTTTTAAAAGGTTAGCCTCTGAAGACAGAGAGTCTAACAGCTGGGAGAGAGGGGGCAGTTAAGCCTGAGACAAAGGTACTGTGTGAAACCTGCTTAAAGTGCTGTATTTCATTTTGTTTAAAACTGGGAACTAGATTAGCTGGCCAGTTGGATAGTTAGTAATACTGTTTAGTAAGTCTCCAAGTTGGAGTAGGATTTATTTTCTTTTTGTTTTATTTTGTGGGAGAGCACAACCTTGTATATATTGTGGAAAGTGACAATAAACTGCAGTACTATTTTATCCTGACTGTTGCATTTGAAGTTTGTGAAGAGCCTGGCCATCCTGCCACAGTGTATAGAAACTGTACGTTTATGATAGACGTGGATATTTTAAAAAGTAGTAAAACAAATTAACTGGTTAACATAGAAAGAAAATCACAAGGCAGATTTTTAAACAAGCTAATTATATCCCCAAACTGACAAAAAAAGGTATCAGTAGCAATATGACCGAACAGGGAATATACGTAAAGAAAAGTAGAATTCGTGAAATAGAACTTAGTGCATACTGTAGCCTATTTGAATAAGAACTAGCCGAATATGGATTTAGAGCAAGGTGTTTGTGTTTTAATCGTACGAAATAGATTGGTCCTGGGTGACCAAACGGAAATAAGAGAATGCCCGTAATAATATTACTGTGTATATAAATAATAATAGATTAGGTATTAGGTTTCCGTACGAATATGTAAAAGCAGTGATAAAGTGCCGAGCGTTCGTCTGTTTTGGCGTGAACACTGAAATCGGTTAAAAAAGCGTGTATTTGTACGAATATGATAGAGGGAGCCTACCCCTACGTTTTTAGGCCCGAACGGCGGGAAATAGCGGGGCGCTATTTCCTACGCCTAACTTACGTGAACGTGCCGGTCTCGTGACCGGAAACCGGGTACCTTGACCGGGAACCGAGTGGAAGGCCTCAAACGGACAGAGGACTGGTCAGGACGTCTGACTGCTGGAAACAGGAAAAAATTCTGGAGGGAAGCTGGACAGGAAGTGCTTGTTGCTATGGGGACAAAACAATCAGCTGAAAGGCAGAGGTGAGTAGGGGCTGAGAGTTTAAGTAGGGGACTTACTCCTCCCACAAATTCAGGCCTCCACAAGTTCAGGCCTTTTAACATATATATATATATATATATATATATATATATATATATTTATATCCACCCTCCCTAATTCTTCAACTCCTCGGTGTCCCCAATCAATATTTATTTGCACCCAACTCTCCCCTCTGTATATTAAATTTTGCAATCTGCAATGTGCTGGATCCTCATTCCTGGCACGCCATCTTCTAATTGCTGGTAGAAACATAATGTCACTATGGAGCACGGGGGAGCATTTTGAGACGACTGAGGCTGTGTGTGCCCAGTTAGAGTGATGAAAATTAAACTGGGCTCAAAAATCTTGCAAGGCAACGGAGAAAAGACAGAATAGAGGTTCGTATTGTGGGAATGTTATCTGGACAAAGGTAGTTCAGCTTGCCTTAAGCTCCACCCTTTTGTCACAATTGTCAAGTGTAGGAAAAATACATAGAACAAAGTAGTGTCAGGATCGGGACAGGGATCCAACACGCAGAGTACAAACAGTAGAAAGGTACGTATACCGGGCCTTAGAATGGCCGGACTAACGTACATAGAGTAACAGAGAATAGTCAGAGACAAGCCGAGGTCGAGGGAACGAGAAGACAGGTAAGCGAGAGACAAGCCGGGTCAGAGGGATAACAGAGATAAACAGAATAGTACAACAAGCCGGGTCAAAACCAAAGAGAATACTAGAATACAAGAGCACTGAGTGACTAGACAAGCTAGAACCACGACAGGGCAATGAGCTGACGAGAGAAGCAAGCTTAAATACCCTGAGTCCGGAGAGTAGACACGCCTCAGCTGGGTGCTGATAGGATAAAGCCAATAGAGTGGCAGGTCGCTCGGGATAGCGTGAAGACGTCAAGTATCGAGCGTCGTGTTAGAAAAGGAAGCGGATCCCTTGCGGCCAGCGTTAGAATGACTGGAAGGACCGCGAGGAACGGCAGATATGGCGTGTCTAGAGGGATAAACAACTAAGTCTCTACCCTTTTCAAAGGTAGAGGCCTCAGGTACCCTGACAGTACCCCCCCTCTCAGATACGCCCACCGGGCGGAAGGAACCGGGACGAGATGGGAAGCGGGAGTGAAACGCCCTGCGGAGACGAGGAGCATGAACGTCCTCCTGAGGTACCCAACGCCTCTCCTCGGGACCATATCCCTTCCAGTTGACCAGATACTGTAATCTACCCCGGGAAAATCGGGAATTGATAATGGAGTTGACCTCGTACTCCTCCTGACCGTCCACCTGAACCGAACGAGGTGAGGAAACCGTAGAGGAGAATCTGTTGCAAATCAGTGGTTTCAGCAAGGACACATGAAAGGAGTTGGGAATGCGTAAGGCCGATGGCAGAGCTAGGCGATACGCAACCGGGTTGATACGAGACAAAACCCTGTAAGGGCCTATGTACCGAGGTGCAAATTTCATAGAGGGAACTTTTAAACGAATGTTCTTAGTACTCAGCCATACTCTATCCCCAGGAACAAAAACTGGAGCCGCCCATCTGTGTTTATCAGCGTGTTTTTTGAACAACATCGAATTATGCAGGAGAATTTGACGAGTCTGATCCCACAACTTCTTCAGATTGGCGACATGATCATCAA
Source organism: Pelobates fuscus (assembly GCF_036172605.1). Taxonomy (NCBI): domain Eukaryota; kingdom Metazoa; phylum Chordata; class Amphibia; order Anura; family Pelobatidae; genus Pelobates; species Pelobates fuscus. The sequence continues at coordinate 141,666,136 of NC_086320.1, forward strand.
CCGACGGTACTCCTTGGGAAGAAGAGACCGAAGGAAAAATGGAGGGATGAAAGCCATAGTTCATGAAGAAGGGGCTGGAACGAGTAGAATCACAAACGAGATTATTGTGTGCGAACTCTGCCCAAGGAATCAAACCGACCCAATCATCCTGGTGTTCGGAAACAAAGCAGCGCAGATATTGTTCAATCTTTTGATTAGTACGCTCAGCGGCTCCGTTAGACTGAGGGTGATATGCAGAGGAAAAGTTCAACTTGATACCTAATTGAGAACAGAAGGATCTCCAGAATCGTGAGACAAATTGAGAGCCTCTATCAGAAACGATTTCCGAAGGTATCCCATGTAGGCGAAAAACTTCTCTCGCAAAAACCTCCGCCAATTCAGGAGACGTGGGGAGTTTAGGCAACGGCACAAAATGAGCCATCTTAGTGAATCTATCCACCACCGTGAGAATAACAGTCTGTCTCTTGGAAGCAGGTAAATCCACAATAAAGTCCATGGCCAAACAGGACCATGGTTTCTCAGGAATGTCCAAGGGGAGCAATAAACCACAAGGAGATGCGTGAGGCTGTTTAGTCCTGGTACAAGTCTCGCAAGCTCCGACGAACTCCTTAATATCCTTCCGTAAGGAAGGCCACCAGAAATCCTTGGAGATCAGGGAATAAGTCTTGCGAATGCCAGGATGACCAGCCACCTTGCTTTCGTGGAAACACTGTAAGAGCTCCAGTTGGAGTTCAGAAGGGACAAATTTTCTACCCTCAGGGGTCTGTCCAGGTGCCAGATGCTGTAGGTTCAAGATCTGGGCAAGCAACGGAGAATGGATTTTGAGAGTAGTGTTAGCAATAATATTGCATTGGGGTACTATAGAGGACAGAACCGGTTCGGAAGAAGCCAAAGGTTCATATTGGCGAGATAGAGCATCGGCTTTAGAATTCTTTGAACCAGGCCTATAAGTAAGAACGTAATTGAAATGGGTGAGGAATAACGACCAACGAGCTTGCCTAGAAGACAATCGCTTGGCCTCACCAATATAGGACAAGTTCTTGTGATCCGTTAAAATAGTAACAGGATGTAATGTCCCTTCCAATAAATGTCTCCATTCTTTTAAAGCCTTGATAACAGCTAGTAGTTCTCTGTCTCCAATGTCATATCTGCTCTCAGCACCAGACAATTTTTTAGAGAAAAATCCACATGGATGTAATGGTTTATCCACACCTAACCTTTGGGATAGGATAGCACCTACGCCAGTCTCCGAGGCGTCTACCTCAAGTAGGAAAGGGAGAGTGGTATTAGGGTGAACTAAAATTGGGGCGGAAGCAAAAAGCTCCTTGAGAGTTTTGAAAGCAAGGAGAGCTTCCGTAGACCAATTCTTAGTATCAGCCCCCTGTTTGGTCATATTGGTGATGGGCGCAATAATAGAAGAATAACCCTTAATAAAGCGCCTATAGTAATTGGAGAACCCAATAAATCTCTGAACGGCCTTGAGACCCTTGGGTAGAGGCCAATCCAGAATGGACTGGAGTTTATCCGGGTCCATCTTAAATCCCTCCCCAGAGATCACATAACCGAGGAAATTTACTTGGGATTGATCGAAACTACATTTCTCCAATTTGCAGTACAGACCATGTTGAAGAAGTTTGTGCAAAACCCTTCTGACCTGTTCGTGGTGAGTCTCAATCTCTTTGGAATGTATGAGTATATCGTCCAGGTAAACAATAACACACTCCTGCTGTAATTCCCTAAGAACCTCATTTATCAGATCCTGGAATACAGCCGGTGCATTACATAACCCAAAAGGCATAACTGTATATTCATAGTGACCGTAGCGAGTATTGAATGCCGTCATCCACTCGTGTCCCTGCTGGACTCTCACCAAGTTATATGCCCCTCTGAGATCTAACTTGGTGAAAATGGTAGAACCCTTTAAACGATCAAAGAGTTCGGTAATCAAAGGAATGGGATAAGCATTCCTAATGGTTATCTTGTTTAAACCTCGATAATCAATACAAGGCCTAAGCGAACCATCCTTCTTTTTAACAAAAAAAAATCCAGCCCCGGCAGGGGAGGAGGATCTCCTAATGAATCCCTTGTCTAAATTCTCGTGAATATACTCCTCTAGAACTGAATTCTCTTTAGTAGATAACGGGTATACATGTCCCCTGGGAGGCATGGTACCAGGGAGTAGGTTAATCTTGCAATCAAAGGATCTGTGTGGAGGTAAGGTATCGGCTCTCCTTTTATCAAATACTGCCTTTAAATCCAGGTACTGAGGCGGTATTTGAGTCTCTGTAAGATTAGAGGAGTTAGCCGACGTGTTCGCCAGGCAAAGGGGCGAGACCTTCCGCAAACATTTCTCTTGACAATTCTGACCCCATGAAATTATCTCCCCTAACTCCCAATTAATGATAGGATTGTGTCTCTTTAACCAGGAGTACCCCAGGACTATGGGAATAGAAGGAGAGGAAATGATCCTCATGCAAGATACCAACAGTTAAATTAACAGGTATGGTCTCACGGAAAATAACAGGCTCAAGTAAAGGTCTACCATCTATGGCCTCAACGGCCAGAGGTGTCTCCCTTAACTGGGATGGGATAGTATGCTTGTTAACAAAAACTTGATCGATAAAGCTCTCAGCAGCTCCAGAATCAATCAAAGCCATAGTTTTTACTACTCCCTTCTCCCAAGTCAAAGAAACTGGTAGCAGAAGCCTGTGATCTTTATAATTGTGAACAGAGGACAAAATAGATACACCCAAGGCCTGTCCTCTAGAGAAACTTAGGTGCGAGCGTTTCCCGAACGATTGGGACAATTTAGGCGTAGATGACCTCTGTCTCCACAGTACATACATAAACCCTCCCTTCTCCTGTACTGTCTCTCCTCCTCTGTGAGGTGAGTATTACCTATCTGCATAGGCTCAGGAAAACGTGAGGTTTCGATCTCAGAATTTCGAAATGCAGGAGCTAGTTTAAAGGAGGGTCTACGAGTTCTATCTCGAGTGTTCTGCCTCTCTCTTAAGCGTTCATCAATGCGAGAGATAAAAGAAATTAGATCCTCCAAATTCTCAGGGAGCTCTCTAGTAGCGACCTCGTCAAGGATTACATCTGATAACCCATTTAAAAATACATCTATATAAGCCTGTTCATTCCACTTAACCTCTGCCGCCAAGGATCTGAACTCTAGTGCATAATCCACAAGTGTTCGATTTTCCTGTCTAAGGCGCAACAGTAACCTAGCTGCATTGACCTTCCTACCAGGGGGGTCAAAAGTTCTTTTAAAAGCAGCTACAAAGGCATTATAGTTGTAGACTAGCGGGTTATCATTCTCCCATAAAGGATTAGCCCATCGCAGAGCCTTCTCAATGAGTAACATAACAATAAATCCAACCTTCGCTCTATCTGTAGGATAGGAACGGGGTTGTAATTCGAAATGGATGCTGATCTGGTTCAAAAAGCCACGACACTTCTCAGGAGAACCGCCATAACGTACTGGTGGAGTAATACGAGAAGAAGCACCAACAGTAGCTACTTCTAGACCTGAACTTACAGGAGAGATCGAAGGAGTACGTGTCTCCTCTGGTGGGTTACTAGCACGAGACAATAGCGCCTGTAGTGCTAGGGCCATCTGATCCATCCTGTGTTCCATGGCGTCAAACCTGGGGTCGGAAGAACCAAGCTGACTGTTTGTACCTGCAGGATCCATTGGCCCTGTCGTAATGTCAGGATCGGGACAGGGATCCAACACGCAGAGTACAAACAGTAGAAAGGTACGTATACCGGGCCTTAGAATGGCCGGACTAACGTACATAGAGTAACAGAGAATAGTCAGAGACAAGCCGAGGTCGAGGGAACGAGAAGACAGGTAAGCGAGAGACAAGCCGGGTCAGAGGGATAACAGAGATAAACAGAATAGTACAACAAGCCGGGTCAAAACCAAAGAGAATACTAGAATACAAGAGCACTGAGTGACTAGACAAGCTAGAACCACGACAGGGCAATGAGCTGACGAGAGAAGCAAGCTTAAATACCCTGAGTCCGGAGAGTAGACACGCCTCAGCTGGGTGCTGATAGGATAAAGCCAATAGAGTGGCAGGTCGCTCGGGATAGCGTGAAGACGTCAAGTATCGAGCGTCGTGTTAGAAAAGGAAGCGGATCCCTTGCGGCCAGCGTTAGAATGACTGGAAGGACCGCGAGGAACGGCAGATATGGCGTGTCTAGAGGGATAAACAACTAAGTCTCTACCCTTTTCAAAGGTAGAGGCCTCAGGTACCCTGACAAGTAGTCCCTAAAGATTGGGTAAGATGAAGTTAAGTGGAAACAATAGGAGTAAGGTAAGTCTGATGTGACAGAGTCACTTTATTTTATTTGTGTAACTATTTGGTATATATCCGCCCAAAGAAAACATGCATGGATTTAATTATGCATTTTTATTAATAAGAGTCTGTCTAAAAAAATATTTGCTAAAACTACAGATCTATTGCCTGCTGCCTTTGCAAACACTGCCCTTCCCCCCAAAATAATTTTTGACACTGTCCAACCACATTCTTTTAAATGCTCAATATGAAGTCTTTGCAGGGCATGTGCTCTGAGAAATTGGCTGCCTCTTGAGTTTAGCTTCACTGAGCAAAACAACCAGGAAGTAACAGGAGGGAAGTATAACAAGGTTCAATTACAAATGTGCTAATTCCTATTAAGAACTGCACTTTGTGTTAAAAGAAAAAACACTTGTCACACATAAAGTAGATCAGCATGCTGAAGTGCTTTAAATGTGCGGAGTGTCCCTATTTAAAGCACTCTGAAAACCTAGAGCACTTTAGCAAACATTCAGTTTGTCCTTCTACTTATTCCTTCAAGGCTTCAAATAAAAATAACTTTGTAATGAAGTGGTTAAATTGATACTTTTAGAAGGATAATATGCATCTCAAAACGTATCATTTTATGTTTGTCGACAAAACTTGACTTTGGAATGACTTGCAACAGTATTTTTTGTAGTATCATTGCGTTATATGTTTCATTAGTTATTGTCACAAAAATAAATATATCATTAAAGTAATAAAAGGACTCTTAGAAACGATAATTTGGCCGCATTAATCCAAGCCTGGATACCCCACAAAAAAACATGCTATTTTTTATATTTTTGTATTTATCCTGCTCAATCCAGTTAAAGAATAAATGTGACAGATATTTGCCAACATATTTAATATTCAGTAAGTTTCATTTTATTCAGCGTTTGAAGGTTGCAATGATCCATCTTACATATAGAATGTGACATGTCTGACAAGTGACAAGGAACATTTCATATGAAGAATCGCAATTAATATGGTTGTATCATGTTTTTTTCTGCCATACCAATAAAAGGTCATGTTTTTGGTACCCATGCTGTATGATGGCATCTCTGCATGCATTTCTAGAGATACATTCTTCTAGTCCTATAAAAACATAGACATGTTTGCACAGGACCAAAACTAATATGTTTTGCACCTGATAAAATAAGAAAGTAATTAAAAAATTTAAAGTGGTAGAAAATAAGCCAAAAATACCCCATTTTGGTTGTGGTGTGTTACAGATGAGTATATGAATTTAACATTTAGGAAAATCTATAAAGAAAACTTTAAAATCAGAGTAGACAACCCAATTATTACAAGGTGATTCAATAGACTTTGACTCAGACTCCATTATATATGCTGTTTGCAGTGCTGACATATGTAAAATTCAAAACGTCATATTAAATGTCACTAAAATGTCATCCACTAAGATGCAAGTAATGTACAGAAAAATGCACAGAGACCAATAGAAAAATAAAATGGTTGGGAAATACAAACTCACAGCCAATTAAGTATAGTTCAATCACCAAATTCATTAGCAAATTCTAACCATTAAATATGTGTTGTTACATTGAGTGATTGTGGGAGTGAGAGAATAGGTATCAAGGAAAGATGAGAAAATGGAGGAGAAAAAAAATAAGATGTGAAATAGAGTGAGGATGGGATTGAGTAGCATGGAGAGGGGAGGAGATGACAGGAAGCAGGCATGGTGGGTGTAGTATAGTAGAAAGGGGACTAGGGAGCAACCACACCTGCACATAGCTTAACGGCAGTTAGGAAGGACGAAATACACTGACTGGTCCACTCATGTAAACACCCTCTTAGCTAAAGGAAGATAATAGCATGAGGCGATAGGCCTGACATAGAATTGAAAAGGCTGGAATGCAACTAGTGGTGAGAAGGAGGACTGATTAAGTTATTAAAAAGCCTTGGGTAGACTGCAAAAATGGCAGAGGAGCAATGATATGCTACTGACACTAAGCGTAGCCCTATGCACGCCACTACTCTCTACATCACATATAAACATTCTTCACACAGATGTAGTGAATGTCACCTACAGTTCAAGATTCAGGGGCTCTTTTCTAATCCGCGACGCCCTATGTACCCACCTAGAATCCCATTACGGTTAATTCTGGTCTGCATGAACCTTTTAGAAAAAAACTATTTGGTAAGTTTGAAGATGCAATCATTTGGTAAGTAATAATCTGACAAACATCATGTTAAGCATATTAAAGTTAAAAATATAACTGCTACACTGCATTGGCCAATTGTACTCATTGATATGAATCATAATGCAATTAGTATTACTTGGTTTGACTTAAAAGTAGTTGACTGTGTGAATAATATATTATGTATCAAATATTTTCTAAATATCAATTGTTCGTTAACTAATACCCACATCAGTGCCAGCAGTGTAAAAGGAAAAAACAAGAAATAATTACAGATTTATTGTTACTATAGAGTGCACACTTTTGCCATATTCCATTGAATAATTTATTTTTGTATGTAATTGTGACGAACTGGACCCTGTCACAGGTTATTGGAGGGGCATACTTGCCAGCCTCTTACCCTGTGACTATGGCCCCTTTGATAAAACTTGGTTTAAATCACTGTTTGTGCCTTTTTTGGACTTGTGAAGCAGCACTTCGAATTCCCAAACCAATTTGAAGCCGGACTTCGAATTACAAAACAACCGCATAAACCAGAGACCAACCTGGAGCTTGTTAACATCTATTAACAACTTGGAACGTTTCTCACCGCAGTGTTCTAATTGTTCGTCTGGGTGGCCGCAATTCCTATGGACAACCACGAGGTGGCGGCCATCTTGTTTGCATGAACGCAGGCAGCAGTGTTTGGACATGAATCTCATGGAACTAAAATCGGATGCAGAAACTCATGAACACCGCTGGACTTCCATCATCACCTGCGTTAGATTTCTTTCAACTTAGAAAGGCACTGTTCGGTGAGATAATTTGTCTGGATGAAGAGAACAAGTTTGAGGGTAAGACTATTGACTCTGTTCGCTAGTTTGTTCGTTTTCAAACTACTGAACTAGACCGACCGCAAGCCCTGATTCTCTGGATCTGACCATGCCTGCGGTCGGTCAAATACATGGTTTCCATAAAATTTCTGAACCCCTGAGCTGATCTGGGTGATTTTTGAATATGTTGGTCACTCAGATCAGGGCTATCAGGGGATGTAACTGTGGGGATATTATGTGTTTTGGGGTACTTTTGGGACTTTTTAGAAATGTGTGTTTTTTTCTGCATGGAGATAATTGGTTTAATGCAGTATCTGACTCAATTATCTCCCAGGCAGAGAGGAGGGATTGTATGCCATGTGTGGGAGTGCCTTAGATTGTAACTTGGTTATCATTGATGTATATGTTTGTGTCCCTGTCCCCAACAAGGTCTATGCAGGTGTCACCCTTGCTTCTGGACTTGCATAAAAGGCCAGTGTGGCTACCATTAAACCATTCATGCTTTACCCTCAACATAGAGCCTCGCCTCCTGTTTGTAGGGACCTGCTATACAAGCTATAACCACTAGCTCTTGTAAGAGCTTCACAGCTATACCTGCTATACTCTCTTGCAGGAGAGGCCTTCCCACTGGGAGCTGGATCCAGGAGTTTGGTCCAGGGTGGGAAGGGATGGTGAGACCCCTAGGCAAGCTATATCAGCTAGGGAGCTACAGTGCTGAGTGCTGATGGTGTCTGGTGGAGTGCTTGGAGTCCTTGGTGAGCACTAGGAGCATTGATTGACGGAGGCACCTGGTCAGGGTGGCAGGCGGTCCGTCACAGTAATTTTGTATTTTAAGTGTACTACTATTTCTTACACTTACTGAGATTGGATTGCTATGTGTAATCTAATGTACTTATTAAGTGTATTCAATAAGCAAAGTGTCTCCTAAGCCAACTTAAGGAAGAGCATGGGTGAACTAGGGTCCTTACATTGCAAAGACAGAAACACTCATATACACACTGTAGCAGTCTGTGAGTAATCTAGCTGAGTACCCCCGTTACTTATTAACCTTCTAGGGTATTTTCAGACCATCCTGTATATCCTTGCTGAAGTATTTAGTGCTATTAGGAGTGCTCAGATGCCCATCTCAAAGCAGTATTTGGAAGTGAAATATAGCAAGTATTCTTGAGCAATATTCGGAGATGATATATAGCAAATGATTATACCAGTGATTATTGCTCTTAATCCCACACCATGAGTCGAGTAAGGGTGGAAGGGAACTGCCTTTATTGCAGCTGTTTAGAGGTATTTATATCCACAGAGGGTCATTTGCATACATCAGGGCTGCCATCAGGGCATAACAAACATGACGATTGTCATGGGCCCGGCAGTCCTGGGGGGCCCGTACTGCTCAGGGAGTCTCGGGCCCCACATTCCCCATTTGCACATATATATAGCAATTATCAATATATATTCCTGTACACTGCAGAGAGTCCTAGAATACTCCATCCTAACTTTCCAGCTGATCTTCTGTCTCTAAGTCTCATGAGTACTACGACCGTCAGAGTGTTGCCATGGGTTACCATGGCAAAAGTCCATGCGGCAAGGAAGGCTTGTGAGGGTTAGAGAAGATACTCCATCCTAATTTTCCAGCTGATCTTCTGTCTCTAAGTCTCATGAGTCCTGCGACCGTCAGAGTGTTGCCACGGGTTACCGTGGCAAAACTCCATGCAGTAAGGAAGGCTTGTGAGGGTTAGAGAAGATCACACATTCTACATCCACTATACACACTCTACATTCAGTACACACACTGCATCCTTGTGAGCAGATTCAGGATGTGCCCAGTGGGCGGACTTAAGCTGTGTCATGAGCCCCCAAAATTCTGATGGCAGCATAGGCATAGAGTAGGGTAATTAATAGTACATGCATTTACCGATCAAGTCTTCTTCCCATAAATCATTGTTTTCTTGCTGTAGACAACCCTTAGCCCCACCAAAACAAAAACATTTTGAGCTCCATTTTTCCCCGCAATCCAAACAACCTGAAACTGAAGGCCCCTTGTACACTTCCCACCCAAGCAAGAGAATCCCTTCCCTGCAACCCTGGGTCCTTGACACACTCATAGTGACAAAATACGCAAGGGGAAATCAACATGCACAATTACTGACACTGCATGCACACAGGGACACAAAGATACATAGATACTAAAATTACACACACACAGGAACACCAATATTTATATTGTATGGTTGTGTGAAATATTAATGAAACAAAGAGTACATGTAATTATATAATCAGCTGCTAAGACAAGCTTGAAATAGAATATGAACATTCCTATTCCATAGGCCAGTGATTGAATGTTTTTTTAACAAATAATTAAAATAAATCAAATAACATAACTAAAAATGTCCAGACCTATTTTATACATTTTATTCTTCATTTCAGTTTACATTTTTAATATAACTTTATTGCCCATTCTTCCCATTAAAATTGACAGTCACCCTCATTTGTTTCTGTACCTCAGAACCCTCTACTATAGCAGTCTCTTGTACCTTTTGTAAAAAAAAAAAATCTCTGTTCACCTCAAGAACTCAAGGACATAATGCACAAAATGCTTATAAAAGCAGGTTGGAAGAAGTTAAAACGGAGAGAGAGAGATCTACCTTGATTTAAGCTCCTTTTAACTTGCTTTTCTTTATTTCCTCCTTCCATATCCCTCCCACTTCCTCAAACTCACAGATCCTACCAGTTCTCTTGGTACCTTGATCTTTATATGTTTACACTTCTCTCACACTCTATCTGTAGTCTTTTCTTATCCTTTATATTAGACATATTCCCTCTCACCACAGCGATCACCTTCTCCTCTATCAAATCTGTCCTCTTACTCTTCATCATATTTTCTTCCCATCTAATCATTTCACAACTTCTTTCCCACATCAGAACTGACTACCGTATTCATACAATCTCCTTTTGCAATAAATCTCCCCTTTCCATGTGGCTTCTGCACAGGAGAAGCGATTTATGTGTGCCACCATAATGATTTGTATTGATCACACTATTTTATTTTTTTACAAGACATTAGCATTTTAGGAAAAACATATAACAAAGTGTTGCTCATATTATGTTAATTCCGTGCATTTACAAGTTATGTTCTCTTTAACATTGTACACACATAGAAATAATTTACATTTATAATATACCATTGTTTACAAATTCTTGCACAGTGGCAACCATTGGAATGCAATTTTATGCTCAGTAACACTAATAATGTAACATAAAAGCTATGTTAAAGTGGCACTATCTCCCCATCTGCTGAAACATTTGTATTTCATAAAGATGGAATCTTTATGAAATACTCTTATTGACTGTGTTGGTAACACCCACATGGCACAGATTCAGGAAAGTAAATGTCACCTTTGCCTGCCCCCGGTCACTGGATCCCCAGCGGCAATGTCATAGTCAGAGGTCTTTGCAAATTTGGCAAAGTCCCCTGATGGTGACCGTGCAACTTTAATTTTTTTACATAATGGTACAAGTGGCTGCAGAAATTCATCTAAACATGGCATTTCAATCATCTTAGCAGAATCATAAATATTTAATGAAGCTTAGTAAAGCTAGCACAAAGATATTGTATAAAACAAATACATGCTGATATTAACAATAAAAAAAATAAAAAAAAATGGGGATGTTATTAAACAACTGTTTATTCTAAGTCATCTTTCCTTGGACATTTTTGAAGGATTTAAGATTAAAATTGTCATGTGTCTAAAATGTTCTGTTTCAAGTTTTGATTTAAAATGCTTAATTTTTTAAGAATATAACAAAGTTATTCAATTTCTACCATCTTCACTGATTTGAAAAAACATATATCATATTTACCTTTATCCTTTGTATTTGCAAGCACAGAGTTAATTGCATTTCAAGAAACCAATTCTATTGCTGTAAGTTAATTCATCATAATCAATTATAGAAGCCCTCTTGTGGTAGTTACATAAATAAACACTTAAAATGAAAAGGGGTAAGAACAATTGATAATTTTTTTAACTATTTAAAACAACATTAACTTTGTTTATTGAAGTTTTGTAACATATATAATTACATAGTACCATCAATACTTCCTTACATATTTATAAATATTATGTTCCATGTGTTTAAGATGGTGTTACAACAACATTTATAGTGACACACAGAAATTCGGGAAAGATAAAAGAAGGGCGAGGAAAGTCGAGCCGTGGGCTCTTAACATATGAACATCAGTAGTTCTGTTTGAGGTAACATATGCTTCATGGTGTTAGATGCAAGATCTCTATCCATTTTTTCCAAAATCCTTTAGTTCCTAGTATTGACACAGAAAGTAGCACCAATGGCTCTTTCCATTGTACACTGGTGTTTTGTTGTCTCTTTATTGTGGTGCCAGTTCTCTATTTTTTCTATTTTCCAATTCCTGGCTATAGAGGTTTTAAAGACCAGTAGGATATGGGTCAATAACCATTTTTTTTTATTTCTAGGCTGAGGTGGAAGTTTTAAGTGTAGTAATATCATCTCATGTGTCCATGTTTAATTAATTCCAAAAAGAGTCTATTAATATTTGAGATGATTGATTGCCAACCAGCCTTCAACGGGGGACAATCCCACCAAATATGCCTTTCAACCCACATCTCCAACAACAAAAAAACTTTATCAGGAAACATTTTTGCCTGCTGATAGGGAGTTATATACCATCTATTTAATAGCTTATAGTAATCCTCAGATAGTGTACCGAAGAGTAGACATTTTGTAAAGTCGAGTACCAATTGGCGAGGTCAATGTTGATTTGAAGGTCATTCTCCCATCTAACTATTCCCTGGGGTCATAATGGTGGGTCAATACTTTTAACAACATCTATGCATCTTGCTAGTAGTTTAAGGTATATCCCCTTGTTTGTAATATTAAGTTTAGTAACAGAGTCAGAAAATATCTCTTTCAACAATGTTGCATAAAGAAAGCTTCTGACTCTAATGTAATTAAACAACTCTTCTTGTGGAAGGTTGTATATATAATAGAGATTTTGAAATAATCGAGGAGTTGCTTCCTGTAGAAGGAATAAAATGTTGGTAGTGCACAGTTTTATTCATATAGTTAAACCTATATTAAAAATGAGGGTCATCTAGTATTTTAACGGAAGGGATGGTAGTATTTTATTTGTTAGATTCAAATGTCTCTTAAAAAGATGTCAAAAATGAAGTAGATTATCTAAAATTAAGCCTTGTGTTTCTTTTCCTTCTGTGATTTTGTCATTTTTTTTTGTATTTATGTCCCATAGGGTGTTAGTATAGAGGGGTTTTAATTTTCTTTTTCCAGATCCTACCATATCTGAGAATTATGATTTCCTAAGTGCATGTATATGATATGAGATAGTAAGGCCGCCCTCTGATATACAAAAATATTTGTGAACCCTATTCCACCTTTTTTTTTTTGTTCAGATAGAGGAGATTTATGCTTATCTTTGGCTTCTTCCCTAGCCAAAGGTATTTAGAGAACGATGTGTTCAACATTTTTAACCACGGAAGAGGTACTTTTAGTGGGATAAATCTAAAGAGATAGATACATTTGGGTAAAATATAGGCTTTCTATGTGTTAACCCTTCCCCACCTTGAAATATCCAAGAACTTCCATTGTTTTAAGGAGCGGTAGGTCTCTCTTAGTGTATATATATATATATAATAGCCCGTGATTACAGTACCTTTCTTACGGCCTTTAAGGCTACATTTGAACCTAAAGGCAGGGAGAAGAACGCTGCCAAAGCCCTTATGAGAATCAGGCAAGGCAATCGTTCTGTAGCCGATTATGCAATAGAGTTCAGGACATTAGCGTCTGAGGTTGATTGGACCAATAGCGGTCTGGTGGCTGCTTTCTCTGAAGGTTTAGCTGAGAATATACAAGATGAAACTGCAGCTAGAGACCTTCCGGTTAGTCTTAATGAGTTTATTGCCTACATGATAAACATTGATAACCGGCTCAGAGAGAGAGAGAAAAACAAACAACGTAACAGACGTTCTAATTTGTCCATAGCTCCTCGTTTCTCTAACCCAGTGGTGAGTAGCCAAACGCCTCTTCCAGAACCTGAACCCATGCAATTGGGTAGTGCTAAACTCACTGAGGCAGAGAGACAACACAGACGTAACGAGGGGTTATGTATGTATTGTGGCAAGAAGGGACATCTAAGATCGTCATGCCCGGTTCGGCCGGAAAACTTGCACACCTAAGGCACGTACGGGGACCGACCTTAGGTGTGATGTATATGTCCCCTAAATTGACTAAGAACCGTTTCCTGGTCAAAGTAACCTTATCTTTCGAGAACACAACTGTTCAGTGTGAGGCTATGATTGACTCTGGGGCAGCGGAGAATTTCCTAGACAAAGAGTTCTCTGCTAAACATCTCCTGCCCTTAAGACATAAAGAGAAACCTATAGCAGTCGAGGCCATTGATGGAAGGCCTCTTACCCAGCCTTTCATCACACACGAAACTCTGCCAATCACTGTTTCAGTGGGTATTCTCCACTCTGAAGAAATTACCTTTCAAATCATATCTTCACCTACAGTTCCGATAATACTCGGTTTCCCTTGGCTCCTGAAACACAATCCACGTTTGGATTGGATTGAAGGAGAGATTGTGAGTTGGGGTGAGAGATGCAAAGGTGTTTGCTTTAAGCAAATCCCACAACCTATTGGCACCATTAATGTTCCTGTTACACCTCCCTTGACCACACAAATTCCTCAGCAGTATATGGATTTGAAAGAGGTATTTAACAAGGTCCAGTCAGAAGGGTTACCTCCTCATAGACCTTATGACTGTACTATAAACTTATTACCAGGGACTATGCCTCCCAAGGGAGGAGTCTATGCCTTGTCCCCCCAGGAAAATCTTTGTTTGGAGGAATATATTAAGGATGCTCTCAGAAAGGGTCATATCCGTAGGTCCTCCTCACCAGCCGGGGCTGGATTCTTCTTTGTCTCTAAAAAAGAAGGAGACCTACGCCCTTGTATTGATTATAGGGGTTTGAATAGGATTACCATAAAAAATGCCTACCCTATTCCCCTTATATCAGAGCTATTCGACAGATTAAAGGGAGCTCGAGTCTTTACCAAGCTCGATCTCCGTAGTACCTACAATCTAGTCAGAATTAAGGACGGTCACGAATGGAAGACCGCATTTAACACCAGAATGGGACATTACGAATACCTGGTTATGCCGTTTGGATTATGTAACGCTCCAGCGGTATTCCAGGATTTTATCAACGATGTCCTAAGAGAGTACCTTCACATGTTCGTTCTAGTGTATTTGGACGACATTCTCATCTATTCCCCAGACCTAGAGACACATCACGAACATGTGAGAATTGTACTGAAAACCCTGTTACAGAACGGCCTTTACTGTAAACTGGAGAAATGCCAATTTGACCAAACGGAGATACAATTCCTTGGATACGTTATATCTCCGTCTGGTTTCCAAATGGATCCTCGTAAACTGGAGGCAGTCTTACAGTGGCCATTACCCAAGGGCCTTAAAGCTACTCAACGCTTTATAGGTTTTGCGAATTACTACCGCAAATTCATAAGGGGATTTTCCTCCGTGATTTCCCCTATAACCAATTTAACAAAAAAAGGAGCAAATTGTATATCTTGGCCCAAAGAAGCAAGAGAGGCATTTGAACGATTAAAATCTTTATTTTCCTCAGCACCTGTCCTGACCCATCCTGATCCATCCAAACCATTTATCCTAGAGGTGGATGCATCAGAGACAGGAGTTGGAGCCATTCTGTCTCAAAGAGAGAGTCCTGATACGCCTTTACATCCCTGTGGATTTTACTCTCGCAAACTCACACCTGCAGAGAGGAATTACGACATAGGGAATAGGGAACTTTTGGCCATTGTACTTGCCCTTAAGGAATGGAGGCATCTCTTGGAAGGTTCCAAAGAGCCACTTTTGATCTTTACTGATCATAAGAATTTGGCTTATATTGGGGACGCTAAGAGACTGTCCTCTCGTCAGGCTAGGTGGTCATTGTTCCTCTCCCGATTCAATTTCGTAATTACATACAGACCTGGTACTAAAAACACCAAGGCAGATGCTCTTTCTCGGCAGTTTGAGACAGATGAAGTTCCGGAACAGGTGATATATCCTATTGTACCTCCTGAATGCCTCATTGCCACTACAGTTTCCGAAGTGTCTTCTCCACTCTTCTGTGCCATAATAGCAGATCAAACTCAGGCACCTGTGGGAAAACCTCCGGACAAACTGTATGTGTCACCTCAGTTTCAAAAGAAGGTACTAGATTTGTTCCATGACAGCCTCACAGCGGGCCATCCTGGAGTCCATAAAACTCTCTCTGCCATCTCCAGGAGATTTTGGTGGCCTGCTCTTAGAAACGATGTCAAAGATTATGTTGGGGCATGTCAAATATGTGCTGTTTCTAAAGTTCCTCCCAGGTCACCTCCTGGACTATTACAACCACTGCCCATACCTAGTGCTCCATGGACCCACTTGGCCATGGATTTCATTGTGGATCTACCCAGTTCAAACGGGTTTAATACAGTCCTTATGGTCATTGATAGATTCACGAAGATGGCACATTTCGTCCCACTTAAAAAATTACCATCTGCTCAAGATCTAGTTCAAATATTCTTGAGAGAGATCTTTCGGTTGCACGGTGTACCCAAAAGCATAGTATCTGACAGAGGTACCCAGTTTATTTCTAGGTTTTGGCGTTCCTTTTGCAAACAATTGGGCATCGAACTCTCCTTTTCGTCAGCATATCACCCTCAAACAAATGGAGCAGCAGAGAGGGCGAATCAGTCTTTAGAAGCCTATTTACGTTGCTTTATAAATGCCAATCAATCTAACTGGTACGAGCTCTTACCCATGGCTGAGTTCGCCAGAAACAACGCCACTCATGAATCTTCTAATCACAGTCCATTCTTTGTTAATCAGGGTTATCACCCCACTGTTTTTCCTTCTGCATTCTCAGACACAGAAATCCCCGCTTTGAACACCCGTTTAGATTCGATTCATGATACTTGGGATTCCGTCCATTCAGCTCTGCAAAAAGCCTCATCACGAGCGAAGGTCCAAGCTGACAAGAAACGGGGCGCTAATCCTGTCTATATTCCAGGTGACAGGGTGTGGCTCTCCACAAGACATATCAAGCTTAAGGTCCCGTCCATGAAATTTGCCCCTCGGTACATTGGTCCCTTTCGAGTTACCCAACGTATTAATCCAGTGACCTATACTTTGGCACTACCGGCTCATATGAGAATAGCGAATACTTTCCATGTGTCTCTGCTCAAGCCCCTTACTTGCAATCGCTACACAAGGGTATCCACTCCTCCTCCGCCCTTGGTAGTGGGTGATCAAGAGGAATACGAAGTCCGTTCTATCATGGACTCCAAATTATCCAGAGGTGTCTTGTCCTATCTCGTTGACTGGAAGGGTTATGGTCCCGAGGAACGTTGTTGGGTTCCTGCTGACCGGGTCCATGCGCCCCGTCTTATCCGGTCATTTCACAACCGCTTTCCTCTTAAGCCGGGTCCTTCCCGCTCGGTGCGCGGTCTTCGAGTGGGGGGTACTGTTGCGGTCACCGGCCCGCCGAGCCTCACGGTCGTGCCCGACCGGCACGACTGCTCCGACTACACGAGCTTACCTGCTCGTCGGCGAGCCGGGAACCGCGCGTGTAGTTCTTCCGGGCATCACGCCCGAATCCAATATGGCGCCGACCACGTGGTCGCGTCTATGGATAGCCCCGCCCCCGAGAATTATACTAACGTGTGCGTGACGTCACGACGTCAACGCACACGTACGTTCTGGGGTCAGAGGTCGCCCTCTGACCAATCATAGCTTAGAGAGGGGTATTTAAACCCCTAATTCACCCTAGTACTTTGCCATGTCGTGGTTTCAGTTTCCTGGTTTCCTGAAAGTGCTAGTTTCGTGTTTCTGATTTCCTGGTATCCTGATCCTTGGCGTTTCCCTGGTTATTCTGATCTCTGGTTTCCCTGACTTGGCTTGTCTTATCGGTATTGAGTATTTTCTGGCTTCCTTGACCTCGGCTTTCCCTTTGACCATTCTCTGTCTCTAGCGTATTAGTCCGGCCATTCTAAGGTCCGGTTTACGCTCTGTCCTGTTATTTTTCCTTTTCTGACTTATGTATATGTTTACATAGATTCTGCGTGCTGGACCACATTACTAGTCGTGACAACTAGCCAGAATTAAAATGGATTCCCTCAGATGATGTCACTGTAGAAATCAGCAGATGGATTTCTTCTGCTTACAGAACAGTACAGAACACATTTAATTTCAGGATGAGACGGAGCTCTCTCTCTCTTACACTGCAGATACATGCTGTATTTGCGGATCACACAGTGACTGGCACAGTGCAACATGCACAGCTGAGGCCTTTCAGCCTATTCTGATTGACTGTGAATCAGTCAGATTTCAGATCTTGGTTTATTGACTGAAATACTGCAATATTTGAAGTGCAATATACTCCATTAGAACGGATTGTCCAGACTGTGTCTGCTTTAATTACTGAAATACACAGGAACGGATTTCAGCTGAAAATCTGTCAGAAAAGAATAATTAATTATTTGGAAAAAAGACTAACACTCTTCACTGCATATTAGAGAAGAAATCTAGATAAATGTATAATAAAGCAGTTCTGTGTATGCATGACATTTTACACATACCTTTTACAAACAAAAAATTAAATTATGTATATTTACACAATTTTTCTTTTACATGTATTCATCTGTATGTTGTGTTTTGGAGAAGGAAAACCTTCAGACAGTATACAGTATCCTTGACATGCAATATTTCACACAGAGTGTGAAATGTTAGTTTAAAAGCAAAAATACACTTTTTCACACATAAAGTATAAAGTGACAAAAATAGATCAATAAAAGATGGCAAGATAGCCTCGTTATAAATATTTGTAAGGGCCCTGAAGGCATTACTAGCAGTCCAGCTTTCTAGAAATGGCACCATAAAAATGTCTGAAATTGATAATACTACCAATATCAATAACAACAGTAAAATCATATGTTTATAAAATAAAGGTATTTAAAAAGTCTGTTTCTGGAATGCCAATGTATTGCAAAGAGAAATTATGACTTATTCAGTCCCACCTTCCTTCCTGACCGCAGGAATGGTTTAAAACTACAGACACTTCCATCATTGGTTGAAAGGAGGAAGTGAACATTTCATGTGACATTTTCAACACACCTACAGGTATCACATAAGTGGTCCGATAAATGTGTTCCTTTACAATTTTTTTTACTATATATTTCATTTTACAAACTACATAAAAACAGAAAACAGAGCTTGATATATAAAATAAATGATTTGACGGTGTAATATTAAGAAAAGTTGCAGTTCTTTTTTTAATGGGGCTTTGCAAAAGAGTACAGAGTGCTATTTAGCAACAATACTAGGGTGGATTTCTACAAGATAAGTACAGATACAGCAATTGAGGTGGGAAGCTTGATCCATGAGGCTTCTTACAACTCTAACTTGCTGGATTAGGGAGTGAAATAGTATAGAGCAGAGATAGGATAAGCAGACTGCTGAAGAGCATAGTCACGTAGACTCTTCCCAACCAAAGTGATCACCAGTGCAATGTGGAAGTCAAGGCTGTTACAGAAAAAGTTGTTGTTATGGTCAGGGGATTTACAGAAAAGTGCAGGTTAACATACTTCCAAAGACAAAGCTGCAAAGATGGATAAAAGTATTACTGGATCATAGAGTTGACAGGCTTAATGCTTTGTGTGAAAATGAAAATTAACAGTTGAGTAAGCAATACTCAAAATCTGGTCAAAATAAACTAGCCAGGTCAGGATTCTAGAGTTCTGATTAGTCAAAATGCAATTGTCAGGACGGGTAGTGGCACAACATGCAGAATAAAGTAACACACTTATAAAAACTGTAAAATATATAAACATATTACCGGACCTTAGAATGGCAGGGTTTAACGTAAAAGAATGGTCAGAAACAAGCCAAGGTCAGGAATACAGATAGATGATAAACGAATAGACAGAGCCAAGAGGTCAACGATATAAGACTAGTGGTGACACTGAAGAATAGATAATAGGAGATTAAATACCTATTGGAAGGCTGTGATAGGTAGGATCATGTCACATGACATTGGAACGTGCGTGACAAACGTGATGACGCATGCACATCTGCGTTGTTTTCTGATTAGGACCCACTTTTTGCGACCGCAGGCGGCATGAAATAAAGCCAAGGTTAAAATACCAGAAAAAGTAAATGAAGATTATACTGTAATAACACAGTTAAGTGTCAAAAACCATTAAAGGGGCATGATTCCATGCAAGTAGATGGCTTAAATAGGACTAAAGCTTATCAGCCTGTGTCAGTTTGACTTCATGATCATTGTTTGACATGCTTTGACATATGATAGGAGAAAGACATGAAGAAAATAAATTGGCATGTAGACCAACATTTGGGTCTTAATCTTGAGGTTAAAAACTAACACTGTAGGGAGTTTGGGTCACAGTCACTATTAGAATACCTTGATTTGGTACTTGTTTCTGTAAAATAAAGCTTACCCTTGAGCAAGGATTGCTAACCTACAGCTGAATGAATGTTGACATCACATACTTTAACCTGCTATTTTTGAATCAATAACTGTTGTTGTGCATTAAAAAAAATGTTGTATTTACTAAACAGCTGTCTCCTTACTGAAAGACTGTCAAACTGTCAGCTAAACTTTATATTGTGGCTAAGGAGATGACGCACACTATCAGGATTGGTAAAATAGTCTACAATCAATACAGAAACCAGTAGTGTTTGCAATGAGTGAGAATAATGTTACACATTATAGTACATATTCAACCTAATTCCACCTGATTCTACTGTTTAAACTTTGCTGCTCTCACTGACTTGTGACTGACTACCAACCAGTTATTAATTAGAAATTTAAAATTAACAGCTAAATAGTATGGAGTGTATCTGGTGCGGGGAGAACATTGAAATTTACACAAAATGTACCAAATGTGCAAGAACATGCCATGCACATGGAAATAGCCCTACACATTATTATTATTATTATTATTATTATTATTATTATTATTATTATTACCCTTTATATAATGCCAACAGAATCTGTAGCACTTATATTATGAGAGGGGGGGGATTTAACAAAAAATAGGACAATTACAAGAAAACTTACAGGAACTATAGGTTCAAGAGGACCCTGCTCAAACAAGCTTACAGTCTATAGGAGTTGAGATATAAAACACATTAGGACAGGAAACAGCAATCAAAAAAGGTTGGAGTGAAACAGAAGTATAGACAACAAACAAACTCAGTGTTTGGGTGATCCACCCCACTTCCCAACACACAGAGTTCACCAGTGCAGCGCTTAAAGATATGTTTACACTTACCCCTCAATATATGTAGGGGATTTTCCACATGTAAAAAAGATAAATAAATATATGATAGTATAGTAGGTTATTTTGTGGATGTGAATTAAGGTGAGTAAATAAATAAACTCACATTTTTTAGAGGCTTTTTTGTTATCGGCTCTAAACAAATGGCAAGTCTGGGCCTTTTAGGTGGCACCAGAAAACCTTCTTCTGTGTTTATTCTTAGCAGCAGATGTGGAGATAAAAGCAGAGAGACAGATTTAATTAACTCTAAAAGTAATAAAAATTTAGTATCACATTGTGCTAAACTATATAAATTATATAAATCAAGCCCAACATTTCCAGCCCTTGTATCTTGGGAAAAAGATCTACAGGTTACTATTACAAGAAATGAGTGGATAAATGCAAATAATGCCGTAACTAAGGCTATCCATTGTTTAAATTCATCTGAAAGTCATTATAAGATCATTAATAGATGGCATTATGTCCCCACTAAACTGGCAAAAATGTACCCATCCTCTCAATATAAGTGTTGGAGATGTGGCTCATCTAGAGCAGACTATGTCCACATCTGGTGGTCATGTCCAAACCTAAGTCAACTATGGAATAAAGTAGCAACATTCTGTCAAGAGGTGATAAAAGTAGATCTTGACTTTACCTGTAAGTCTTTCGTATTACATCTAGGTTGGCCTAGAATCTCAAGAAGCAAAAAAGATATAGTGATTCACATCTTAACGGAGACTAAAGCAACATTGGCGAGATATTGGAAATTATCTGATTCCCCCTCTTGGGACATGATAAAATTTCAGGTCCTGAACCATTGCAAAATGGAGATTGGAATCCTGAGACAAGACAACTATACTAATCCTAGAATAGAACAATGGGAGGAATGGGTAAAAAAGTTAAGCCCTACATAAGGAAAATAGTGGTATTCATTATTTGATTATAGCACAGTATGAGTATTGGACATTACTGTTAAAAACTATGTAGCGAACAATAATAAAAAAAAAAAATTTTGAGAAGAATAAAAGATGATAAACTTACTGTGACAAATAACAAGTGACAAATATAGACAGATCAGAAAAATGTCTTAATAATTTTACATCTTACAGAGCTAACACTGTTGATACGTCTTGGGGCTGTAATGTTTCTATATTTTGCATCTCTATATAAAGCCGTCTTCTTGGCTATTAATAACGTACATTTTCTTTAAAACAAAAAAAGAGAAAGAAGAAGAAAAGGAAAAAGTAAAGGGGAAAATACCAAGCCCCATAGTAAGGCATTATATATCAGGATATATAGATCTCGGCACAGTATGACTTTATGTTTGTTTTGTTTTTATGTTTACATGGTTTATCATAGACAGTAGATAGCTATTTAAGGTTCTCTCAAGTCGAAGTAAAGATACTAAATTTGTATGTCGTCTAATTTATAATTAAGAGGATAATTAAGGATAATAAATTAAAAGATTCAGTATCTTAGAGGGCTAGAACTGTCGAAACGTATTTATTGTTTCATTGTTTTATTGTCTATTTTTTTTTTAAAGTAAATCCTGTACTGTCTATTGTGATACATTTTTGAAAAAAAAAAAAATTAAAAAAAAAAAAAAAAAAAGCAGAGAGACAGGAACAATCTCGGTGTAGCTAAATAAACAGCTGGATTTTAAAGTATAATATTGCCTGCTCATGTTATTTGGAGCCTGTTAGATAACTGGCTACAACATTCTCATTTAGTGTCAAATTCCTAGGGTGACACTTCCCTCTGGGAACCAGAACTTCAGGATGTTGAGTGAGTGAAGCAGAGCTGGAGGAGAGAGTAGAGTGCTGCCCTTTAGAAGAGAGCAAGAGACAGGTATGTAAGGTAGAGGTTACTCTACTTTGGGAGGCCATAAGCTTTCCTAAAGAGATGGGTTTTAAGGCACTTCTTAAAAGATGCAAGACTAGGAGAGAGTCTGATGGCAGTAGGCAGGCTATTCCATAGGAAGGTAGCCACCCGCGAGAAGTACTGCAAGCACGAGTTGGCCGTACGGGTGCGAGCAACGGACAGAAGAAGGTCATGAGCAGAGCGGAGAGACTGAGAAGGGGCATACCTATGGATCTGTGAAGAGATATAAGAGGGGCTAGAATTGTTCAGTGCTTTATAGGTATGGGTTAGCACTTTGAATTGACTCCTATAGGATACAGGAAGCCAATGTAAGGATGGACAGAGGGGTGAGGTGTGAGAGGACCGACTAGAGAGGAAGATCAGTCTGGCAGCAGCATTCATTACAGACTGTAGCGGGGCAATACGGCTTTTGGGAAGACCAATTAGGAGAGGGTTAGAATAATCCATGCGGGAAATTACTAGAGCATGGAGTAGCTCCTTGGTAGCATCTTGCGTAAGAAAGGGGCGGATGCAAGCTTTTTTTAATAAGATGTAATCTACAGGATTTTCCTACATACTGGATGTGAGGCTCAAAGGTGAGGCCAGAATCAAGTTTGATGCCAAGACAGCACGCTTGCAAGGATGGACTTATGTGGATACCACTAACTTGAAAGGAGAGCGAAAAAGGAGGATCAGTATTAGGAGGAGGAAAGACATGGAGCTCAGTTTTAGAGATACTGCGTTTCAGAAAGCAGGAGGACATCCAGTCAGAGCTGGAAGAAAGGCAAGCAATGACACGTTGCAGGACGGCAGGGGAGAGGTCCAGGGAGGAGAGATATATCTGCGTGTCATCAGCATACAGGTGGTAGTGGAATCCAAAAGAGGTAATATGTTTGCCAAGAGAGGCAGTATAAAGAGAAAATAGAAGGGGACCAAGAACAGATCCTTGGGGGACTCCAACCAAGACAGGTCGAGGGGAAGAGGTATCATTAGAAAAGGAGACACTGAATGAGCGTTGGGAGAGATAAGAGGAAAACCACAAGAGGACAGAGTCACAGAGACCGAGTGATTGAAGTGTTTGAAGAAGGAGAGCATGATCAACGGTGTCAAAGGCAGCAGAGAGGTCAAGAAGAATTAGTATGGAGTAGTGGCTTTTGGATTTAGCTGTGATTAGGTCATTAGTAACTTTGATAAGAACAGTCTCAGTAGAATGGAGAGGGCGGAAGCCAGATTGAAGAGGGTCAAGGAGAGAGTTGGAATGGAGGAAGTGAGACATAAGGGTAAATACAAGTATTTCCAGAAGCTTTGAGGAAAAAGGGAGCAGGGATATGGGACAATAGTTAGAGGGGTAGGACGGGTCATGAGATGGTTTCATGAACACAATGTGAATCTATAATAGAGAAAGTCTGACTGGGTGCAAGACTTCCTCCAGGAGCGTTCAACACAATGTGAGCATCTTTGCAGGGGAATGTCCTCCACGAGGTGCATGTTTGGAACGGGGCTGCGGTGTTCAAGGCAGAGGTGAGGGTAGTGCTATATGTTGAGATGGCCAGTGAGGTACATGATTGGAAAGTGATTGGTAGCAGTTGTGAATCAATATCAGCTGACAGCTGCTGGGGGTCAAAAGAATTAGGTTCCTCCTGAGTTGAGGGGGGTTAATCTGAGGTTGTTGGGTGAGGGGGTACTCGAGAGCAAATGACAAGAGGTGGTGATCAGAGAGAGGAAATTAAGTGTTGCAGATATTAGATACTGTACATGCATAAGAGAAAATGAGGTTGAGGGTATTGCCAGCTACATGGGTGGGAGATTTAGCCCACTCTGATAGCCCGAGGGAGGAAGTAATTGAAAGTAGTTTAGAGGCTGCTGAGGTCAAACGTAGGTTCATGGGAATATTGAAGTCTCCGAGAATTAGGGATGGAATATTAGAAGAGAGGAAATAGGGTAGCCAGGCAGAAAAGTGGTCAAGGAAGAGTAGAGGGGAATCAGGGGAAGGGCACTCAATAACAGCAATGTAGCAGAGAAGGGTTTGAAAAGGCTAATCAAATCAATTTGATGGGAAAGAGAGGGAAGGGGGGTGGGTAGAGGTTTGAAGGAGCAGTGAGGTGGGAGGAGAAACCCTACAGCACCACCTTTACATTCAGAGTGTTGTGGGTTTGGGGTAAGTTGAAGACCACCAAAGGACAAAGATGCAGGGGTAGCAGTGTCAGGGAGGGAGAGCCATGTTTTTGTTAAGGCTAGTAAATCAAGGGAACGAGAGGTGAAGAGGTTGTGGACAACAGTGGATTTTGTAATATTGCAAACAGAGCGTGCATTCCAGAGAGCAGTATTGAAGGAGGATTTAGAGGAAGAGTTACATGAGATGGGTATGAGATTGGTGTGGTTCCTTGGGTTAGTACATGGTGGGTTTGCCGAGATGGGACCGGGGTTTGGCGAGACATCTCCAGCAGCTAGGAGCAGAAGGATAGAAAGGAAGTGAAGGTGGGAGTAAGATTTGAAAGTTTGTAGGGGGTATGTATATAGAGGATTTGGGAGAAGTTGGAGGAGATGTAGAGTGCATGGGATGAATAGAGAGGGGAAGAGAGTAGAGGGGAAGTAATGAAGATGGTGTTGCCAGGGACAGGTGAGCAGAAGGATAGGGATATTTTAATAATGAGAGAAAGTGAAAAATAGAAGGGAGAATATTTAGAGAAAATGTGTTTTGTTATATAGATATGAAGATTATACATATGCAAATATGTAATCAAAGACATTTATATACATTTGTTAACAGAGGGATTTTAGGTGAGGAGCATTTTAGTGACTTTATTGGAGTTTTGAAAACCAGCTGATCTTGACTATCTATAAGTATGGTAATGACCATGGGGTGGGATGGTGTGGGAAGGAAGGGGTGGGGTGCTGTGGAGAGGGGAGGGTGGGCAGCCACCAAAGATGATACCTCAGTTTAGGCGATTCTGCGGAACTTGGTTGCTTGGGAGTACTGGGTGTTGCTAATCAATGCTGTTATATTGGGCCCCAGTTTGAAATATACACATATACACATGACTGGATACCAGGAAACTGGAAGATTTCCCACATAACAGAGTCCAGCCTCCTTCAGTTCAAACATCCTCCAAAAACAAAATAACAAATAAGACAAAACAAAAAACAAACAAACAAAACAAAATGCACATTGTTTTATACATATAGATGATAGATTTACTTAATATTGCAAATATTGCAATAGATACATGCACGCACGCAGGCACACAAGCACACACACACACACATATAAACATCATCAGTACAGTAGGTATCCCAAGTGTATACCAAACAACATTAGCAATAATGTCAAAACAATGCTCAATACAAAAAAGCATACAAGGTAAACAATAATCATATGTATTCATGAAAAACAACCAAAAAAGTACAATAATGCTATTAGATGTATAGAGTCACAATGATACCTAAAACAAGCTACCCAACATAAAGATACATACCAAAAAAGAAGGAAGAAAATTGTCAGAAGTAATGAGGAGAGAGAGAAAGTCAAAATAGCCCCTAATGTTTCAGCAGGATTGCCTTTATCAAGAGAGCAATGGTTTACATTGGCCCTGGATATATTTGTATAATGTTATCATATCCCACTGAGGCACCATTTTTTAACCTAAACATTTTTTAACCTTACTTCATAACTAAACCCTTCCATTCTTTTTATTTAATTTTATTAAGTACTGAACTGCCTGCTATGACCTGCTCATATAACACCTAGATAACACTTCTGCTGAACTTTCATTCCTTCTGCCATCCTCAGTTCATCCTCAAAACAGAAGAGAAGGAAGAAGACCAAGTGCCACAAGTATGAATCGTGACTGATTTCACACTATGCTATGGGTTAGAGCTTATTGTAAAGTCCTGAAAATTATCATAAAATACTTACCATAATTTATAGGAGCAAGGAAAGGAGAATCGGTGTAGGATGCGAATAAAAGGTTGTCAGGAAAAAACAAAGAATAAGATATTATATGTGTATTAGAGATTGCAGACATAATATTTTCTAGATTATTTACTAGTTGAACAGGGGAAAAAAAGACTGGCAGGCTGAAAAGTGTAAACTATGTGCTTTTTTTTTTTTTCTGTATGTAAAATGTTTATTTTTCAATTTTAACAAGAACCACTCCACTCCCATAAAGTACTTCATCCAGCTGAAGTGCTTTGTGGGTGAGAAGTATCCTATTTAAAAGGCACTGTATAAAAGTGTAGATTTCTCATATAATTGTTATTATTGATTAAGGAAACACCCCATGACTGTCAAACATCCAGGGAGGTTTCTTTCTGCTTCCATTAGCTCTCTATGCTAACAGAAGTGGCAGTCATACTCTATTTGAACACTCCTGCCTCCCCCCAAAAATATCTTGTTATCAGACCTCAGATTAGAATGCAGTTTGTGTGCGCACATGAGCAGGCAGGCACACATAAACAGACACATGCAAACAAGCAAATTGACGCATGTGCATGGGAGCTAGTTTCAGAGGCTTTTCAACGAGAAGCTTCCGATTGTTTAGCCAGAGAGGGTTTGTAAAGATGGCAGTTTATCGAGTATAAGCTGACCCGAATATAAGCCGAGGCCCCTAATTTTACCCCCAAAAACTGGGAAAACGTATTGACTCGAGTATAAGACTAGGGTGGGAAATGCAGCAGCTACTGGTAAATTTCTAAATAAAATTAGATCCTAAAAAAATTATATTAATTGAATATTTATTTACAGTGTGTGTATATAATGAATGCAGTGTGTGTGTGTATGAATGCAGTGTGTGTATGAATGCAGTGTGTGTATGAGTGCAGTGTGTGTGCATAAATGCAGTGTGTATATAATGAATGCAGTGCAGTGTGTGTATGAGTGCAGTGTGTGTATGAATGCAGTGTGTGTATGAGTGCAGTGTGTGTATAAATGCAGTGTGTGTATGAATGCAGTGTGCATATGAGTGCAGTGTGTGTGTATAAATGCAGTGTGTGTATATGAATGCAGTGTGTATATAATGAATGCAGTGCAGTGTGTGTGTATGAGTGCAGTGTGTGTGTATGCAGTGTGTGTATGAGTGCAGTGTGAATATGAGTGCAGTGTGTGTGTATGAGTGCAGTGTGTATGAATGCAGTGTGTGTGTATGAGTGCAGTGTGTATATGAGTGCAGTGTGTGTGTATGAGTGCAGTGTGTGTATGAGTGCAGTGTGTGTGTATGAGTGCAGTGTGTATGGATGCAGTGTGTGTGTATGAATGCAGTGTGTGTGTATGAATGCAGTGTGTGTGTATGAGTGCAGTGTGTGTGTGTGTGTGATGGAGAGCATTGGTGGGGGGTGGGCATTTTTTATTATTATTTAATTATTATTATTTTATTATTATTTTTTATTATTAATATTTGTTTTTTCGGCCCCCCTCCCTGCTTGTTAGCTTGCCAGGGAGGGGGGCTCTCACTCCCTGGTGGTCCAGTGGATGGGCTGTAGGAGGGGGGCTGGCAGAGAGCTCTTACTTTCCTTCACAGCAGCTCCTGTCAGCTCCCTTCTCTCTCCTCCGGTCCGCGCAGCTCCCAGGTCAGCTCCCTCTCCCTCTGCGGCTCTCGCGAGACTTGCAGAGGGAGCTGACCTGGGAGCTGCATGGACCGGAGGAGAGAGAAGGGAGCTGACAGGAGCTGCAGGAAAGGTAAGTTACAGCTTCCTGCCAGCCCCCGGTCCTTGTCTGTATTATGGCAATGTAAATTGCCATAATACAGACAATTGACTCGAGTATAAGACGAGTGGGGGCTTTTCAGCACAAAAAAATCTGTTGAAAAACTCTTTTTATACTCGAGTATATACGGTACATGTTTTTTTTGGGTGGTATAGCAACCAAACAGTGATTTTTATTTTCTTCATCATTTTACCTGTGGAGTGGTCCTTTAATCATTTTTTGTTTGTTTTTTCGCTTGTGAACACTAGGGCTGCTATTAATTCCCATTACTGCCCTGCACTTGCTCAAGGTAGATGAGACTTGACAATTGGAGAGCATTGGAACTCTCAATTTTAAGGCATGCTTATACAAAAAAATGGGTTGTTTTTGTCTTTAAAACAATAAAGTTATTGCTTTAATACTTTGGCTCAGTTTTATAGAAGTGCATGACTTGCACACATGAGAGAAAAAGCTAAAATTATACACAACAGCAGTTCTTTGGAAATATTGACAGTTAACAGTAACACTGACAAACAATATACTTACTATTAACTGTAAAGCACTACCCTACATTTTAGAGCTGATTTCCAAGGAACAATACAAAGTATTTTTTAGAAGTAAAGATGTTTCTTGGCCTAGAAAAATGTTAATATCTATATTCAAAAAGTAAAGCAATAAATATACAGTAGGCATTGGGATTTATACAAAAAGTTATGTTCTTATGTAAAATGCATTATTCAACAGTATTCAGGGATTTTCAGCTGAGAATCTAAAGCTGTTTTTTAACCGAGTGGATATTATGACACATTGGTTCAAACAAAATTTCAACTAAGGCAATGTAATAATACAAACCATTCGCTGATACATTTATTATTCTGCAGATCGCTCTTCCAGTTTTTTATGTGAATTTTATTAGAGTACTTTACTTTCCTGCCTGATTTTATTATTCTTTGTAAATGTTCCCATCTGTTTTTTTTATTGTTATTATAGACAAGTAAATTGGTGATATCTCATTTTTTAATTTGTATTTATTTGTTTTATTTTTGTCAAACGTACAGACGGGTGTGAGCATATACACATTACACTGATCAGCCACAACATTAAAACCACTGATAGGTATGGTGAATAACATTGAATATATCGTTACAATGGCATCTGTCAGGGGTGGTGTATATTAGGCAGCATGTGAACATTCAGTGCTTGAATGTTGGAAGCAGAAAAAAATGGGCAAGCAAACAGATCTTAGTGACTGTGACAAGGACTCAAAAGTAATGGCTTGACAACTGGGTCAGAGAATCTCCAGAGCATCTTGTGGGGTGTTCCTGGCATGCAGTAGTCCAAAAGTGGTACAAGTAAGGCCTACCAGCATCAGGGTCATGGGTGCCCAAAGCTCATTGATGCACATCGGTAACATAGGCCAGCCTGTCAGGTCAGAAAAGCTTGATGCTGGCCTTGATAGAAAGGTGTCTAAACACACAATGCACCGCAGTTTGCTGTGCATGGGGCTGCATAGTTACAGACTGGTCAGAGTGCCCATGATGACCCTTGTACATGGCAGAAAGCACCAGAACTGGACAATGGAAAAGAAGGACCTAGTCTAATGAATCATATTTTCTTTTAGATCAGGTGGATGGCTGGGTGCATGTGCATCATTTACTCAGGGAGGAGATAGCAGCAGTTAACACTATGGGAAGAAGGCAGCCCGGCAGAGGCAGTGTTATTTTCTGGGCAATAGTTTGCTGGGAAACCTTGGGTCCTGGCATTCATGTGGATGTTACACGTACCACCTTCTTCGAGGTTGTTGCAGATTATGTACACCCCTTCATGGCAAAGGTGTTCCCTGATAGCAGTGGTCTTTTTCAGCAGGATAATGCACCCTGCCACAATGCAAAACTTGTTCAGGAATGGTTTGTTGAATATGACAAAGAGTTCAAAACTGTTTGTTGGTGCCAGATGCCACAGGGCACGTTCAGAGGTCTTGTGGAGTCCATGCCTCAATGCATCAGACCTACATATTAGGCAGGTGGTTTTAATGTTGTGGCTGATCACTATATATAGCATGTACATGATCAGTGTATTATTATACATTGTAATGTACAATTAACCATTTACCACATTAATTCCTGATAGCACACAAGCAACAAAACTACTCAATGAAAAATTAAAACATAACTTACACAGTAACATAAAATGAAATAAAAAACTAAAACTGCTGCATATAGAAAGAGGAGAGAGATACAAATAGGTACATATAGTATATGAGAGGTTACAATGTTTTCAGAGGACTGCAGCAAGGGAATCTGTCAAAGGCCATTTGGTAATTCAACTGATTTTCTGGGATACTGCATTGAAGTAAAGTTGTACAAATGGACAATTCCATAAAATGTGAAGTAGTGTTCCACAATGTTGGCTGTATCTCCAGCATGTACCAGGTGTTGAAGTAATTGTATATTTAACTTCACCTGAATGAGATTCTACTGGGAAATAAGTTTGCAACTAGATTCTGTATATATCTCTTACTAGAGGTACCTGACTTTGCCTAGACCAAAATCCACTTCCATTTAACATGGGTCAATGTCTTTTCCAACTCATTATCCCAGTGCTCCATAAAAAGAGTCTTTATGAAAGGGTCTGACTCTTGTTTTTTCTTATACAAAATGGAAAGGAGGTGTGTTGTCCTTTTATTTAGAAGTACAAATGTGTTCAAAATAGGAACATTGAGTTCATGGAGGGGGGATTAAGGGTTGTGGCCTAACATATCACCTTACTTGGCAATAGGTAAATATATCCATCCAGAAGAAAACTCTCAAGACATCAAACTATTTAAAGGGATTGGGTGGTTACCAGACATGAACTTACCAAGCATATGTATGTGGTAGAAGGGAGTTACAATTTTAAAATGTTTTGGTCTACAGGAAAGTAACAGTGGGTTGCAAGTTAAAGGGTGTTAAAGATATTTCTGGAGACAGATGATGCTTACTTTTATTTTTTCACTAGGTCTGGAGTGTAGGGTAAATCATAGGGTACCATTCTTTACAGAGTTGGTGAATAGGGGCTGCTTGCCATGATGTGCAAGGGGGCTGATGAAAAGGAGGCCTTTAATCTGGGCCACATCTCCAAGGTACTACTCAACCAGCTGTGTAATAGAGGCATTGGTCTGAGGGACCCAGCCCGCCTCATGCTTTCGGGAGAAAAAGGGTCTGCAAGTTAATCTCGGTATCTTGCCCACTCAGATAAACTCTGCTGGAAGGGCTTTAAGAGATTAGAAAAAGGAATTAGAAATATGAATTGGGAGGGCAGTGAAGTAATAAAATAGTCTAGGCATGGTGTTAGTTTTACAAACAAACAAGAATTCCCTCTGAAGGTGGGAATAAATATAGGTGGATTGGCGCTATATATAAAGTGGCAACTACCCCCAGTGTCTAAAATCACTCAAAGACACTTACAAACAGAGATAAAACAATATAACAAGGTGGGGGGTGCAACATAAAAGTAAGAAATGCAGAATATACACTTAGTAGTAGCCGTTCCTAGGGCTTAATCTGCAAAATATAAAAGTCCATACATAGTGTAAAACTGTGGATAATATAAAAGATGTAAGAAACGGTAATGGGTCACTCACAATATATAAAGCCTAAAATAGCAGGCTCTAGCTTGATTGCCTGTGGAAAATCAGCTTTTCAAGCTTTTCAGACTGTCCCCACGATCTTCCTATGGATACTGGTAGTTGATTCCAGATGCAGGAAAGATGAATGATGGACCAGAGGTAGAACTTTAAAAAAGTATTTACTAGCATAAAATAACATAAATAAAAGGTAATACCATAAAAAACACAACGCGTTTCGACAGTTCGTCTTTTTCAAGTGTATAGAGTCTTCTCCTTTCGGCGTTCTTTTAAATCTTTTAAATTACGTCATGACGCACGGACCGTCATTGCATCATTCCTCATGCGTCCATGAAATGATCAGGAAGTGAAGGAGAAAGTCCCATTTTTCAAAAGGGCAAAAAGAAAACGTTCATCTGATTGGAAAGCAACTCATTGCATTGTGAACGTTCTTCTAGTTGAAAAACAACTCATT